>NC_066299.1:10610000-11210000 GCF_905404315.1 Leptidea sinapis
GCCAAATTCCACCAACGGACATTACGTCAACTGAAAAATTCAACCCACATCATTTTTGTGCACACAATCGCGTTTTCCAAGAAACTATTTCCTCTCGTATATCACATAGCCACTTTGTGGAATTAATTACCTGCTGATTCTCCAAGAAACCAGTATTCTCGTATCGATATGAATTGCAAGTACTCTCCCACCTTGAACCGCGAATCTCATAATTGTAGTATTGTTGATGTCCACGGTTGGTTACTATTTCACTTCCTAACTCTTGATCCTCTCGCCAGTTCACCCCTTAGAAAAAAAAATATAGAAGCTCTCTATCTGTATCTGTTAGTTATATTCCTTTGTACAAATCATGCCTCAGTGGTGAAATACTACATTGTTTTTTTGTATGCTACTAAATATAAAACAAAAAGGTCATCTCTATATTTTTCTAATTCCTCCAACGGCCACATTGATGTTACGCGGTCACCGGCTGCATGTGACGATGAAATATTGATTGAAAACTAAAATCCGCGAGGGATTTGCGCGAAGCTCGTGGACAGTTTTTACTATCACTAGACTATCAAAAAACATTAGATTTTTGTCAAATATTCAAATAATGAATTGATTGGGCTTGTGGGAGTTAAGATCTTATAACTGAAAGTAATTTTGAGTTTGTCAAGAAACCAGACCGTCATTGCATCGTTATGGGCAGGGCATTTAACACCGAGCGTCTTGCTCGTTTTCTCAATTTTTGTAATAAAAATAATTATTAATATATTATAATTAAATTTTAACACCATTGCATTTACATATCATAAACCATTATGTTAGTGCATTACGATAAAGCAGTTTAAAAGCTCTTTTTCTTTCAAGTTTTTTAAATTTAAAAGGTAATTGTTAAAGCTTGTTTTGTAACCTAAAACTGTTCCTTATGAATCATGATCCAGATATTTTTACAATTAAATAGGAAAAACAAACTTCAGATTAATAATATTAGAGTAGGTAACGTTTTCAACAAAAGAAAAGAAACGAATTTACTTCAACGCTTATATTTCACCTCTACTTGAGGCAAAAATGGTTAGTAAATAAATTCCAACGAGTTACCAAACCACTGTTCATAAAGAATAAGAATAATTCGAAATTGGAAATAAAAAAATTTCATCTTCATAATTTACATCTACAGAGTCCCATAGTCTGTTGTTTAATTTAATTCAATCAGAAGTAATAAAAAAAGAAAAGAAAGACAAAAGCAAAAGAAGAAATATAGCACAATGTTAATCTTGTGAATTTCTGTATTTCCTCATTAAATCTCCCTTAAATTAAATATTTTTCATTAACCATAATATGAATTATTCCATTGCAGTTACTCTGGATCCATAAAAAAATTCATCTTCAGTCATGTGGATTTTCTATGAGCTCTTATAAGTATACCTTGTATATAAGTGTAGTTGTTAAACGTGTTAGCGTAAGACACTGATCCTTTCCTTTTTCATTAATCATGTTTAAGGGCTAATTTAACATTCGGCTGGCGATACAAAAACTTGCGCCTCGACGTTTAAAAAATAACGAGCCAAACTTCTACATGGGAAAAAAGCCCAAAACATCAACGCATTGTTTTGCGTCGTTTACAAACAAAGAATCGGTAAAACATTGGCCAAAAAACTGGAATACCAATGTCATAATATATTTCGGGACCTTTAAGTGTGAAATACTGACTTTCAATATGTATACATTTTTATTTATCTTTATTTTCGAAGCACGTTTTGAAGACAAAAGGGTTAACATTTCATCTTTGTTTATGCATACTTTAGACGGAGCAGCGTAATATGCCGTTTTATATTATTATTAACATCGAAACAGAGTTTGGCTTTTTTCAGTTGTATACTTACTGTAATAATATATAATCAATAATAAAGATTTAATATGATAATTTTTTATAATTGCTAATTGGGGTATGGAACTTCAAATTGTAAATACGGAGCATCGTAATCTGCTTTCCGTTTCTTTGGTTCCGTTTTTCGGAACCAACGGAAAAAGTAATGTAAAAACACCGTGAAAATTACACGCGTTATTTCATTATAAATATTATTCTTTTATAATTATTTGTAAAGCTGTAATTTTCATTTTTGTAACTATAGTTGAAAGTTTTTTTTTTTAGTGAAACTGTTTTTGTTCGGACGTAATATATTATAATATGTATACACTATTATATTATAGTATTCAAATATTTTAACTCATTATTTACATATAATTATAAAACGCGCTGTCTGAATATTATCAAGCATTTCACCTTCTTTTTGGATATGCATTCAAACTTGATATAAATAATGTATTGTCACGGAGCGGTCATAAGGGACAAAATTATTTGTATGATAACATCGTTCAGCACGTTCTTAAAGTTGTAGAACAATGGAAGAGTCAATTTTAGGTTTTATTATATTTCAAGTATAAAATTCGTGTTTAATAGACGCATTAGCATAAATCGAATGTGTTGATAGGGTCATTTTATTAAACGTATACTAACTAACTACTGTTGCACATAGTTTGCTATTAAATAAATATTTGTAAAACTACAAATTACCTTAGTTCATAGTCACAGTGGTCGCACATTCTTGAGACGATAACAATTTTTTTATGTAGGTATATTGTTTACAAGTTTAGTGTGAGTCACGCAAATATTAAACTACCTTCAAATGTAAAGTAAAGCCATTTTTAATTAGTTTATTTCATGCTTAAGACTAGTTTATTTTGTATTTATGTTTTTGTTAAATATGTTGGCATTCTTATCCGTTGGAAAGAGCGGTCTTCCCTAACACAGGTTCTGCGAACTTAAAAGGGAAGTCATTCTAGTTCTATTTACTAAAATGCTAAATAAATAAATTTATTTTTTACTTTTTCGATAGTATTTTCTTTCATTAACGAGCGAGTGTTACAAAATTAAATAGAACAATTTCGATTAAAACGCGTGTAATTTCCACGGTGTTTTTACATTAGTTTTTCCGTATAAGTTACATAGTAACGTTGGTATAAACACTGTTATAATTATACGAGTTTTAATCCTTTAAAAAGTATTTTATTTAAATAACTCTCCAAGTGAAACAGAGAGATGTCAGATCTACGCTACGAGAAATTGAAGCCGGCGTTCCACAGGGTTCAGTACTTGGTCCCGTAATGTATAACATATTTACTTCCGACTTACCGGTATCTGAAGACGTCACCGTAGCAACATATGCCGATGATGTAGCCTACCTTGCAAGCGATAAAGACCCAGCACAGGCTAGTAATAAGCTCCAACACCTTTTAGACGAGACCCATGCATGGATGAATAAATGGCGCATTCGGGCAAGTGCTCAAAAACCGAACCACATCACCTTCTCGTTAAGAAGAGGAAATTGCCCTCCTGTCAAACTTGGCTCTGATGTTCTACCAGATTCTGAGAAAGTGAAATACCTAGGCTTTAACTAAGACAGAAGATTCACTTGGATTTCTCACATAAAGAAGGAACGGAATGAAATTAATCGTAGGTTCTGAAACCTTCACTGGCTCATGGGTAGAAACTCTGTCCTGTCTACTGACAATAAGCTTCTAATCTACAATGCTGTATTGAAGCCCATCTGGACCTACGAATTCCACTGTGGGGCTCTGCCAGCAAAAGCAACATCATGCTCATCCAACGTGTGCAAAACAAAATCCTGCGTACCATCACAAGTGCTCCATGGTTTTCCAGAAATGACGAGATCCATCAATATCTTGGCGTTCCCAGTGTTCAGTCGGAAATTGAAAAATTCAAACGGAAATACGCTGATCGCCTCTCGGTTCACACAAACACCCTGGCTAATGATCTCCTAATCCGTCCCAGAGCGATGAAAAGGCTGAAAAGGAAGGATGTGTTATAGGAAGGCAGATGAGACACTGGTCTCTTCGTCTAAACGTCATACTCACCCAACTCATCCGCTTATAGTCTTGTGACTGATCGCAGATCCGCCTTAGATTAAAGAAAAAATTAAATAACTACAACAATTTAATTTAAACAACACTTCGAGGGTCATACTTGATAATCTATATTATGTATACACTTTTAAACATATTACACTTCTGCATAAAGTGATTTGACCCAGTCTATACTCAGTACTTACATGTTAGGCTGAACTAGATCAGCCTAGTCTAAACGGGTTTATCCAAAGGTTGATAGTAGAAGCTAATTTAACCTAATCTGTACTGGTTTATATTATCGCCTAAAAGAGTGAACTGATTTGGCTTAGGAAATACAAGTTTGTCCTAAGATCGGTCTTGGCCTGTAACATATATAAAATTTCCACCCATAGGTACTCATCAGTATATGTCTGGAACCAGAGGCCCAGAGGCCCAGAGTCTAGAACTTTAGTAGGAATATTTGTCAGGTATGAACGAATTTTAATACGTTATGTATAGATCATTCAGAATTACGGTTGAGTTTTATTTCTTATTGCTTTCAATGCTAGATATTAAGATTATAAAAAAAAAATATTATTAATAGTAACAATGTCTGTTGAGTCAGCTGGTATGATATATTATGACATATTAAAATAACTTATCATAGCGATTCAAATAAATGGATCTTTTCCAGTTATTGGGATCCATAATTGATTACAAGTAAGAGCAATATAAAAAGTTTCCTGAAGATTTCTGCTATTTGAACGATAATTAATTATCATTCAAAAAGTAATCATAAATCGAGTCATATTAATTAATATATTAACAATTATGCCTAACAGAACGCTTCAACTGTATAGATCGCGCCTTAAGCCGTCATTTGCATGGTTGATAATACGAATCCGAATCCAGCATCTTCTCAAATCGTAATTTTTCTTACAAATTACACTCGTATAGTTAAGAGTTTTAGTTGGGCAAGTTAACAAAAGATAAAAAATATTATGCACAGATACATATCTAATATCATCATCATCATCAGCCGGAAGACGTCCACTGCTGGACAAAGGCCTTCCCCAAAGATTTCCACGACGATCGGTCCTTCGCTGCCATCATCTAACTTCTACATCTAACGTATTCCGGCGATTTTGACCAGATCGTCGGTCCATCTTGTCGGGGGCCTACCAACACTGTGTGTTCCACTATCACATATACATAATAATAATAATAAGCCATTTATTCCATAACGCTTATTTTACAAACAAATGTTAGTAGTTTAAAGTTCTTAAAATTTAATGTTAGTTTTATTTAAAGAGACCAAATTAATTATTTTTTCCTTATACAATTTTGGGTATAGGCCTCCCGAAACTTTTTCCATTTTTCCCTATCCTTGCCCTGATCGATGCAGTTTCTCCCCACCGCCTGCACGATGTCATCTGCCCATCGCTGCTTTGGTCTACCAGTGCTTCTTTTACCTGGTGGTCCTTTCCATTTGTTGGTGTCTATTATCCATCTTCTGTCTGTGTGGCGTGCAATGTGGCCAGCCCATTGCCACTTCAATGTTAGCGCGTGAGTAAGTGCATCGGTAAGATTAGTTTTTTTTTCTTATATCTACGCTGCGTACTTTTTATAGTTTCCTGATCCGCATTATGCTTCTTTCCATTGCTTTTTGTAGTTTTCTATTTTTTGTTTTATTTCTTTTGTCAAACCTGCAGGTTTGACAGCCATATAGCAGGCATGGCATAATACAACTGTCCATCACAATTTTTTCATATGCAGGCTATAGTTGCCTTTATTTCTGCGACCAGAATTTTTTCCACGATAGTGTTATTCTCCTCATTACTTCTTCTTAGTTGCTGTTTATATTGAATTAGACTTGTTTCCCCAAATAGATGTAACTGTCAACATATTCTATTGTCTGTCCGTTTGCTTGTATTGGCCTTCTGTAATGGTTATTCATTATTTTTGTCTTTTTTGTGTTCATTGCAAGATCAACTTTTCTACTTTCTTGATCGAGTGTCGTTACCATGTCACCTAAACTTTTTATAGCGGTTCAAGACATTTTCAGTAAAGAAAAATGGACACATAAAGGAATTCTAATAATTGGTAAATACCTTAATCACATATACATACTTCATATCTAATATACACAACCAATATTACAATAAAGTAATTAGAAAAAACAACCATACTCTGGCAAAATATATATAAGTTTATAGTTCCATTAAGTCTACTTTAGAATAATTAAAATTCTCATTGCGTTTTATTTTATCCTGCTTACTTCTATTTTGTCATAAAATAAAAGTTAATATACTTAAATAACCTTCTTTAAGCTGGCTATACCCAGGCACAGTCAACCAAGGTACTCTCCGTTTAATAAGAATGCTAATTTAATAGCCTACAGAGATTTACATGTCAATAGGTAACGAAATAACGTAATCTAAGGTACAAAGGATAGTTACGTCATCGATCGGAGCTATGGGCTGCTATGAATATCAAAATTCGGTAAACAGAACTAGTTTCTGATTGGTTTGTGATACATACGAGTACAAAATGTTGACGATGCCAATATTTGAAGCCTTTCAATGAAATCATTCAGGACTCTCTTTGTTTTAATCTGCGTAATGGAAAATTTTAGATAATATGTAGATGATTTTGGTGCCACGAACTTTACATTTAACGTTGCAAGGAGAAAAAGCGGCCAACTGCGAGTCGGAATCGCCCATGAAGGGTTCCGTAGCAGCAAGTAACATTATAATGTAAAAGTTATATATAAATGAAAATGGTATTAAAATATTTAAATGGAAAAGGCAAAAAATCTTTGCTCAAAATCATGCAGTGCAAATGAGCTCTCATCACTTATACGTATTAAAAAAAAATACTTGCTTTTTCTCATTTAAACCAATTTTGAGGGGAAGTTTGCATGGTAATGTACATCATATATTTTTTTTAGTTTAACCATTCTCTATAGAAGTTACAGGGGGACACACATATTTTACCACATTGGATGTGTCTCTCGCGCAAACTTTTCAGTTTAGAAAAAAATGCTATTAAAACCCATCCATTAGTAGAAGTGGGAGAGTCACGCAGCCGTCTTTTGACGTCAGCACAATCGGGCCAGACTCGTCCGGGTTAATTACCACACTCGCACAGAATACCGGCGTGAAGTAGCGGCCTAGTGCCGCTATGTTTCGCATAGGTTAGTGTCGAGGACCGGAGGCTATTCCCCCCCATCGCCAACAAAGATTATGAAAGCGGTTCTTAAAGAGATAGTACCCCAGGAGGGTACCGGCTCTACCAGAGTCGGAGAATCTCTCCCCGAGCACTCTAGCTCGGGCTGCCCTTCGTATTCTGGGGAGGGCACAGTACCGCGCATGACCAAGGACAAACGAGGCAGTAACACCACGGCACCCCGCTCCACACTCAACGTGGACTTTTGCAATATCAGGGGAATTCACTCCAACTTAAACGCCGTCCACCACCACTTTGAGACGGCGAAGCCGGCCTTGTGTTTCCTTACGGAGACGCAGATATCTCGACCTAGCGATACGTCATATTTAACGTACCCCGGGTACAAAATTGAGCACAATTTTTTGCCTCATGCCGGGGTATGTGTGTACGTTAGGGAGGATATCTGCTGTCGCCGTCTCGGCAATTTTGAGGGTAGGGACCTGTCCACTCTCTGGCTCCGCGTAGATTTAGAGGACTGCGTCCGCATCTATGCGTGTGTCTACAGGTCCCATAGTGGTAACGCAGAAACCGATCATCTCATGGGCTGCGTTCAAGCGGCAATTGACGACGTGCTTGCACAGATCCCCTCCGCTGAAATCGTAGTCTTGGGTGATTTCAACGGGCACAATGCCGAATGGCTTGGATCACGTACCACAGACTACGCAGGGCGATCTGTGCATAATTTTGCATTGGCGTACGATCTGTCCCAATTAGTTGAGTCGCCAATGCGGCTCCCGGATGTGGATAGCTACATGCCGTCCTTATTAGATCTTCTGCTGACTACACATCCCGATGGTTACCAGGTCATTGTCGACGCCCCTCTCGGAACGTCCGACCATTGCCTGGTCAGGAGTGTAGTGCCTATACGACGCCCACGTCGCAGACCACCAGCGACCCGCCGCGTTTGGCACTACAAGTCAGCAGATTGGGATAGGATGCGTTCCTTTTTTGCATCCTACCCTTGGAGCAGGGTTTGTTTCCCTTCGGATGATCCTAGTGCCTGCGCCGTTGCAGTAGCCGATATGATACTACAGGGCATGGATATTTTTATACCAAGCTCTGTAGTACCGATCGGTGGCAGATCACAGCCCTGGTTCGATGCGTCAGTTAAAGCAGCATCTGACTGCAAAAAACAGGCGTATCGAACTTGGGTTGCGGCCCTGGGCACAAAGGATCCGAACTGCATAGTTCTAAAGAGGAAATACAACCGTGCTTCCAGATTTTTTAAGCGGCAAATCGCCCGTGCAAAGTCAAAACACGTCGTCAAAATCGGCGAGCAGCTTTCCAGTTACCCAACCGGAACACGCAAGTTCTGGTCGTTGTCGAAAGCTGCTCTTGGTTACTTCAGCCAGCCGTCCATGCCACCGTTGCACATGAGGAATGACACCCTGGCCCATACGGCAAAAGAGAAAGCCGATCTCCTGTGCGCTCTTTTCGCCTCCAACTCGACTCTTGACGACAACGGAAAAACACCGCCGACCATCCCGCGGTGTCAGAGCTCTATGCCTGAAGTACAGTTCAGACAGAAAACTGTTAGGCGAGCTCTGTTTTCGTTGGACGTCAGGAAGTCGAACGGGCCGGATGGCATTTCTCCAATCGTGCTTAGAACGTGTGCCCCTGAGTTGACGCCGGTGCTAACGCATTTATTCCGGCACTCTTATTCCAAAGGCGTAGTCCCTGACTCATGGAAGTCAGCCCTTGTCCATCCGATCCAAAAAAAAGGAGACAGTTCGGATCCGGTAAACTACAGGCCTATTGCTATTACCTCTCTGCTCTCCAAAATCATGGAGAGCATAATTAGCCGTCAGCTCTTGGTATACCTAGAGGGTCACCAGTTGATGAACGACCGACAATACGGGTTTCGCCATGGTCGGTCAGCAGGTGATCTTCTGGTATAAATAACACATAGATGGGCTGCGGGTATTGAAAGCAAGGGGGAGGCCTGGCAGTTAGCCTGGATATAGCGAAGGCCTTTGATCGTGTATGGCATAAGGCGCTCCTCTCTAAACTTCCATCATTTGGGCTTCCCGAGAGCTTGTGCAAGTGGACCTCCAGCTTCCTCACTGGGCGCAGCATACAGGTCGTTGTCGACGGACATTGCTCGAACCCGAAGCCCGTGAATGCTGGAGTGCCCCAAGGCTGTGTACTATCTCCTACGCTGTTTCTTCTGCATATCAATGATATGTTGGACACCTCCAACATTCATTGCTATGCAGATGACAGCACTGGTGATGCCGTATACACGGGCCATGCACGTCTCTCTCGGGAAATCGTCGACCAGTGCCAGGAGAAACTTGTGTCTTCTATCGAGTCCTCTCTTGAGAAGGTCGCGGAATTTGGTAAATTGAACCTTGTCCATTTTAACCCCCAGAAGACTCAAGGTTGCGCGTTACCACTAAAAAAACCCCATTTGTCGCATCACCGCTCTTCGACAACACTTCCCTAAAAGCCTCGCCTAGTATCGGAATACTGGGTCTCGAAATCTCGAGCGATTGCCAATTCCGTGGCCATCAGGAGGGCAAAGCCAAATTGGCTTCAAAGAAACTGGGCGTCATTAATAGAGCACGGCAATACTTCAAGCCGGCTCACATTCTAGCGCTGTACAAAGCGCAGATCCGGCCATACATGGAGTATTGCTGTCATCTCTGGTCTGGCGCACCCCAGTATCAGCTCGATCCATTTGACCGCGTGCAACGCAGAGCAGCGCGAATTGTCGGGGACCCAGTACTCTGTGAACGGCTGGATCACTTGGCGTTGCGTAGAGACGTCGCTTCGTTGTGTGTCTTCTACCGCATTTATCACGGGGAGTGTTCCGAAGAGCTGTTTTACCTAATTCCTGCCGCCGAATTCAACCTTCGCACGACACGCCACAAGTTAGGATATCATCCTCACCATCTGGATGTGTGGCGGTCCTCCACAGTGCGGTTTACAAGGAGCTTTCTTCCACGTACTACAAAGCTGTGGAATGAACTTCCTTGTGCGGTGTTTCCGGGACGATACGACATGGGTACCTTCAAAAAAAGCGCGTACACCTTCCTTAAAGGTCGGCAACGCTCCTGTGATTCCTCTGGTGTTGCAAGAGAGTATGGGCGGCGGTGATCACTTAACAACAGGTGACCCGTACGCTCGTTTGTCCTCTTTTTCCATAAAAAAAAAAATCCATATGGGTTTGATGAAAAAAAAATTGAGATTCAGTTCTAAGTAGGTACCCCCAAAATTTATTGTTTTTTTTTTCTATTATTGTGTAAAAATGTTAATACGGTTCACAGAATACTACATGTATTACTTATATTCTTACCAAGTTTCAACAGTATCGTTCTTAGTTTTGGATAAAAGTGGCTGTGACATACACGGACAGACAGACAAGACGAGATGAGACATCAACGAGATCTTACATGCATTTGGCTTGTTTTCCTTAGAAATTTTGGCTTGATTTCGTATTTTATTTGATTGACGCATGTGTTACACATTTAAATAAAACCCTTTTTTTATTTATTTTTGAGGCGGTAAAATGTTTTAATCTTGGAAAGCAGTTGTAGCATTGTAACTGTGTTTTTGCATTAGATTTTTGCGTAAAAGATATATTTTTATTATTATTTTAGATAACCAGATGTTTCCCCTGAAAACGAGATCTGGAAAGGTCTTTAAACAAATATTTGCCTTTTTAAGAATTCAAGAAAATTTTATTTAAGCAAGCCTATTTAGATTGCTATTTGACGCGCTAAGAAAACTATTTTTTCGTTTGTACGTTTTTATTTGTCTGAGAGTCTCTTTCGTCGGAAAGGTATTTCGTAATTATTTATTATACCGTACGTTGGGATCTGCAGCCATTTGATGATATATTATAAAAAGTGATACTTACTATGATTAAAGAAACATTTGAGAATTTCTCCGTTCAAAAAAATTTATTAAATTTATTAAATAAGGATTCTGGTGATTAAGCAAGACAAAAGCACTTTACACGTGTGAGTTCCAAGAATCAATATGATCGTACATAAAATCTTTACCGATAACGCAGCTCGTAAAATAGACAAGATAAATAATTTTAATGCTCGATTACTGCTATCAAACACCTTCATAAATTACTGTGGCTTTACGAGATACTTAATATATACACGCAAATGCTATTAGTGATGTATTCTTTATAGGAAGAGTAATGATATTTATCGTAGCCCTCTATCGGTAGTCAGAGGTGGTCGCTCTTTGATTAATTTTCGATGATTTGTAGATTCTAAGCTAATAAACACGCTTTAAGAAGTAGAAAATTAATGCTTTGAAAAAAATTGTCATTTAGAAAATTCGATCTATACCAACCCGTATGCTCGTTTGTATTGCCTTCACAAAAAGTGTATGTAGTACGTATGACGTCATCATTGCCGTGGTTGATAATTATTCACTGAGATTCATTCATCATGATCATTTCAGCCGGAAAACGTTCACTGCTAGACAAAGGCCTCCCCGAAAGATCGCCATGACGATTTGTCTTGCGCTGCCCTCATCCAACGTATTCTGGCAATCTTGACCAGATAGTCGGTCCATCTTGAGGGTAGCCTGTGGTGATTTTTACTGCCTCAACGGCCATCTGTCCTATATGCCCTGCCCACTGCCACTTCGATTTCGCAATCCATGCTATGTTGGTGACTTTGGTTCTCCTACGGATCTCCTCATTTCTGATTCGATCTGGCAGTTCAGGGCAATAAAACCCGATAGTAAGCGACCAGTCTAGTATTTGTTCTTTTTTTTATTTTTTTTTCGTCTAATAGGCCTACTATTACTATTGGCAACGGAAGTTCCAGGGCCGAGGAACTTCTACTAGCTAACGGCTTTGTCCCTACCATTGAGCGGTAGGGGTTGAGGGTGAGTATTTTATTTAATCTACAATTATTTATTTACAAACTTATTATCTAATTAATTAATTACAGTTTTTTTTTACAGTTCTTAGGCTATTACCCTATTGTTATATATAACATTTTAAATTTAGTTTTAATTAATCTACACTTTATTATTATTATTAACTTTTTTTTACATACATTATTCTATTGAATTAATACTATCTTAACCTAGGCATACACACACACAATCTTAAAGACTACAGATAGTAAAAAGGTCCCTATGCTACATCATAGGGAGCCAGGCGTTACAAATGCCTTACTATATTTTTAAGTTACATTAATTAATCCTAGTGTTTTTAATTCTATACATACAATTTAATCTATTTTATATACAAACACAATTACATTTTACGATTCTTTAATTATAATATTGCTGCCGTTTTTTGGCAGCACATCTACCAAGGTTTTCAGGAAAAATGCCTCAAAAAGTTTTCTGTGGTCAGACAAAAATAAGGGAAGGTTGGCCTCCAGTACGGCCACTCCATTCTGGACCTCAAGATTGTATCTCCACCGACCGAACCTAAGGCATTCGAGCACCAGGTGCATTGCGCTTTCGTCAGTTTGACCGTCGCAAATGCACACTGGGCTATCCTTCAGTCCGAACCGGTGGAGATACGCCAAGAAGCCAACATGACCCGTGATGACCTGGGCCATCAGAGCGCCGAAAGGTGCCTCCCGTACCAGCTTGTAGGCCGCCGTGACGTCTGGCAGGAACGCCTTTGTGACGCTTGCGGTTTGACCCGCAGTGTAGCGCTCCTGCCAGACGTCGAGGGTCTTGGCTCTTATAGTGCAGCGAAGAGTTGAAACCGGTACTCTGTCGTATGCAGCCCTCTGTTTCGAATGGAGCGCCGTGTCCGTGCCAGTCTAGTAGTTGCCTATGCACTGAGAGTACATTATTCCCGAATATTTACATCATTTCTTTTCTGTGGACAAAACAGCGTTTGTCGGGTCAACTAGTTTCTCTATATAAAGAAACAAATCATGCATGTAACATTAAAAACTACAAAAAGCAATTCTATGAAATGTGCAATTTTTTTTAATGGTCGTTTAAAAGATGAAGCAGTTTGTTGGAAAATATTTAATCCTGCTTTTATAAATGCGTTGTCGTAATAATTATAGAAGGAGTTGGTAATTTAAACACAATAAAATTGAAATATCTGTACAGATACAGATACAATTTGGGCAGCGGTACCCCTTAGAATTCACAGTAAGTAATGCCCACTCGAAAAAAAAATTAAATTAAATTCAATTTTAAATTCCAAATTTCTATATTTGATATTAAATATATATACAAAATTACTTATAATCTACTTATTAAAGCAATTTACAATTAAGCCTTATATATGTAGGTATCAGAAAACTTATTTCTACAACCTATATACGTGTTGAGGGATAAAACTTTATTATGCTTATGAAACTAATACATATCTAACTACTAAACTAATCCAGGAAACTGGGAAAACCTGGCTGATGCCCACTCGAACTTTGCGCTTTGGCTTATATAGAGCAAGACCGTCTACCATGATGATGCTACCAACTGTTACGTGTTTGTTGGCACTGCTGTAGTGCCAACTAACACGAATCAAGTTAACTAAAGATATAAATATTACATTATAGTTATTTCTAATTATGCTTATAATTATATGAAATTGTATTTAAATATTAACAGTAGTTAAATAAATGTAATTATTAATTGGGATATCTTATGACAGTTCATGACGTTGGTAGCGCTTGTTAACACGTCAAGCTGACATAATGAATGTAGGAATATATAGGAAGATACATTGACTAACTACATGGTGTCGGAAATTCATATCGCTCTCCACGCACATCATATTGTAATAAAATAACCATCATATTATCATAGATTATTATTATATGTAAATACACTTGCTACAAATATCTAAAGTAAACAACCACATCCGTATAATTTTACTAATTAAATTTCGAATACGCCAGTCAAATGTTAGATAAAGATTGAGCTTCCACGAGTCGAGGAAATGAATATTAATTCCGAGTGGCGCGGCTAACCGTGCGTGCCACTGAATTATCTATCGGGTGCCTCAAACTTAGAGCTTCTACGTTTGAAACATTTGTTCTTTGACATGACTTACTGATGTACTGTGTTGTGGATGAGGCAGTTTTGATAATATTTGTTATTGGCTCACGAAATGGCCTCGAATATCAACAATTGCAAAGAGTAATAAGTATTATAAGCTTGACATGTGCACTAGTGTTAATATTATTTTTATATATTTTTACACCACATGAATTAAATACATTCTTATAACTTTTGTAAAATATTTTTTTAGTCTGCATAGAGCTTCTTTCTTGATGAAAAATTGACATACACTAGTTATTTGACCAAACACTGAAATATATAAATGAAGTACGCTATATACAATAGAAAATTCCCTTACTTTTCGGGATTTGAAGCCGCGTCCCAATTACTAAACAAGATGACCTCAAGTATTATCAGCAACTTACACTAAAATGCATAAATTCAAAATAGATTAACACTGCGTAGGCGTGGCATAACATAGTGCACAAAACTGTCTTTTTACAAATTGTGATTATCAAAATTAATTATCTTAACAATTGAAATAATGTCTTAGTAAAATGAATTACATACTAGTCTTAATTATTACTTTAAATATATCAAACAAATTGAACAAAAAATTATGAAAGATGCGAGGCTCGGGGCGACCTCTCGGATTCCACCTGAGCGCTCTTTCCAACCGTTCGAGTGACGAATGGTTTTTAAATATCTTGGTATGTCTTGTTTAACTGTCAGGCTGTGGCTCCATCTAAAGGATCTACTATACAGTTGATAATCTGCTCAACCCCAAAAATTGCATATTAGGAAATTGACTTGAGAAGTAGCTCCATCAAATCTAAAAAAAAAAAAATGTGATATCCCTACTGCTGGGGTTAATTATACAAAATAAATTGTAACTTCTTATCCTTATCTTTAAAAAATAACAAATTATTTAAATATTATTTATTCGTAAAACGGTAAATTACTCGCGGAAAACTTTACGTTGGTGTTCTTTTCAATTGTAAATTAAACTGGCAACATTTTTATAAGTGCCCATATATTTAGCAATGTAATATCAAAAGCCAAGACCACATTATGTGAAAAATATTAACAGGTCCGTAAACATAGTTATAAGTTACGAGGAAATACACGGTATAAAAGGCATTTAAGGCAGCATTAAGGCTTCGTATGTCTGCGCTGGTGACGGGAGCCGTCAGCCCAGTCGATTTGTCTGAGCAGCCCCTCCCAGGGGACTGCCTCTAATGAATATTAACATCCTAGTATCTGACTGAGCTCTGCATGTAGTTCTACATGTATTTAGATGTAATATGTATTGGGAACTTAGAAGTGTAATTTATATTTTATGATATTGTTATTATGTATATTAAACAATTTGTTATAATTTTTTTCCTCAGTGCTTATTGAACTCGCTAAGCATTATTGGATGGCCTTTATTGATGGCATTATTGATTGAGTGACACGAGAGCTACAAATTTTTCCTTATTAAGCGAAAAATTCATATTACAAATTGTCGCCCAGGGTTAATCGGGAACTCGTGAATGGATGCTGCTCGGCCTGTTATAGTTAATAAATCATTCTATTTGTTGGATGTTATTACTAATTGTGGCAGTAATAACGACCATCATGATCACGAAGCATCCTTACACAAACAATGAATTCGAGCTCTAACCGTTGATGCATCCAATATACAATAATTTATATATATACAGTTAATTCTTTACTACTTTTTATGAAACAATTTATATTATTTAAACATGACTCATATATGCACCTTACAAACTAATTTGTTATGTATATTACAGCCATTGTAAAGAACTCTATTTGATTGAAAAGAGTGGCCGTTGAGTTTCTTGTATTTTCTTCTTACAGGCAAAACTTTTTACGAACATATGGTAAATTCAGTAATTTAAAAGAAATATTTGTAGTGACGATTCAAAAGCGCTTAGTTTAAGCCTAATTGAATAAAGTTTATTCGACTTTGACTTTTACTAATTCCCTTACGGCTAAATTAAGAACAAATACCTTGCAGAATGCCAGCTATCAATTATGCCAAGATGCGAAGACCTTTCAAGAAAACTTACAAAATGAATTCCAATGCTTGGAATTATTGATCGATCCTGTTATCACTAACTCAGCTTCTTTTTCAGCTTCTCTTGGTAATATTCTTTTAACTTAAGTTACCAAATTCTATACAATTATTCTCATAATATTCCAATATTCTAAATAGCAACTTTATTAATTGAACTTATAACTCTTTTAGTTACGTTGTTTTTTCGAAACCTTCCATAATTTTGTGTTACATCACCATGTTGAGATCGTATTGTACAAACATTTGGAAAATTTTAAAATAATTTATGATGATTTAAGTGAGTGACAGAGTGGCAATGTTTTTTTATGGAATAGGAGGATAAACGAGCGTACAGGTACCTGGTGTTAAGTGATCACCGCCGCCCATATTCTCTTGCAACACCAGAATAATCACGGGAGCGTTGTCCGCCTTTACGGAAGGTGTACGTGCTTTTTTTGAAGGTACCCATGTCGTATCGTCCCGGAAACACTGCACAAGGAAGCTCATTCCACAGTTTTGTAGTACGTGCAAGAAAGTTTCTTGAAAACCTCACTGTGGAGGAAAGCCAAATAATCCAGATGGTGGGGATTATATGTTTATTTGTGGCGTTTCGTGCGAACGTGGAATTCGCCGGCAGAAATCAGGTGAAACAACTCTTTCTAACAATCCTGTGATCTAACCGTTCACAGAAATTCGAGCTGCTCTGCGTTGCACGCGGTCAAATGGATGGAGCTGATACTGGGGTGCGCCAGACAAGAGTTATCAGAAATACTCCATATGTGGTTGGACCTGCTCTTTGCAGAGCGCTAGAATGTGGGCCGGCCTGAATTACTGTCGTGCTCTATTTTTAACGCCCAGGTAATTCTAAGCCAATTTGGCTTAGAATTATCGCTCTCCAGATGGTCGCGGAATTGGCAATCGCTCGAAATTTCAAGACCCAGTCATTCAGCGCTCCTGAGAGTTGAACAAGACATCAAGATTCATGAACGTTACATCACTCGAATGGTTGGCTCATTGGATGAGCGCTCTCGTTATCGCATTAAAAAATAACAAATTTCTTTGAAAAAATGATGTTTGATTTGACCCGACTAAGTTACCTACTATCTATATTGTTTATTTGTTATCTAAAGACAAAAGAAACACTTTGCTGTCGAACTTTCTTTACTTTTAAATTTAAAATAAAATTCTGTTTAACATGCTTAAACCTTAGATCATTTATACGTCTAGATAAACTGTTACAGCTGTGAAAAAGTTGAAAAAAATTGAGGTTGACTGTTAACTTCTATTTTGCGCGATGCACACTAACACAAAGTGACATACAAATCGCGAGTGTAAAACGTAGCTTGTCTCGCACACTAAAGTAATAAACCTGGCCCGTTTTCTTAGTTTTCTAGCAGCAAAAGGCTATATCTAGACGTATAAGTTATCACGATTTAATGTTTGAGGTATAGTACATTATATTGAATTATTCCATAGATAAGTACGTTTATTTATATTAGCATAAAATTCATACAAAACTTTGAACTATAAAAGCGCCATTAAAATGTGTTTAGTGAACGTGCTAAGAAGGGCGTTGGATGGATATGCATCAATTTGCATAATCTGTGCATCAGTGCTGTTAATTTGGTTTCAATGTGGCTCAAGCAGCTGTTGCGAAATGCTTTATCAGAATATTAACAACGTAAGTATAATCAATGAATGTACTCATGTATTTATCACACTATTTTATACCGCCTTTTGATCTTACGGTCAAAGAGGATGAAAATACGACGTAATAAGAGTCGGGACTGCCTAAGTAAAAAATTAAATTTAGTTTAGCATGAAACGTACAGTAATTTGACATAAGTTTGAAATAATTATTACAATATTATGGTAATTAAACATAATCCAGCTAAGTTTAAAAGAAAGATTTCGGCTATCTCCTTTTTTTACAAGATTATAGCCGTCATCTGTCAATCTATCAATAACTGCATCTTTTATACAACCGATTTTTTCTTAGAGAGTTTCGCTAGGCTGTTATGTTAATGATAATAATATATTCGTTTTTCGTCTTTTACTAGGGTAGACAAAAGGTTAGCGTTTCCGACGCCATATCTTAGGAAAAGGGAACGACTCCCCTCAAACGTTTTATTTATGACAATAAGGGACAAGACAAGCAAGACGTTCAGTCGGTAATTGATACGCCCTGCCCATTACAATGCCTTGCCGCTCAGGATTCTTGAAAGATCCATAAATTTTGAGCGGCACTACAATTGCGGTCGTCTCCTTACGAGAAATAAGATGTTAAGTCTCGTTTGCCCAGTAATTTCACTATTTTTTACTACTTTGAGAATTATTTACTACTAATGAATAAGCATGACGAATCTGCCACGGAAACTCGACAAAAATAAGAAAAGGTAGTATATAATGTTCACTAACTCACACAATATTTAAGGAAAATAACTTAATAATTACGTTTTATGCCTACTTCGTTTATAACAGTATAAAAAGATTTTACAACACTGAAATTACAGTATCATAAAACAATGATTTAGATCATGCCATTCCATTTCTGAGGGGCTCTAGTTGTAGGTATCATTTGATAATAATACCCTATTGAGGAACACGAGGGTAGCTGATAAAATGTTGTATTTCATAATATTGCTATTGTTCGACGTGGCCCAAAGACCAAGTTTCTTACGCTGTAGCTGGATGATCTTGTTACCAGAAACTCGGTTTCATATTTTTAAAATTAGTAACGGTAATCAATTTTTTTATAATCGCTAATAACATGCTCGCTAATACCTTTATGTACCTGAGGTCTCGCGTTAGGGTGCTTACATAAAGAAACAGGTTTCCGGTACAGACAAATCTGTACGGGTCGGTACCTATCGGTAAAGTGTTGACTCTCATAAAGAAACAGGTGAATCTGTCCTTAGTGACAATCATGGCCTCCAGCTCGTCGGACGAAGATTTTTTACTTTTACTTTCCGGTCTAGGTAGTCGGCACCGACAATTTACAACCTGTTTCTTTATAAGTGAGTGAATAGATTATATTGAAATATTATACCTGCGCCGATCGGTACCGACCCGTTCAGATTTGTCTGTACTGGAAACTCTTTCTTTATGTAAGCACCCTTAGCATGGAGTAGTAATGTTGATCGATGAATGAAGATCGATTCACGAGTTGGGGCTGTTTCACTGCTAGTTTTGCTTTCATTGTTCGGAGTTCCGCACAGTAGACATCTGCCGTTATTACTTGACCAGATCGGAGAAAGCTATAGGGAATAACGCCATGCTGAGACCACAAAATAGTTACCATTATACTTATATTGATAAGCTTTGCTTTAGAACATTGTTGCGGCATTTGACCTGGGGTCAGCCATTGTATTTTTCGCTTACGGCTATCGTTAAGAATCCACTTTTCATCAAATACCACAATTGGATCCAATATTCCTTCATTTCTGTATCGATTCAACAAGGCAACACAAGTTTCAACACGCGTTACTGCATGAAATCATGAAGAATTTTTACAAATTTTACATAATGTGACTGCGTGACTGACTGCATAGGACGAGTCAATCGGTTACAAAAACAATAGATTCGCTTTTCTACCTTGCTGTAACTCCGATAGCTATGTTCTTCTCCCTTGCACGCTTTGTTTGTCTATACGCTAATATATTGATTTTTTTTTTAAACTAAGTAAGTTAAAAGTTTGCCAAAATTCAATAAACGAAGTGTAGTCAAGGGGTAAAGCGCCAAGACAAATGGGATTGGATCATGTCAAAGGAAAAACTAAGTTCAAAAGCATAGAGAAAGCAATACGCACTTTGAAATGGAGATGGGTAGGCCACTTAATTAGGGATGGAACACCAAAATGGACTAGAGCAATAACCGAATGGTGCCCCAAAGGAGATAATAGGAATAGAGGAAGACAGTTCATACGATGGGGGAATAAACTGAAACAGATAGGAGGTCCACTATGGACTAGAATAACAAGGAACCCGAAAGAATGGAAGTCCGTTGGAGGAGGCCTTTGTCGAAAGACAAACAGTTAACTGAAAGAGGACACAGATTGTTTAAAAGTTACTGTAAATAATTAAGTTAATAATATAGTTATGTAAGGTAAGTTAATTAATTAAAATGTTTTATAGTAAGTATGTGTATTAGCTAGTAAGTAAATTTTTGTTTTGTTAACTGTTATAAATGCTTTATTATTATTATTATTATAATTGTAAAATATTGCTAGTCTATAGACTGCGCCGAGTCTGAATGATGAGCTATGTAGAATCATTGTACCAGACAATTACTATTCGAGGCGCAGGCATAGATTGTTCGCGAGTCCGACACATCGTACTGTGGCTCGAACCAACTCACCTATACCGAGGTCTCTCTCTGCTCTCAACGCTCTACTCGTAGCCAACCCTGCTTATGATATATTTGCGGATGGATGGCAGACGATTTTAACAGAGTGCTTGCGTTTTTGTCAGAGAAATGGATGAACGTTATTTGAATGTTTATTAATTGTTAGTTAATTACAGTAAACTTTGTATTATTAACTATTATATTTTGTGTAATATGTTTAGTTTGTTTATTTGTAATTAAATACTTAGTTTAATATTGTAAATGGCTCACGCCGTTTTATTAAAGTAGGAATAAATAATTAAATTATGTTGATCATCCGTTGACTGATTAACTAATGCACATTTTGTATTTTACCATGCTAACATTGGATTCATAACACAACAATGTTTCTTATTCCCAAAAATCATCGTTCTCTGTCTTGTGTAACTTAAAGTGGACGTCTCTTTATGTCTTCAATAAAACGAAAGAAAGAATAAACACACAGGGGCCTCATTATCCATTGGTGTAAGTTAATTAAGGCTGATACATCTCTGTGTAGGGGCCCCGGCAATGTTTATACACTTTCATAATTTTGAAGGGATATCAGACGCTCACCCTATGAAGGGCTTTCACTATGACACTTAACAAAAGAAAATAGTTCTAGAGGCAAAAAATACCTTAGAATTTTTTTATTTACTTTAATTGTGAGGACAGCTTTTGTTTTAAAGTAACTATTAATTAATTTTATATGTGACAGTTTTGGATGTTTTCGTTATAGAATAAGAGAACCAACATAGATTATCTATTTGTCTAGGTAGACAATGACAGCTATGAAAACGTTGAAAAATACTGAATTTAGAACTAACCTCAATTTTGAGCAATTCACGCACACTAACACAAAGTGTCATATAGCGAGTGTAAGACGTAGCTTGTCACGCACACTAAAGTTTTATTTCTGGCCTGTTTTTAACAGTTGTCTAACAGCAAGAGACTCTATTTAGACGTATTATTTATCTAAGAGAACTTGAAAATTCTCTTAAAAATTTGATAGGTCATCTGATCTCATCTAATTTAGACTGCCCATAGTTTACTCCTATTGATGAAAATATTGTACATGCTTTTATTGCAATAAAAAACTGTGTTTGCTTAAGCAAAAGAAGCTTAAGATCGCACGCCGGGACTGAAAGCATCTTTAAGTTTGTCATAGATGTATTTTTTTAAATATATAGTTTTATAATCAGTCTGATATAATATTTTGCTTTGAATGAAATTTGCGTAGTACTTTAAAATGGTACGTTTGATTGGGGTAACTATAATATATGAAACGAATACTTTTGATAGGCTTAATATCTTTAAAAAAAAAATCATAAACAGGATAAAATTCAAGTCCCCGATGACAGGATTAAGCGGTTACCACAGGCCTTGAGCATGAAGCATGGACCAGCCATCGAATCGGTTACATCTTACGGGAGGCTATTTTCCTGAATATGTCGAATATTCATCGTCTTTTATGTAACAGAAATACTAAGTGTTTTTGGTAGGTAAGGTGGTTTTTAAATAACTCACCATTAGAGCATTCATGTTTTATTTATTCAGTCCATAAAGTATCATTTGTAGTCGGAAGGTGTAAATAAGGGGATTTTTACCAAATTTATATGTAAGAGGGGACCGAAATGAATATCTCATAGAATTTAGGCACGGTCATTTGTGGATTGGGGAAAATTGCTATGCTATTTTATGTTTATAGGAAATCTGATATAATACGGTATTTTCGTCACCTTGTTTAGTTTATTTTGAAGATATTATTGCTTTTGGCGCATTAGAGATAAATTCTCACCAGAATCTATTGGACGAGAATTAAATAAATTTCAATTTATATACGTGCTTTAAATTAAATAAATATATAATTTCGCTCTGATTGTATAAAAATAATTAAATGATATTTAATTACACGTTATTTAACTGATTAGGCGGTATAATAATATTTTCATTGGTTATATTTAATACCTTCTTTACCTTTTCTAATATGTATTTTTTTTTTAATTTTTATTTGATAACGCTAAAGAATATTATACTATACTACTACTATACTATACACACACACACTTTTTTTACCTTTTTTCTTGATTCACTTGTTATAGAAGAGTAGGGCAAACCAGAGAGCATTATGTCTGGATATGCTCTTTGACCTCAGTAATCAACTTCAATAAATAATTTTTTTTCGCAATTTATCAAATAAAGTTCGATTCATTGTTTTAATTTCATGTTTCAAAAGTTACTTTCATAAATAGTTATATCGATATTTCTGGTGGGAATTCTTACCTAAAAGACCTTGGCAGGCAGTAACAGACGTCATGCCTGCACCAATAAAGCCACCTGGAGGTCATTTTCCGCTCATGACACACCTTAGACAAATTTTAGTGCTCGTTGCAATGGCGCTGCTTCTCAATTTACTACTGTTGGTGCTGAAACTGATACTTCGACTGCCGAAGAAAGCAAACTCCACAAATATGTCACTTTTACTTCTACTTCTGGTCGAAACACTTAAACAAGCCCAGAAGCGCGAAGAATATACCTTCACGTCTCAATGGAGCTACTGGAAACCAAAACACTGACAGCTATTTGAGCCAACGGTTTAGCCTAGCTATCCAACGCGGAAACGCTGCAAGTATTTTTGGAACACTTCCTCGTGGTGATAGTATTTATTTTATAAAATCAATCAATTGAAAAAATTGTTATTTGCACTGTTATGTTCAAAATAACGTTTTGGTAACAATTTATTGATTTGATGATAAAATGATAGTTTTGTTTAAGTAATACTAATAAGTCACACGTACGCTTTATAAGGTCAGAAACGCTTCTGTGATTCCTCTGGTATTACAAGAGAGTATGGACTACCATAATTACAAACCATCAGGTGCTCGAATGCTCGGATTTCGTTTCTTCCATAAAAAAGTACTTATGAGAAATCTATTTGATAAATGGAATTATTTATATTACTAAAGTAATAGTTTCCAACGCTCCCCAAAACATTCCAAATAAACATATTAAATTTCCATTAACTTCTGTTCAATATCACACCTAACCCTATTAGGTTCTAATTTAATTATATTAACCATATAAGCGATAATATCGTTACTGTCAAAACAGATATACGTGCGTTTAAAATATTCATCCAAAAGCAATTTAAGTGCAGTCAACACAAAATTCATTATCGCACTCCTAAAAGCAAATACAAAAAAATAGAATTAGCATGAGTAAAGTGCATTTAGCCCTTTGGGGATACGGAAATGTGGAGAGGGTCTGTGTAGAAATAACAAACCACTTGTGAGCAACCAAATTAAGCCAGTTGTTTTAATTTGGAATTTTGAGTTTCGCTGAGAGTTCTAACGTAATTGGAATTTACGTGCTTTTTGGTTGTAACTGGAAACAACAGTATATTGCATTCAATTTTTCTCTCCTATATGACACTTTTCAAATTTTTTCTACTTTGTTTTAATATAGATATCTTATATAAACACGACGAGACATGTCTAATTGGTTGCTTGGAAATATCATACATATAAGTTAGCTAACATCACCGGAATGGTTGGATGAGGGTAGCGCAGGACCGATCATCGTGGAGATCTTTGGGGTATTTGTCCAGCAGTGGAGGTCTTCTGGCTTATATGGTGATAATTAAGAAATTGAGAAATTATAATGCTGAAGCGTCGGTGTTGCAATATACCCATTGAATCTCAGCGCAGTGTCCTCTGTTCGATTCTCACCCGCGACGTATCAACGTGGATTCAGTTTTCAATTTCATATTATAATTTACGTTTATTCGGCACTAAATGTGGTCTGTAACAACCTTGTGCTTCCTCTGGTGTTACAAGAAAATATGCCAGCTCTCATTGCATGCCATCGAGTGACCCATATGTATGCAAATTTGTCCTACAATATACTATTTTAATGGAAAAGGTTCCATAAAAATAGTATATTGAAAAGGTTCCATAAAAATAGTATATTGAAAAGGTTCCATAAAAATAGTATATTAGTAGTAGTAGGACTAGGTCGTTCTCATCCGTGGAATATTCTCGCGGGTGGCAATGTCCTTTTTATCTCAAGTGGTGCGTATACAATTTTTTTCCCAACTTGATAAAAAGCTCTTTAGTCCTAGTTTGTTACGAGGGACAAAAGTCGTCGTGCCTTTTCCCTCGTACCAGGAACTAAAAGCGAGCTTTTCATCAAGTAGGGAAAAATATATTTGCTAATAAGTTCCACAAAGAGATTCCTGAATACAAGTTTAGAAGCAGCCAGAGGAAAATGCCAGAGGAGTATGCGATGCCCAAGATAAATAGAGTAACTTAATCTTTACCTATATCTCTTGAAGAAGGTCCGAGGGAGTATATATGATCAAGACAATTTCTAATATATGATAAGGAGTATGCGAAAGGGCAAAGTAATCTGAAACTTTCTCACGTCTTGTCAGACAGCATACTATCCCGTTGTGTCTAAGTATGTATCTTAGAAAGATCGGAATATAGACAGAATCTGTACAAAATGAAATAATTCATTCACAATCGTTCGAATACTACATTTTTTGCCTTTATCTTCCAGGATTTCAACAAGCATATATCCATAATTAGTCTCAAATTCCGTTTCACAAAATGTACAAACAAATAGATTCTTACTATTTTGACGACTAAAAAAGAAGGATATGTAGGTATATGTTTAGGAGATATCTCATACTTTGTATACATATACAAAGTATGAGTCCGTGAACATTCACGGATAACATCACAAGACTTTGCCCTGTACTTTTCCCGGGGCGTAAAAAAAATAGGGGAGTCCCAGGCTCATGGGTATCGTAAGAGGCGACTAAGGGCTTTTTAGAAGTGGGAGAATCACGCTGCCGTCTTTTGACGTCAGCACAATCGGGCCAGGCTCGTCCGGGCTAATTACCACACTCACACAGAATACCGGCGTGAAGTAGCGGCCTAGTGCCGCTATGTTTCGCATAGGTTAGTGTCGAGGACAGGTGGCCATTCCCCCCCCCCCCCTCCACCCGAATATGACAGCGGAACTTAAAAAGATATTACCCCAGGAGGGTACCGGCTATACCAGAGTCGGAGAATCCCTCCCCATGCACTCTAGCTCGGGCTGCCCTTCGTATTCTGAGGAGGGCACAGAACCGCGCATGACCAAGGACAAACGAGGCAATAACACCACGGCACCCCGCTCCACACTCAACGTGGACTTTTGCAATATCAGGGGAATTCACTCCAATTTAAACGCCGTCCACCACCACCTTGAGACGGCGCAGCCGGCCTTGTGTTTCCTTACGGAGACGCAGATATCTCGACCTAGCGATGCGTCATATTTAACGTACCCCGGGTACAAAATTAAGCACAATTTTTTGCCTCGGTATGTCGTTAGGGAGGATATCTGCTGTCGCCGTCTCGGCAATTTTGAGGGTAGGGACCTGTCCACTCTCTGGCTCCGCGTAGATTTAGAGGACCGCGTCCGCATCTATGCGTGTGTCTACAGGTCCCATAGTGGTAACGCAGAAACCGATCATCTCATGGGCTGCGTTCAAGCGGCAATTGACGACGTGCTTGCACAGATCCCCTCCGCTGTAATCGTAGTCTTGGATGATTTCAACGGGCACAATGCCGAATGGCTTGGATCACGTACCACAGACTACGCAGGGCGATCTGTGCATAATTTTGCATTGGCGTATGGTCTGTCCCAATTGGTCGAATCGCCAACGCGGCTCCCGGATGTGGATAGCCACATGCCGTCCTTATTAGACCTTCTGCCGACTACACATCCCGATGGTTACCAGGTCTTTGTCGACGCCCGTCTCGGAACGTCCGACCATTGCCTGGTCAGGAGTGTAGTGCCCATCCGACGCCAACGTCACAGACCACCAGCGACCCGCCGTGTTTGGCACTACAAGTCAGCAGATTGGGATAGGATGCGTTCCTTTTTTGCATCCTACCCTTGGGGCAGGGTTTGTTTCCCTTCGGATGATCCTAGTGCCTGCGCCGTTGCAGTAGCCGATGTGATACTACAGGGTATGGATATTTTTATACCAAACTCTGTAGTACCCATCGGTGGCAGATCACAGCCCTGGTTCGATGCGTCAGTTAAAGCAGCATCTGACTGCAAAAAACAGGCGTATCGAGCTTGGGCTGCGGCGCTGGGCTCAAAGGATCCGAACTGCACAGTTCTTAAGAGGAAATATAACCGTGCCTCCAGATTTTTTAAGCGGCAAATGATCCGTGCACAGTCAAAACACGTCGTCAAAATCGGCAAGCAGCTTTCCAGTTACCCGACCGGAACACGCAAGTTCTGGTCGTTGTCGAAAGCTGCTCTTGGTAACTTCAGCCAGCCGTCCATGCCGCCGTTGCACATGAGGAATAACACCCTGGCCCATACGGCAAAAGAGAAAGCCGATCTCTTGTGCACTCTTTTCGCCTCCAACTCGACTCTTGACGACAACGGAAAAACACCGCCTACCATCCCGCGGTGTCAGAGCTCTATGCCTGAAGTACAGTTCAGACAGAAAACTATGCAGACACAGCACTGGTGATGCCGTATACACTGGCCATGCAGGTCTCTCTCGGGAAATCGTCGACCAGTGCCGGGAGAAACTTGTGTCTTCTATCGAGTCCTCTCTTGAGAAGGTCGCGGAATGGGGAAAATTGAACCTTGTCCAATTTAACCACCAGAAGACTCAAGTTTGCGCGTTTACCACTAAAAAAACCCCATTTTTCGTATCACCGCTCTTTGACAACACTTCCCTCAAAGCCTCGCCTAGTATCGGAATACTGGGTCTCGAAATCTCGAGCGATTGCCAATTTCGTGGTCATCTGGAAGGCAAAGCCAAATTGGCTTCAAAGAAACTGGGCGTCATTAATAGAGCACGGCGATACTTCAAGCCGGCCCACATACTAGCGCTCTACAAAGCGCAGGTCCGGCCACACATGGAGTATTGCTGTCATCTCTGGTCTGGCGCACCCCAGTATCAGCTCGATCCATTTGACCGCGTGCAACGGAGAGCAGCTCGAATTGTCGGGGACACAGTGCTCTGTGGACGGCTGGATCACTTGGCGTTGCGCAGAGACGTCGCTTCATTGTGTGTCTTCTACCGCATTTATCACGGTGAGTGTTCCGAAGTGCTGTTTAACCTGATTCCTGCCGCCGAATTCCACCTTCGCACAACACGCCACAAGTTAGGATATCATCCTCACCATCTGGATGTGTGGCGGTCCTCCACAGTGCGGTTTCAAGGAGCTTTCTTCCACGTACTACAAAGCTGTGGAATGAGCTTCCTTGTGCGGTGTTTCCGGGACGATGCGACATGGGTACCTTCAAAAAAAGCGCTCCTGTGATTCCTCTGGTGTTGCAAGAGATTGTGGGCGGCGGTGATCACTTAACAACAGGTGACTCGTACGCTCGTTAGTCCTCCTATTCCATAAAAAAAAACATCACAAGAATAAGACGGCGCTTCTTTGGTGGTTTGAACGTAACCACACCAGGTATGCTCCAACGTCGGTTTCATTCTGTAACTGACTCTCAGTACGAAACCCAGGTTCAATCCTCGCCCGTCACATAACAATGTGATTTTGTATACAAATTTATGAACGATGCGGGACTCAAACCCGCGCCTGTAGCGCTCTCTGAGCGCTCTTACTAACTGAGCCAATAGACCGAGTGATGCATTGACCATATATCTTGCTATGACTTGTTCAACTCTGAGGTTGTGTAATGTGTTTTTGATATTTGAAAGTGATATTGGTTGTAAAAATATAATATACAATTGTTTGACGCCTTATAAAGTCGGCAATGCTCTTGTAATTCCACTGGTATAACAATAGACTCGTTTATATGCTTATTTGGCCTCCTCTTGCATTAAGACGAATATGAACCCGATTTTCAAACTATTAAATTCACTTGAGAGGCAAACAAAGGAATTAAAAAGTCAAACAATCTAGAATATTAGTGCCAAGTGTCAATGTGTCAAAAGTTTCTCGACGCCTCCGCAGTTCCGCCGCGACCATGATTCATGCAATCGAATCGAAATATCGGCATCAAATTGATAAAATATATATCGTGAGGATCCGTCATAATAATAACAATTTTTTTTATGAAAATAAGAGACGAGAAGAGCAGGACGTTCAGCTGATGGTAATTGATACGCCCTACCCAATACAATGCGGTGCCGCTTAGAAAAACCCAAAAATTCTGAGCGGCACTAGAATTGCGCTCGTCACCTTGAGACATAAGATGTTAAGTCTCATTTGCCCAGTAATTTCACTAGCTAGAATATATCTTATTGAGTTGGAATTGTATCGAGGTATAAAGCTTTTAACCCTGTTTTTCATTACTTAAAAAGTATTCAATTTCAAATATTTAAATTAGAAAATTATTAACCAATTATTTATTCTGCATATTATGAAAGCCGTTACAAACCCAAAATTCAATACCCCTAAACAAGAAACTGCACCCTGCCAGTTGCTTTGTCTTATACGCTCTTAATGCAAATTATATTTATTCATGTAAATTAATATCTATTCTACAAGGAAACCAGTGGGGCGGGAAATTGAGTACGTGCAAAAATAAAGCTGCTTTCATTCCCATACGAACAGCTACTAATAATAATATCTCATGTTGTTAGTTATTTAGTTCTCATTCAGTGAATATTATACTTATCTAACCTAAAGTTATTTCTCGATTACATATTCAATCGAGTAGTTGGGTAATCCTTTTATGAGAAGTTACGAGATGGCAACTGATGGTAAGATTGAACCCAAATTCTGATTGACATTACAATTGCCTTCGTCACTTTGAGACATGTTAACAGTTTGTGATTTTAAAATGATATCCCGCACTAATGGGATTAAATATACAAATTTAAATTGTATCATAAATTATGGACGATGTGGGATTAGAACCCGTGCCTTCGCATTTATGACCCAGCTCTCTTACCAACTAAGTCAACTATCTACTTTGTGGTGGATAATCTGCTCAACCTCAATAATTACATATAAAAATTGACTCGAGATCTCGCTCTTTCGGCCATAGTTATGATTCGTCTGAAATTGGTAGCATTTACTAATACATTATCTAATCAATATATTACTGACAAGTGTAATAATTTATATATAACAAGCCATTTTCCGTTGCAGTTTCTCCACGACCATATTCAAACAATAGAACAACTAATTGAGAAATTCAAGGAATTTAATCAACCACTCTATATAAGTTTTGTAGATTACTTTAAAGCATTTGATACTTTTACTCATGGCTCTATATGGGAGGCATATAGAGTACTGCTACATGCAAGTGATTAAGAATATTCACTTACATAGTACGAGTAGAATATGCCTCGAAACTAGAGGAGAAGAAAATTAAAACATAGAGAGGCGTAAGACAAGGAGCCCCTTTTTCACCGAAATCGTTCATAGCTGTATTGGAAAATGTCTTTAAACAATTGGACTGGAAGGCCAAATGGATTCACAATAAGTGCATAAGTCACTTAAGATTTGCAGATGACATAGCACATTTTGGTAACTCGGTTTCAGAACTAGAGCAAATGATGCAAGCCTTGAATAATGCTAGCAAAAAAGTTGCCTACATATGAAATATATATGTAAAACAAAAATCTTAACGAATTACAAATCGACTCAAATCAAACACAATATGTTGAAGATTATGTATATCTTGAAAAGCAAATATCTTTTAACTTAATAGTTGCGAATAAGAAGTAGAGGAGAAAAAGAGGAAGAGTAAAGGATCAAAAACTCATGGAGAAAGTTCTGGTCACATAAAGAAATATTAAAAATATTCTTCAGCTTAGAGTTAAAAAGGTGGTAATGGTTACATGTATCTCACCTTGCCTCACATACGCAAGCAAAACATGGGTGCACACAAAGAAAATAAAACATCGATTACTAACAACACAAGATGCCATGGAGATCTCGCTTATTCGTATTTTGAGGCTCAGAAAGGTACATAAAATCCGCAACAAAACCATCAGGAAAAAATCCAACTTTACAGATGTCCTTGAACATGCACTCAAAGTGAAATGGCAATGGGCAGGACATGCGGCTAGGTTCCTAGACCAATCATTAAATTAAATTAAAGAATAATTTAAAAGCGACAACATGGAGTTGTCCCTCAGGTAACAGATACCAAGGTAGATCCAAAATGAGGTGCAGTGGTGAACTTCTTACAGTGGAGGGTAAAAATTGGCTGGAGAAAAATGGGGAGTTGTGGAAGAAGATAGAGGAGGCATATACCCGGATGGGATCATGATTATAATTTAAGTAATAAGATTAGTTTAAGGAATAATTTTTAAGTTACTTACGTATTAAAATCTGTATTTTATACTCTTGAATAAATATGCTTATTGTTATTATTATTATTATTAAGTATAAAGACGTGATGTATTTCTTAAGAGTGAACATATTTTTATTATAACTTAAATTATACCCAACGTGAGTATGTACGTGTGTCATATGAGGTCAGCGCGACAAAGTAAACACAAATCAATTTACATAATTCAATTCCTTTTTCACTCACATGACTTGTAAGAAGTTTCCACGCATCATTTGTCGGGAAAAGGGTTAACATTAACAGTGACGTCACTTGTCAAATGTTTCGTCGGTTCATTCAAAGCTTTTCCTCATGGGGTTCTCATACCAAACAATATAAATGTATTTCGATAAATGTTGGGAAATATAATAGTATTTTATAAATTTTCTGACTACTGACTGACCATTGGTTTACAGCCAATAGTACAGCCAATAAACTACTACATACTATTCTTGCTATTCAAAGTCAAAGTAAATAAACTTTATTCAATTAGGCTTAAACTAAGCGATTTTGAACGTCACCACAAATATTACTTTTAAATTACTGAATTTACAATAATTATGATCGTAAAAAGTTGAGCTCGTGAGAAGAACGACTATCTCATCGGCCACTCTTTTAGATAGAGTAATAATACCGTCACAATTAGTTATTGTATCCAACAAATACAATGATTTATTAACTATAACAAGTCGATCTGGCACCACAAGCAGCAGCCGTTCACGAGTTGATGCATCGTTCCCTTCGCACATATTTGAGGCAAAGAATATATAATAGTACAAGCACGGAAGCCTCACTCCGCAAAATCAATTAAAGAAATAGGGACTCTTGAGGTAATACTAGGTCTAGGTGTAATTCAGATCGCACAGCGCTACTAACCTACATTTTTATTCACCTAGATGTTGCCTCTCTTTCTATCGCGTGACTCTCACCTCTTCTGACGACAAAAGGGTTGACTTCTTTACCTAAAACAGTACCTACCTAGGATAAGGCAATCTTATAAAAATAGCTTAGTTTTTCTATAATATAAATAGGTATGTAAAAGTAATTTTAAATCATCAATGTATGCGTTGGAAGACATAGTCAAAACTACTCTGTATATAGGACATAAATAGATTGTTATCATGAATGGTAATTTCATTATAATAATAATAACTTTAAATAAGATTGTTTCAACGTCTTCAGGAAGCTTAAAAATTTAAATTTCGATCGCAATAACCTTTAGTATGCTTTGCTTTATTTATGTTTCTCCATTTTTTAAATATCGGTCAGACCGGGGTGACTACTATAAAGGTGACAACGAAGCTCGTGCGTGCGTCACTGCTTGCTCGTGACTCCTTACTGGTTGGCCTACTGGCCATCCCACGTACTAACGATTTCAATACCTACACAGTGAGTGAGACGGGCCTGTTTGAGTGAAGGAGACGACCCGGCACACGACGCCGCCACAAGCAATTCCATTTAGTGAGTTTAGTAGTTGTATAATTGAGCTTAAATTAAAATATAATGAACATAGATGATTAGAAAAAATAGAAGATTTAGTATATATATGTATGACTAGTTGACCCGACAGACGTTGTTCTGTATATAATAAATAAAATAATGTTTTTTATTAATTTGTCAATAATATATCAAACATCAAGAATTATTTCGTAAAATATGCTCCCTGTTGTTGTAATGAAATTGTTTCACAGCAGAACTGTCAAACCGTGCGTCAATAAATTCTCTCATAGAAATTGTATATACAAATATGTCCATACAAAACAAATATCGGACGACGGGGGACACATCAAAGGAAAAACAAAATTGTTGATTTTATTTTATTCCGAACACTTTCATATTTATTCACCTTTTAAACCTTCTCTGGACTTCCACAAATAATTCAAGACCAAAATTAGCCAAATCGGTCCAGCCGTTCTCGAATTTTAGCGAGACTAACGAACAGCAATTCATTTTTATATATATAGATTATTTATGTCTATTCATATAAATATATCTATGAACCATAATGTTTCAACGATATTTTTATAAACTTCAAGATGTCAAATTGACGCAAAATTTATTACACTTGTGGAGGTTTGATGAGATAGTTTTATAACTTTACGACAATTTCCTAACAAGAACCTATCTTAAGCATGTTTCTCCCTTAAATACTTACCTAAAAACATAACGTAAGGTAAAATAAGAAATGTAAATTTTTACCAAACATATTTTTAAGAAATTTCAGTTGTCTTCATTCTGTTAAAAGTATTCTATTCTCAACTAAACATATTTTTTTTTATTTTGCTTTGAAATATACCTTGTATTTAGATAAAAGGTTGCGTTATTTATTCATCCAATAATTTGTCCTCGAACTAACGACGTAAACATTTCCATATTACTCTCTAATTAAACCGTTTCTCAAATATATGTCTCTCAAGGATATTCACAATCGTATAAGAATAAATTCAAATTCAAATATTTTTATCCAAAATAGGATGTTTAACATCTCTTATTGAAAGTCAAAAACTACCACCGATTCCAAAAAGATTGCCTCAGAACTGAGGAGAACAGGCGCAACAAACTCAGCGTGCTTTTTTTTCTGAAAAGATATGATTACAAATAATATCGTACGATTAAACTTATTATTTAAAAGCCTGAGTGCGGTCACTCCATTCCTAATCTATGGTATCATTAAGAGAGTTTGTTAATGGTAACCTTTACCACAAAAAAGTTTCTAACAATTCTTTTGTATACCGTAATCATAATACAACTAAAGTAAATACAGAAAAAGCGGCCAAGTGAGAGTCGGACTTGCCCATGAAGGGTTCCGTAGCAGCAAGTAACATAAAATTAAAGTTCTTGGAGTTCATTGTAACATTGAACGATGTTTAATAAATTTTCGGTGGAAGTTTGCATGGTAATGTACGATATATATATTTTTTTGTTTTATCATTCCCTTATTTTAAAAGTTACAGGGGGCGACACATTTGACCACCTTGGAAGTGTCTCTCGCTCAAACTATTCAGGCAATGTATTCAAAACCTCAATATCATATTTGAAGACCTATCTATAGATACCATACTTGTATGGGTTTCATGAAAAAAATTTTTTTTGAGTCTCAATATAATACTTAGAAGTATGGGGAATTTATTGGTTGTTTTTCTATTTTTGGATGAAAATCTTAATGCGATTTACAAAATTCATCTTCTAATCTACTCTTATCTATCACGGACGGACAGACCGACAGACATGACGAATTTATAAGGGTTCCGATTTTTGCCATTTTGCTACGGAACCCTAAAAAAGCTTTTTTACAATCGAAACATAATTATGGTTATGTAAATTTCAAGTCGGATAATTGTAATTGAATTTACTGATTTAAAAAGCAATTGTTTGAAAATCCGGCTGTTGATTTAACACTCGCCAGATATGACAGAGTTTTGACAGTCGCAGGAACACTGAATAAATATAATAATAAAGTGGGGGAGACTGTTAATGGAACGTAATACGATAGCTTCCAAACGAATACATTATTCAAATTTAAGCGACAACGGTGTTATTATATTTCCCGGAGATATTTCTGTGTGAATTATTTATATTCTACTAAACACTAGAATTTTCATTTTCAGCTTCGATTTGCTTAGTTATATAATATAACTAGCTGACCCGATAGACGTTGTTCTGTACATAATAAATAAAATACTGTTTCTTATGAATTTGTCAACAATATTTCATAAGATCACAGACCCAAGTAGATAACGCAAATCCGTCCGTCTGTATGAAAATGAAGCGTGCCATTTTTTTTTGTACCTACTGGGACATCCGACATTAGCCACTCACCTCATCATTAGTTGACGATTTCAGTACACAACAATAGTCGGTATTGCTTATTACTAAAATGGGCAATATATTATAAATCATAATAAAAAATTAAATAAAAGCGTGAAAGGAAGAGCATTGCTCCTCTTTTTGAAACGCGAAGTACATACACTCGCGGCATCTATTTGGATCCATGTCTGTGCATAAGATCAAGAATTATTTCGTAAAATATGCTCCCTGTTGTTATAAGGGTACCACAAGGGTCTACTCTTAAACCGTTCCTCTTCCTTATGTATATAAATGATCTTCCTAATCTTATAGAGAAATAACATAAGGTAGTATTGTTTGCGGACGATACTTCACTGATTTTTCAAAGTGAAAAGAAACCAAGCGAAGTGAACGATATTCTATCTGAAATCGTGTACCGGTTTAGCGCAAATAACCTATTGTTAAATAGCAAGAAAACTAAACATATTAAATTTACCGTACCAAATGTCAAAAACTATAGATGCAAGTGTTTTGTTAAGCGGAGAGGTGATCAAACCGGTGGAATCTGCTATATTTCATGGCATAACTCTAGATTCCAAATTAATATGGGGGATATTGATATACGGCGCGACTAGATACTTTAGTTATTTCCATGGTATTATGTCCAATGGTATATTGCTATGCGGCATCGCTGCCGATATTAAAACAATATAATGTGCTGCAGAAGAGGGCTATTCGCGCTATTTATAACCAAGGTCCTTAAGAATCATTGAGAGCAAAATTCAAAGAAATCAACATCTTGACTGTTGCTTCTCAATATATTATTCATAATGTACCTAATATTTTCATAGGCTCATAAGTGAATTTGCTAGAAGCTATCATAACCATAACCAGGAAAAGACATAAACTTATAATGCCTACTACTCAGCTAAGTCGACTTAGTAAGACTTTTGTGGGGCGATGTATAGGCTTTTACAACAAGATCCCAGAAAATGTTAAAAAAAAGTATAACGTTATTCAAAAGAATTGTTGAAAAACGTGTGTGTGGTAAAGGTTACTATAACATAAATGACTTTCTTAATGTTACAGTTACAGATTGGGAATGGAGTGACCGCCCTCAGGCTATTAAATAATAAGTTTAATTGCACAATATTACTTTGTAAACATATTTTTTCGATGAAAAAAAAAGCCCGCTGAGTGTGTTGCGCCCATTCTTCTCAGGTCTGAGGCATTCGTTTTGGAATGGGTGGTTGTTTTTGACTTTCAATAAGTGATGTCACATCCTATTTTGAATAAAAATATTTGAATTTGAATATAATGAAATTGTTTCACAGCAGAACTGTCAAACCGTGCGTCAATAAATTCTCTCATAGAAAATATGTCCATACAAAACAAATATTGGAAATAAAAATAATTATGAGTCCCAAATCGAATTAAAAATTATCCTATCTCTCAAGTTGGACTAAACTGCATTCCATGAAGTGATCTCCATTAAAATCAGAGTTTAAGACTTTCAGATTATTAAGAGTTCACTGAAAGCAAACATCAGGACACTGGATTATTAATTATGAGCAGACCCAGCAAACGTTGTGTTGACATATTACAAAGTAAAAAAAAAATTCAATAACTAAAATTTTTGGGGTATAAAAATACGTCATGACGACCGATTACAGCCCTACCAAATAGATATAACGTACTACAATAATTATATTCGATTGGCATCTTAGAGGGGAGTGGGAGGCTGCTTTCCACAGGATGCCAGCTAGTTTATGTGTACCACAACGACGCCTTTTTCTGTGTAAACATTATTGTGTAGCTAGTGAAATTACTGGGCAAATGAGACTTAACATCTTATGTCTCAATCTGACGAGCGCAATTGCAGTGCCGCTCATTATTTTTGGGGTTCTCAAAGAATCCTGACCGGCACTGTATTGTAATGGACAGGACGTATTAATTACCATCACCTGAACGTCCTGTTTGTCTCGTCCCTTTTTCCATAAAAAAAAACGTATAAAATCTAAAATAATTGCATCGTACGTGCGTTCAATGTTATGTCGTTGTGTTGTTACAAAAAAATACAAAAATCATTTATGTAACTGTTGAAGCACCTTTATAAGGATTGCTTGTATTATTCCGTGCAATATCCGAAAGCCCCAGCTCGAAGCGACGATATATTTACGACTGGTGTAACAGACGAGACTGCTTTAATGTGAACGTGATTCTACTAAATTCTACTAATTGCTGTTCATGAATCATGCTGTATTTTTCATTTTTATTGCGAGAAATATTTATTATGATACGTTTTTAAAAACTTTATACGTATACGCCAAAGCGCGTTTATTTTTTTAAATGTTAATAGTATGGGAGATGATAGTTTGTTTCCCTATTTAAACTATTAAGGATAGACGAATATCACAAAGATTAAACAAACGAAAATAGTTTTTTAATATTTATTTTTATGAAAATAAGGGACGAGACGAGCAGGACTTTCAGCTAATGGTAATAATAATTGATACGCCTTGCCCATTACAATTAAGTGCCGCTCAGGATTCTTGAAAAACCCAAAAACTCTTAGCAGCACTACAATTGCGTTCGTAACCTTGAGACATAAGATGTCTTAACATAACGCATCTCAACGTATCTCATTTGCCCAGTAATTTCACTAGCTACGGCGCCCTTCAGACCAAAACACAATAATGCTTACAAATAATATTAAACAAATACTGCGAATTGCATCTGAATTGGTTGTTTCTGTTTTGTCTATCAAATTAGTTGTTTGAGAGGCTTATAAAGGTTATGTCTCGCTATTAATTGAAGGATTTATGCAATTAGTTTTTTTTTCAGTGGGTGAATCTGCAATCAGTCTCAATAAATATGAATTAGTAGAAAATGCTAAGAAAGTATTAACTGTAGAAAATGGAGGATTATTATGTCTGCAAAGCTCTCTGGCCGATGGGAATTATTTTATGATGTTTCTATGTGTAATAGAAAATTAATTCAATAACTTTTTCTTTGGATACCGGAATCTTCGATGATTGATGATACCTATTTAGATAAACTACTGAAAATAGACGTCCTAGGCCTTCTTATTAAAGTTTTCAAAGGTTTAATCTATAATAATTTAATAATTAAAAGGTTTATTTAGTTCAAAAAGTTTACAGAAATCTTATAACTAATAACAATAAGGACATAAAAGACCCAAAATTGTGTCTACTCAGCATTATGTTGGGAATTTTGCTTCTCAACGCTGGTATTCTCTAGACACCGAAACTCAAAACAAATAAAATAAAAAAACCCTTTGAAACTCTAGTAAAGCCTAATAAAGGCGTACATCTTATCATTAAGAAAATGACTATAGTATCCGATCACAATAAACGTAATTACTAATTACTATCAGATACGAATTGGCCGACATCTACAGAGGACTTTTATGCCATGGCTATAAAACTATATGTCGTCTTAAATGAGACATAAACAGCGTCGCATAAATGAATGTCGCACATTTTATTTTATTGGTGTCATTAATTCTTGCGCCTTCGTCGGGTCCGAAATAGGCGTAGGCTTAGAATATGAGAAAAGCTATCTGTTTTAGGATTAAGAATGAACTCATTACACGTCGGTTATTTTTTATAAGATTTTGCCAAATTACTTCGTTAATTTATAGGTGAGATCATGTTTCTTACAATAATATGATTACAAGTATTTTATTATGTTTTGAAGGTCGTACGTAATAAATGACAGTTTGTAATCCTTTTACCGCTGTAAACTGTAATTTCGTTTTAATATAAATAATAAAAATAGTTTAAAAAACTGAAAAACATGCCTTGGTTGAAAAGATAATAGTTGAAAATTAAAAAAAAAATAGATTTAAACAAATCGACATCAAAAACTGAAAACTATCAAATAACTAAAAATTTTATTTAATACACCTCATGCAAACTTTTAACTTTAATACTAATAAAATACTAATTATTATTTATATGTGTTACCTATTGATAAATTTTAAGTCAGTGCCAAGCCCTTAACAAAATAAAACTTTATATTATAAACAGCTTACTTACTGTAATTATTTAGGTTCTCTGGCCACGCGTGTCTGTCCGCTTGGTTCTAGAAGAAGCTATCTCGCTCAAAGTCGTCGCGTGGCGAGTGTAGGTACATTTATTACATTTGACTTGGCACCGACTTCAAAGCTATCAATATGTAGCACACACAAATAATAGTATTTTATTAATATTAAAGGTAAAGGTTTGCATAAGAGGTGTATTAAACATTTTTAGTTGTTTGATAGTTTTCAGTTTATGAAGTCGGTTTTTTTAAACGTAGTTTTTTTATTTTTTACGTTTTAATCAGTTAATAATAATATATAATCAACCGGAATGAAAACTCAAAAAAAAGCCGTACACAGAAAACAATAATGTAGGTAGACAAAATTTTCATATAAATGTTCATAACGGTATAAAAGGCATTTATTTTCTCAAAATTGATTCCTTTAGAATTCTTTTTGATGTCATTTCTTATACTACTAGATACTACTACCGCTTCGGAAACAAATGGCGCTCTGAGAGAGAAGAAGCGGCGCTGCGCTCTTTTCAATAAAAATATACAATATTGTACAGTCATTTCTATCGCTATAAAATAATCACAATCTAGTCCCAGGCTGTCCGATCATTTAGATATTCAGCAGTGTAGTAATAGGATTTACGACAGAGCCATTTTTTTTACAAAACATTTAAATTTATTTATAGATAATGCCTGAACAGTGGCTGGGACTTTATTGTAGAAGTGTATACATTTACCCTTAAAGCTATTATGTATCTTATGAAGCCTACTAGAATTAGTTACAAGCAATCCCTTATTTCTAATGTTATAATAATGAAAATCACTATTAAGAGCAAAAAGGTGACGATATTTGTGAACATATATTAAATTTTCATAAATGTACTGACAATGAACAGTCATGATATTTATTTCTTTAAATTTTTCTTTGAGAGACTGTCTATAACCAAGCTGATATATAGCATGAACAGTACATCTTTTGCAGTGCAAACACTACAATTAATGAACAAAAATCAGTTTGGTTTCACTAGGGGCCTATCAACAATTAATGCGGGTACTAGACTCATGTCAGCAGCATGACCCCATAGTAATATACCGTACGTCATGATGCTGTGAAAATAACTAAAGTAGACTAATCTAGCGGTCGCAACATTCGTGTACTCTCTAATCTTTCTAACTGCATATGCCGCAGAGCTGAGTCTATCTGCTAGATGGGCAATATGTGGACCCCACTGAATCTTTTAATCTAACGTGACAACCAAGAAGACCGTAGTGTCCACAAGTTCCAATCTCTAGTCATCTATAAGTACGTTGGTTTGTACCTCCGCTGTGTTTGGTGTAATGAACCGTAAACACTTTGTTTTTTTACTGTTTAAGTGCAGATTATTCGTCTCAAACCAACGCGCTATCTTTGAGAGTGCATTGTTTACCTCGTCATCAATATTCGTACGTCTCTTCACTTTAAAAATAAGTGAAGTATCATCAGCAAACAATACAATCTCATGGCTATCATCTACCACAAACGGTAGATCGTTAATATATGTAAGAAACAAGAAAGGACCGAGAATAGAACCCTGTGGAACACCTATTCCCACAGGTTTACCCGAAGACCGCTTGCCATTTACATCGACTATCTGAACTCTTTCGCTTAAATATGATTTTAACAGATTTAGGGCTCTATTTTTCACTCCATAATGTTTTAGTTTTAGGAGTAAAGTTTCATGGTGGACGCTGTCAAATGCTTTTGACAAATCACAAGAAATACCCAATGCATCCTGTGACTCTTCTCAGGCGTCAAAGATGTGCTCAATGAGTCTAGTACCCGCATTAATTGTTGATAGGCCCCTAGTGAAACCAAACTGATTGTTGTTCATTAATTTACAAAAATGCATTTCTAGCTTTTGAAGCAAAAGTTTTTCAAAAATTTTACTAAAAACAGGCAGCACTGAAATAGGTCTGAAATTAGCAGGGTCAAAAGAACTGCCCGATTTAAACAAAGGTATAACTTTGCTGTATTTCATGAGGTCAGGGAGCACACCCTCATCTATGCAATCATTAAATATTATTGCTAATTCAGGTGCTATAATGTCAAGTATGTATTTTAAAATATGAGTCGAATGGCCCCATAGGTCTTTTTTATTTTTTAGGTTTGAAATTTGAAGATTTTTATTATATCGCTACCTGTAACATACTTAAATTTCAAATCAGTGGAAGATACTGGTACGTGTAATTTAAGCATATCATATGCTGCTTTTGGCGAAGAGTTAAGGTCTTTGGTCGTGACAATCGGGATTTCGGAGAAGTATTTATCAAATTCATTTGCAATTTCTATTTCCGAATTTATAACGCGATTATTAATATTTAAACAGATAGAGGTGTTACGGCAATTCGATCTACCAGTTTCATTGTTAATTACACTCCAAGTCGCTTTTCCTTTATTATTACTGTTTTTAATTTTATCTGCAATGTAACGTGTTTTCACTTCATGACAAACTTTAAAGAGCTTGGAGTATTTTTTACATATATTTTAAATTCTTCCCTATTATTGTAATGTTTCTCATAATAATAAGTGAAAACTACTGGGCCAAACTATGTAAAATTTTTATGGGACCAAATGGCATCTATTTCGCATCGAATGAAAGAAGAATTACGTAATTCGGATCATAAATCTCAGAGCAATCGGTGTACATACTAAAAAAAAAATCCGATCGAATTGATAACCTCCTCCTTTATGAAGTCGGTTAATAAAATGAACGTCAATCGACGATAGAAGATAAAATTATATAAATTAACAAAACTCTTATTTTGCAAATTGAAAAATGGAACAATTTTATCAAATTGTCATCGCTCCTCGATAAATCTACGAAGTTTGAATAAAATCTAGCCGTTTAAAGTGGGTCAAAATCGCGCCCAAATGAGTCGGTTACAAACAAACATACATACTGGTGAAGCTAATAAAAAGCGTTTAAAAAGAAATTATTTTCATAAAAATATTCAAATTTCATTTATAATCATATGGTTCTTCTGTAGCAGCCAAATAAAATGACAGAAAAACATGTTATAACCATTGTTACATTATGGCATGGCTAAAATACTATCAGCGTAATTTTAGGTGTTTACTTTGAAGCATATTAAATTTGATAACTATATATTGTTGCTTCAAAAGGCCGTTCAATAGGACATCAGATGTTATCTTAGGATTTTGGCAGTTGTTGATTATAATATTCCTCATAACTTCTTTCATCACATCCCTTGTCAAGTTTAGATATATCGTTATGTCGTCCGAGAAACTCATGGTATTTTTACAAAACTCCATTAAAACTGTGTCCCTGTGGTTTGTATTGATAGGAAGTAATTTTCATATTAATTTAACTATTATTATATACAATAAAAAATATTAAGATGCTTATAACTCATACAGTTCTAAATAGAAGATGATTACTATACACAATAGAAAATTTGATATTTCTTTTTATACCTTCGGCATAATGTAATGGAATAAATGAAGAAGAATATTTTAATAATTAATGCAATATTTTTGATAACAACTACAACCTTTATTATTATTGCATAAAATGAGATCCATATGAAACATGAGGGATGTTTCATTTTTCATTTACTTTCCATATCTTTTTTGAATTATTCCAATACTACTGCAGTAAATTCCTGGGAAACGGGGGTGGATTGCCTCTGAGAAATAGACAGTAAAGGTCCCGTTGTTCTTGTCTTCAGTTGAGGAAAGTGAGTCAGTGGCTGGTAGTGGCCCTGGTTGGATAGCTTGGAAGGCTGCATATTAGCAGGAGGAGCAGGACTTTCAGCTGATGGTACTTGATACGCCCTGCCGATTACAATGCAGTGCAACTCAGTATTCTTGTAAAGCCCAAAAAAAACGCAATTTCTACAATTGCGCTCGTTACCTCGAGAGATTTTTTTTTAATGGAATAGGAGGACAAACGAGCGTACGGGTCACCTGGTGTTAAGTGATCACCGCCGCCCACATTCTCTTGCAACACCAGAGGAATCACAAGAGTGTTGCCGGCCTTTAAGGAAGGTGTACGCGCTTTTTTTGAAGGTACCCATGTCGTATCATCCCGGAAACACCGAACAAGGAAGCTCATTCCACAGCTTTGTAGTACGAGGGAGAAAGTTTCTTGAAAACCGCACTATGGAGGACCGCCACACATCCAGATGGTGGGGATGAAATCCTAACTTGTGGCGTGTCGTACGAAGGTGGAATTCGGCGGCAGGAATCAGGTTAAACAGCTCTTCGGAACACTCCCCGTGATAAATGCGGTAGAAGACACACACAGAAGCGACGTCTCTACGCAATGCCAAGAGATCCAGCCGTTCACAGAGCACTGAGTCCCCGACAATTTGAGCTGCTCTACGTTGCACGCGGTCAAATGGATCGAGCAGATACTGGGGTGCACCAGACCAGAGATGACAGCAATACTCCATGTGTGGCTGGACCTGCACTTTGTAGAGCGCTAGAATGTGGGCCGGCTTGAAGTATTGCCGTGCTCTATTGATGACGCCCAGCTTCTTCGAAGCCAATTTGGCTTTGCCCTCCAGATGACCACGGAATTGGCAATCGCTCGAGATTTCGAGACCCAGTATTCCGATACTAGGCGCGGCTTTAAGAGAAATGTTCTCGAAGAGCGGTGATACGACAACTGAGGTTTTTTTAGTGGTAAACGCGCAAACTTGAGTCTTCTGGGGTTTAAATTGGATAAGGTTCAATTTACCCCATTCCGCGACCTTCTCGAGAGAGGACTCGATAGAAGACACAAGTTTCTCCCGGCACTGGTCGACGATTTCCCGAGAGAGACCTGCATGGCCCGTGTATACGGCATCACCAGTGCTGTCGTCTGCATAGCAATGTATGTTGGAAGCGTCCAACATATTATCATTGATATGCAAAGAAACAGTGTAGCACAAACAGCACACAGCCTTGGGGCACTCCAGCGTTCACGGGCTTGGGACTCGAGCAATGACCGTCGATGACGACCTGTATGGTACGCCCAGTGAGGAAGCTGGAGGTCCACTTGCACAAGCTCTCGGGAAGTCCAAATGATGGAAGTTTTGAGAGGAGCGACTTGTGCCATACAGGATCAAAGGCCTTCGCTATATCCAGGCTGACTGCCAGGCCTTCCCCCTTGCTTTCAAAAGCCGCCGCCCATCTATGTGTTAGGTATACCAGAAGATCACCTGCCGACCGTCCATGGCGAAAGCTGTACTGTCGGTCGTTGATCAACTGGTGACCCTCTAGGTATACTAAAAGCTGGCGGCTAATTATGCTCTCCATGATTTTAGAGAGCAGGGAGGTGATAGCAATAGGCCTGTAGTACGCCGGATCCGAACTGCCTCCTTTTGGATCGGATGGACAAGGGCTGACTCTATGAGTCAGGGACTACGCCTTTTGAATAAGAGTGCCGGAATAAACGCGTTAGCACCGGCGTCAACTCAGGGGCACACGTTCTAAGCACGATTGGAGAAATGCCATCCGGCCCGCTCGACTTCCTGAAGTCTAACGAAAACAGAGCTCGCCTAACAGCTTTCTGTCTGAACTGTACTTCAGGCATAGAGCTCTGACACCGCGGGATGGTCGGCGGTGTTTTTCCGTTGTCGTCAAGAGTCGAGTTGGAGGCGAAAAGAGCGCACAGGAGCTCGGTTTTCTCTTTTGCCGTATGTGCCAGGGTGTCACTCCTCATTTGCAACGGTGGCATGGACGGCTGGTTGAAGTTACCAAGAGCAGCTTTCGACAACGACCAGAACTTGCGGGTTCCGGTCGGGTAACTGGAAAGCTGCTCGCCGATTTTGACGATGTGCTAAGACTTCGCACGGGCGATTTGCCGCCTAAAAAATCTGGAGGCACGGTTATATTTCCTCTTATGAACTTTGCAGTTCGGATCCTTTGTGCCTAGCGCCGCAACCCAAGTTCGATACGCCTGTTTTTTGCAGTCAGATGCTGCTTTAACTGACGCATCGAACCAGGGCTGTGATCTGCCACCGATCGGTACTACAGAGCTTGGTATAAAAATATCCATGCCCTGCAGTATCACATTGGCTACTGCAACGGCGCAGGCACTAGGATCATCCGAAGGGAAACAAACCTTGCCCCAAGGGTAGGATGTAAAAAAGGAATGCATCCTATCCCAATCTGCTGACTTGTAGTGCCAAACGCGGCGGGTCGCTGGTGGTCTGCGACGTTGGAGACGGGCGTCGATAAAGACCTGGTAACCATCGGGATGTGTAGTCAGCAGAAGATCTAATAAGGACGGCATGTGGCTATCCACATCCGGGAGCCGCGTTGGCGACTCAACCAATTGGGACAGACCATACGCCAATGTAAAATTATGCACAGATCGCCCTGCGTAGTCTGTGGTACGTGATCCAAGCCATTCGGCATTGTGCCCGTTGAAATCACCCAAGACTACGATTTCAGCGGAGGGGGTCTGTGCAAGCACGTCGTCAATTGCCGCTTGAACGCAGCCCATGAGATGATCGGTTTCTGCGTTACCACTATGGGACCTGTAGAAACACGCATAGATACGGACGCGGTCCTCTAAATCAACGCGGAGACAGAGAGTAGACAGGTCCCTACCCTCAAAATTGCCGAGACGGCGACAGCAGATATCCTCCCTAACGTACACACATACCCCGTAATGAGGCAAAAAATTGTGCTCAATTTTGTACCCGGAGTACGTTAAATATGACGTATCGCTAGGTCGAGATATCTGCGTCTCCGTAAGGAAACACAAGGCCGGCTGCGCCGTCTCAAGGTGGTGGTGGATGGCGTGTAAATTGGAGTGAATTCCCCTCATATTGCAAAAGACCACGTTGAGCGTGGAGCGGGGTGCCGTGGTGTTATTGCCTCGTTTGTCCTCGGTCATGCGCGGTTCTGGGCCCACCGCAGACTACGAAGGGCAGCCCGAGCGAGAGTGCTCGGGGAGGGATTCTCCGGCTCTGGTAGAGCCGGTACCCTCCTGGGGTAATATCTTTTTATGGACCGCTCTCATATTTTGTTAGGGGGGGGGGGGGGGGGGGGGGTAAGGGATGGCCACCGGTCCTCGACACTATTCGAAACATAGCGGCACTAGGCCGCTACTTTACGCCGGTATTCTGTGGGAGTGTGGTAATTAACCCGGACGAGTCTGGCCCGATTGTGCTGATGTCATAAGACGGCAGCGTGACTCTCCCACTTCTAAAAAGCCCTTAGTCACCTCTTACGACACTCATGGGCCAGGGACTCCCTTATTCTTTTTACGCCCCGGGGAAAGTACAGGGCTAGATAGATACGATGTTTAGTCCCATTGGAATATTCCTATTTATTTATATTGTCATATTTATGTCAATATCCAGAAAATATTCAGTTGTCAAGTCTCGCTTCAAAATTTTCGAAATAAACGTCGAAGCTTTGGCTATTTAAATGACATCAATATCCATTAGTCTTTAAAAAGAAACTTCTCTACTATTTGCTCAGAGTGTGCCATAATGGCAAAAATTGAATTTTAACATTCACAAGTATATGTAAAGTTTGCATGTTAAAGCGACATTACTCTGACAGGAGAGCGTTTGTGAAGTATGCAGATTTCCTCCTTCTTTCGCGTTCAACTGCTCAAATAAAGTAAAATGTTTTCATGTTCATATTAAAATATATATATTACATTTATTTATGCTTTGCTTTATATGAGCTGCAAATATGCTAATGTATCAATTAGTTCATATTTTTTGACATAAATTATCTTAGCCCATATTAGATTTTACTGTAAAAACAAACATCCATATTCACAATTTTTTATTAATGATAGTAAGGGACGAGAAGAGTAGGACTTTGATACTTCAGGTAGTTGATACACCCTGCCCATCACACTGACACTTAGCGGCACTACAATTGCGCTCGTCATCTTGAGACATAAGATGTAAAGTCGCATTTGCCCAGTAATTTCACTAGCTACGGACCCTTCAGACAATAATGCTTACACTTAACTGCTTCATGGCAGAAATAGGCGCCGTTGTGGTACCCATAATCTAGCACGCATCCTGTGCAAAGGAGAATCCCACTGGGAGCCTCATACCGTTATAAATGTTTACAGTGTGGTTGATCATATGATACTAATAAATAAAGCAATTCGTGGGAAATTATTCCCAAACCATTTAAATACATTCAAAAATTCACAACATTAACGTTCAAGTTTTCACTTCTGCTGGCACTCCCGGAGTGCAATCCATATATTTTTTTATTTTCTATTGTCAGTTTATGCAGTGTTGGTGGACACGTTACAATAAATATCATAGATAATACAAACATACTGCCTCTGGACCGCACCATAATATCGCGCACTCGGTTGAGTATCGTCATCGTCAGCAAGTATTTGTTCAAATAATGTAGTATAGACAGAGATTACTACTACTGATTCTACTTTAAATATCTGTTATGTAAGTGTTATTTTGATATGTAAGCTACATTATTGTACAGTTTCAATAAAATCCATTTAGAAGATTTTGCGTGAAAGAGCAACAAATATATCCATACATCCAGAAATCCAAACATTCATACATTTTTACAAACTTTCGTATTTTGCGTTACTTCTTTGGAAAGCCGGAAGGTAAACCTGAAATTTTCACAGGGTTGTAAGATTAAGTTTAGTGTGTATCGATGTATGGGATGTTTATGGGATTTTTAAATTTTATAATACTTATACATTGTTTTACCGACAATATAAGGTATCAACTAAATTAGGTGAATAAGTTGTCGAACTCATTAATTTTATGGAATGAAAAGTCTAAATCTAAGATGTTGACCGGGGATGTAAAGTATCATAATGCAAAATTTCAATAAAATCGGTCCAATAGTTGCAGAGATTAGCCCATACAAACAGAAAAACAAATAAACAGGCAAACAGACATAGAAACAAAAAAGTTCCAAAAAATTCGGGACTAGTTCTATTTCTCTTCTTACATCCCCTGACTCGGTTTTGATTTTTTTTCTTTGTACAGAAATTAGATATCTACAGTTTTATTATATGTATCGATTAAAAGTAAATAACTTTAGATCTGAGCATGTAATAGGTATAACATGTTTAATATACAAGCAAATGTTATCTAGCTGTTATTTAGTTCTATAGCGAGCACGGAGGTTGAACTTAATATGGCCTAAAAATGCATGTTATTCAAAACAGTTCATAAAAGTCGGAGATAAATAAGATAAATGAAAAGCGTACATTTTCAAAGCTTCCCCTACACTGCACCTATTTTCCACACTTACCGCACGTTATTACAAAGAATGCATTATCCTTTGAATGTGGCTAATGACGTTGAAAAATATGTCTGGCTTTTAAAGAAATGATATTAGGGTGGAGCGTTTCTCATTTTAAACCCTAATTTTGTTCCAAATACTTATGGTGGAAACTGTTTTTTTGGAAAATTCTTATGGGCAGAGATTAAGTGTACTTTTTGTTGTGAATGTAACTTTTGAATTAGTTGAACTATGATTATAAAATTTTCGGAATCTTAATAGGACTTAACCTAAATTTACACGAAAATGTCTGAGATCTTCAATTATTTCATAGTCAATTTTACTATTGGACAATAAAGGCATAAAGGCATTTATTTTCTCAAAATTGTTTCCTTTACATTTCTTTTTGATGTCGTATCTAACTATACCACCACTAACCATTTATAAAAACACAGATTTCAAAGCGTTAAAAATAAAATGGTAATAATAATATATTTGTTTGCATAAAACATGGCTTACAATAATGTTATAATATATGAGCTTACATATTTTACTAGCATTTTATTAAACAAGCAAATATTTAACTTATTTATTAAGTTATTGTTTAATATAATTTTATAGTAGCAAATTTACGCTTGTATAATTTTAGACAAAATTGTATACGAATTAATAACTTTTCAGTCTTGCTTTTTAAAATATTCCAAAGTTTTGCTTGGTAAGGATAAAACAAAGTAACACCGTTCAATCGGAAATCTTTAACGTCAATGATTATTAAAATGTATTAATATTAGTCCTATTTAATAACGCTTCTAGGTTTTATAGGAATTATTTAAATTTAAGGCAATAAATACACATAACATAACATGCTAGAGACGTTGCAACGAATTTATGAACGAAGAATAATAATTATATGAAACGGCAATGTATCGTTTCATTTTGTGATAAAATTACAATTACAAGTAAGTATATTTCTGTAAAGCTTAATCACTTAAGCATAACTCAAATTTTAATTCAAAATTAAATATAAAAATTAAGGTATGATAGGATTATGAAATTGAGAAAGTCTTGTATTATATATATATTAGTTTTCGATATCACTTAAATTCACTTATAATGTCAGCTTTAAAATAACAATAAATTAATATGAAACTAAATAAAATGGTTTTCTAAATACTTATGGTTAAAATTATTTCTCTTTTAATTCTCTATCTATTCACAACAAATTGAAGAAATGGCAAAAGGCAAATCACGATTTTTTAAGCTATTTAACAGACCTATGTATAAAAAAATTCTGCTCATTACCGTACAGAGTCTAGAGTTTACAAATGTAATTATAAAACATATTGTTATAAATCTATACTTATAATATTATAAAGCTGCAGTGTTTGTTTGTTTGTTTGAACGCGCTAATCTCTGGTACTACTGGTCCGATTCGAATGATTCTTTCAGTGTTGGCTAGTCCATTTATCGAGGAAGGCTATAGGCTATGTTTTTTTTTTCAAAATTAGGGATCCGTAATAAAATTGCTATTTTGTAACACAAGGTGTAAAATCAAAAACCTATTTTTGCGTGCGCTGCAAAAACTATTGACAATAGAAAAAAATGATGTACAATATATATATAGGCAATATATTATTACTTATAAAACTATCGCGTGAATTATACTTTATATGGCAAAACAACGTTTGCCGGGTCAGCTAGTATATTATAATAATTAAATACTTTATATTTTTAATATCGTCTCTTCTAGTGCAACTGACTCTACATTTTAGTGCACGGAACAAGTCTAATATCTCAAGTTGTCGAGACAGCACGGTGCAATCACGCCGCGTGTCTCTCTGTCACTCCCCGTTGCATTGTTGCGTGACGTTTTCTTGTTAACAAGTCGCCTCTGCGCCTTCCAGTACCTCTAACTCCTTGTGATTTCTTGTGTTCAATGAAATATTGACATTGCAATTTTCAGGTGTTTGGCTCAAGATAGTTTGTAATATTACATTTTATTTCGATGTTGCACTCACTTAAAGTATGCATATTTCCACTCCCTCTACTGTCATACTCTTGCTACTAATGCAGTGATGAAAAAAGTGTAGTGGAAGAACTAAATTATGGAGGGTTAAGACAAACAATAATAGAAGAGCTTGTATGAAAGGGGGAGAATCAAACGGACCAGTGGCAGGTTTCTTTGCACAGGATACGGCTAGATTATTGGTACCACAACGGCGCCTATTTCTGCCGTGAAGTAGAAATGTGTAAGCATTCTTATCTTTCGGTCTGAAGGGCGCCGAAGCTCATTCCCGACTCGTGATCACACCAGTGTGACTACGAGTAATTTTTACTAAACTACACCCTGTTGGTAATTGATATAAGTGATGTTTTAATTTCTATTCTCATGATCTCGACATTCTCGATAGTTAAGATAACGAATGAATATGGACGGTAAATATTTTTTTCCTCGTCTTCACACCACGGGTGTTACGACACCTTTTATTTCTTAACGTAAGTGGTGTGATAAGTACAATCTGCCAAAATAGGCAAGATGTAAAACTTTTGTACATTGGTATATTCATTAACGTAGTATTTCCATAAAATGGCCTAAAGATATATAAGTATTAAGAAGTTTCGTTTGCTCATTAATAACCAATTTATCTTTTTCAATTTGCCTCTTTTTCCTTGGGCTTTTTTCAATGTCCATAATTTCCAGGTACTCTTTTTTACATAAAAATTAAACCTTCCTCGAGAACGAGGCTATCTTTTTGCATTTTATCGCGAATAGACAGACAGACAGACTTGGTGGAGTACTTTGTTTAATAATATTATGCAGATATCATACCAAAGAGTACTAATAATATGACAGCCAAAGGCCGACCGTTCTTCCTTCAACTCACAGAACACAGAAAGATAACTTCAAAATATCTGCACTGTTTTTCATTTGCGTCATTTAAATTTAAATTTTATTCCATCGTTACAGCTAACCGTATAACAATGAGTTCTTATACGCAAATAAGAACTTCTATCAATTAATATATAATAATATAACGAATACGGCTGTATGGGCTTGACCCCTTTGCCTGGCCTAATAATGGACGAAGAAACCAAAAAAAAACTTTTATTTTATTTTATTTTATTTGGGAAACATTGCCATTTTTTACAAAATTTTATACAACAAATAGATTAATAAATGCTAACTACAAGCTTACAACTGCTTATAACTTGTAAAGATGGTTTTGACAATTAATTATTAACGGCCGTTTTCAATAACCTATCTATCCTAAGTTTAACGTATTAGAGGTAGACAAATCTATCCTTTTATGCTTACTTACATTTCAATAACCTATCGACATAAAACTTTGGACTATAACTACACTGGCCTTCAAAAGTAAGTATCACACTTTTAAAATTGGGATTACGTTTTAAGTTCACAAGATATGCTTTCGAAATAAAAAGGACTCCAAAGAGAATTTAATTTTGTACATAAAAACTTTATAGTCGGTAACCTTCTTTTAAGAATTGGCTGGAAAAAAACTTCAAAAACAAAACCATTCCTTTTTCAAAGTGGACGTTTCCGAATTACAATTTTACCATTCACATTTTTCTTTCTGTTTTAAATTTTTTTCAAGATCGATGGGTCTTGTTTTAAAAATTTTTGCTAAAAAGCACATAACTATTATTTATCATGCCTCTTTCAGTTGAAGAATGTGCTAGGATCATGGCTTTTCTGGAACTAGGCATCAGTATGCGTCGCACTGCAAATGGTGGGTGTGACGGTACGAACGGTCCAGAAGGTAAAGCGAAGGTACGAAGAGACTGGACACCATCTGAGGAGACCTTGTAATGGCAGACCCAGGTGTACCAGTGCCCGAGAAGATCGTTATATTATTTCCACTGTGTTAAGAAATCGCCACCAAAATGCAGTTGAAGTCCAGCAACAGCTACTTCAGACCCGGAGGGACTACATTAGTGACAGTACAGTGAGAAGAAGACTTGCTGAAGCAAATTTGAAACCCCGAAGACCAGCGAGTGGCCCAAAACTCGAGAGACAGCATCGAGTAGCGAGACTGCAATACGCCCGTGAACACATGCAGTGGCTTGAAGAAGAATGGTCAAGAATTTTGTTTGCAGATGAGTCTCGATTCTCCCTTTACACTTCTGATGGAAGGCGAAGTGTTTACAGGCGACCTGGTGAGCGATACCTTCAAGCCTGCATCTCAGAAAGAGTCCAATACGGTGGAGGCAGTGTACATGTATGGGCTGGCATATCTTCAGAAGGTCGCACAAAGCTAGTAGCCATAGAAAATGGCACCCTCACTGGGCAAAGATATGCTCAAGAGATTCTCAATGAGTATGCAGGGCCGTATTTAGCAAATATGGGTGATGGATCGATGCTGATGCATGATAATGCCCGGCCATACACAGCTCATATCGTACAAGAGTATATTCAGGAGGTCGGTATCAGCGTGATGGCTTGGCCATCAAGAAGTCCTGATCTCAACTCGATTGAACATGCCTGGGATGAGCTTGGGAGGCTAGTCAGAAATCGCAGACCACCACCTACTACCCTCAGGGCACTAAAGCAGGCCCTGGTAGAAGAATGGGAGAATATTCCCCAACATCGGCTCCGAAACCTAGTGTTCGGTATGCCAAACCGGCTCGAAGCTGTAATCAGAGCTCGAGGAGGCAATACCAGTTAGTAAAAATTAAATAACATGTAAATACATTTTAGTTGAATTTTTTTACACTAAACTAAAAATGTCTATTTTCATTGTTTTATCTTTTTTAAGTTAAAAATGTTACTTATGTATAATTTTAGTTTCTAAGAATTAAAGCCGATAAAATTTGCAACAAAATGTTTTTAATCTTAAATCTCTACCTTCTATAGTTAAGAAAAAAAAAAAATTTGAAAAGTGTGATACTTACTTTTGCAGGCCAGTGTATATTAGACATAACTATGGATAGATAAGATCTTGTCATTAAACGGTGACAGCAATGTTTCCGTGACTAGAGATACGTTATTGTAATCGGCCGTAATTAACGAATGCGGCTGTTTGCTTGTTGTGCGTGAACCCATTGCCTGTCCTAATAATGGTAGAAACCAAAAAAAAAACGAATGTCGAAAACGTCAGAAAATTTTAGAAACCAACCTCACCCTGTTACTTTTGTGCGCGCGCACATCTTAAAATTTCACTCTCATAATTTTTTCATAACGCGCCTAAAGAAGTATGTATAACTTCAATAAATATAATTATGTATAAATAACTCTGGTAAACTTTATTCTGACCGATAGCGCTTTCTTAGTGGAATCAAGCCGTTAATTGTTTTCACTTCAGAAATATGCTAAATTAGACTATATTTTATAAAATAAATGTTGAAAAACAAAGTATTATCTTAAGCTATATGTTTAATACGTTAACACTCTATATGAAACCGGTTAAAAAACAAACGATGACTTACCCAAAACTAAACGAAGACAGGATACCAACCTTTAATTTAAATATCCAAGTTCTCAGTTCAGAAGCTTCGCCATCGATCAAGTATCATTGGCAATATTTTATATCAAAGCTTTGCGGAAACCTTAATAACTTATGATGTTACTCGGCGTGTTATCCCAGTCTGATATGTCAATTATAGTGACAAGCGATCTCACTTTAAATGAGATATATTAAGCTTGGATAATGCATTTAATTCTAAGCCATATCGCGATTCGTTAAGGGTCAGATTTTGATGTCAATAACATCAAAGAATCATCACCTGCGCTTCCGATTTTACGCAGTGCACAAATTATATTTTGAATCCCATCGCTTTGTTTATAAGATGTTGAATACATCTAATTTATAGTCAATAAATATTCGTTTTATATATTTTTTCATCATGTTAACATTATGATTGTTGCAGTTTCTAGCAAATTCGTGAAAGTGCATCAGCACTTTCAGCATCCATCAGGATATACAGAACATTATCAAGAATAAATAAAAAATACTGCATATACATATTATTATTATACAACATATATATATATATATATTAACCCATGGACGAATAACTCAACATCACGCCAACCGATTTCGATTATTATTACTTTAATGGAAACTTTGTACTTTAAGGATAGTTTGATGAGAGTTTCGTGAGTGAGTGACTGGGGTCCATGACAAAGTAACGGAACTCTTCAATTCTTAGGAGCAAATTAACGATACTCAGCCGAATCTTTATATGCTATCTGGATATTTGAGTCAGTATCGTCGTTAAGGTCAAATAATAGTTGTAGTCGAATATGATAATCGGTGGAACTCCTTACAATTATTGTCATTTTTGGATTCGGTGTCAGCCAAGGTAGGTTTTTACTAGCGGGGCCACGGCGAGAGGACACCGATTCCAGAAATAACAGTTATTGTAACTAGAATTAGATTAATTTATTAGATTGATTCAATTGATTGATTGTATAAAATACGCAATTATTTTTATACTTTTTAGTGCATATTCGGTTGTTTTATGTATGTCGATTTAAAATATGAGTTATGAGTTGCGACAACTATACCTACATATATATATATTTCATTTTTATCACTTAAGTGATCGCCAGTGTTTCGTACATTAACAGTTCAGTTGTTACAAATGCATATATTTTTCATAACTGACTATTGCTTGAAAATATCATGAAGTAGATATTAAAAATACAACATTAAGTTTATTTTATGCTTCCAATTTCCTGGAACAAGTGACACTGTAGTTTGAACCTTAAACGGTGTCTCTTGTGATAAATAGATTTTTATTAGCGACTAGGTTACTTTGTAGCACACCATTAAGTGCACGTTAAAGTCAATTACAAGTGGACGTCTTGTTTGGAACTAGTTAAGTGGTCTATAAAATACTTAATGTGTGAACTGCGATCCAACTACTGGATACCTCTCATTGTTACATTGTCTTCAACGTTTTTATTTTGAACTGTCTATTCATTCCATGCGAGTGCGGCAAAAGCTACATTGGTGAAACATAAAAACCAGACTCACCGAGCACATCTGCAGTGTATGTAAGTTAGACAGCAACACCTCGGCAGTTGTATAGCATACCCTAAACTCCGACACGTCACATTATATTAGGTTTGATAGGGTGAAAGTATTGACTCGCTATATAAAAACTTTGTGTCTCGCAAGCTACTGGAAGCCATAGAAATCGTAGAGATAAGGGTTGGGCTCTACCACCTACTTGGAAACCCGTGTTGTAAAACGCATCTCGCAATAAGACCAATAGTGCCGATCACGTAGTGGATATTGTGAGTACATTTTGTGCACCCGTGGACAAAAATAGAGACAGTGTCAGTGATACCGTGCTCGTCATCACCACCGGCGCCCCCTACTCTGCACAGCCGCGCACTACGAGAACAAGTCCGCAGTAAGAGACGGGACGTTATCGCAAACCCACTACACTCACCCTGATGAAGGACCTCCGAATGGTCCGAATCTAGTCAGTACCCACACTGATAAAACATGAGTAAAGCCGTATTAATAAATATGTCTATACATACATATAAATAGCTCAACTAAATGTATATTGAATTTGGCGTTACTACGCGGACATTCATAATTATTCTACCTCGTCTCGTGCCAGATTTTGGTAAGTCAACATCTCCTTAGGATGCCTCGTGTATAAATATTGTTGGAATTAACATTTAAGAAAACTCAAAACATTTGGAGCTCAACTGAATGTTAATAATTTAAATATAAAAGCAATTTATTATATGCATTAATGCTTACTTGATTTTTATATCAGAATTGTGGACTATCTGTCTGTCTGGTCACTACCACCCATAGAGTTCATGTAGAAAGGAGTAGCTTTTTCCTTTTTATAACTCGGCTGGAAATTATATTGGCGGAACTAAAGATACTTAATTTACGAATCAATCCAATGTTCTTTGCAAAAAAAAATAGGATCCCATTCAAACTCACACACGCAAATTTTATATCCAAATCCGCATTTGAAAAATATAAATACGACAACTTTAATGATACTAGTGTCAACGTAATATACTATTTTATTTAAAAAAAAATCCAGGTCTCTTTCCAACAAGCAGATGTCATAGACGCAACTGTCGACGCGTCAAAACAAACACAATAAAAATATATTATTATCAGAGATCGTAATGGTTTTACTTATGATTTGGCTATTTATTAGTTTCATATTATAATTATGTTATTTGTGATGCATTTGTCTAAAGGCTTAATTTTACGTAACTCCGACATAATATAATATATAGAAATGGTAATCTGAATATTTTGACTTTAAATCGTCTACGTCACCTAGATAGACTATGACAGCTGAAAAACGTCGAAAAAAATTAAGATTAGTGTTAGCCTCTATTTTGAGCAATGTATGCACACTAACATGAAGTGTCATATAATTCGCGATTGTAAGACGTAGTTTGTCACGCACACTAAACTAATATTCCTGGCCTGTGTTCATCGGTTTTCTAACAGCAAGAGATTCTGACTTGAATGATGCGTAGCGATTGTTGATTTACGCTTTACTTTTTAAACATAATTTCGGATACGAAAATAAAATTTCTGAAGTGAAAAGGTTCGAAAAAATAAGAAAATAATTTCTATATTATTTTTATTTTGCAACATGAAACAATTCCAGACCACTTTGGGTCTATCTCCTTATATTGTTAATTTACCAGTGGTTGGCTTCTTTGCACAGGATGCCGGCTAGATTATGAGTACCACAACGGTGCCTATTTCTGTCGTGAAGCAGTAATGTGTAAACATTACTGTGTTTCGTTCTGGAGGGCCCCGTAGCTAGTGAAACTACTGGGTAAATGAGACTTAACATCTTACGTCTCAAGGTGAAGAGCGCAGTTGTAATGCCGCTCAGAATCTTTCGGTTTTTCAAGAATCCTGAGCGGCACTGCATTGTCAAGGGCAGGGCGTATCAATTACCATCAGCAGACCGTCCTGTTCGTCTCGTCCCTTATTTTCATAAAAAAATCTATTTAATGTATTTCCAAAAAATTATGACCCCATTCAAACCCACTCACGCAAATATATCAAAATTTGCAATTGAAAAATATAAAAACTACTACTTTAGTGATATCAATACTAACGTCTACTCTTTTATTTAAAAATAAACTAAGAAATATGTGACATTATCTAGTAATGTAAATAATTATGACCAATATTCTTAGAAAAACTTCATTGAAACAGTTGAAGTTACAGTGTGAATAAAAATAAAACAATCGTTTTCACACTTACCCGTTCATTCGAGAGTGTGGTGGAACAGTCAGGCAGGCTGTATTGTCTGTCAGTCCGGAATATGTGGAACCCACACCGTCACAGGCGGCAAGCCGACATCAAACCAGGTTATTTAAGGCTTCATTGTACTATTCAACATTCGTACACGTCCCAGTTTCATCGCTGATAAATAGCTGACGATTTAAAGTTTCAATTTGCATAATGCGATTTTGATAATTGTTTTTGATATCAATATTTTTATTATCAGGATCAGAAAAATCGCTATTCACGAAAAATACGCAACTCATTGTCTATTCTTCAACAATTACCAGTGGGAGGCTCCATTGCAGAGGATGCCGACTAGTTTGTTAACAGCATCATTACCTTGTGAGCTTCTGTACATGTATTTTTCGAGACACTGCTAGTTATTTTATTGTTTTTGTTTTTTTGGAAGACGAGGACAACCGAGCGTACGGGTCGTTTGCAACTTTTTCTCTTGAACACAAGAGGAATCACAGGATCGTTGCAGGCTGTAAGTTATTTTATTTCAGGCTAAACCGCCAATTTACATCAATAATTTTGATCATACTGAGATCAGTTAATTATATAATTCCCTCTGTCAATTTAATCACCCAAAAAAAAAATTATTTAAAGCTTTCGTCATTTCATTTTATTTCCTGGACGAAGTCTTATAGAATTTCTGTATACTTTCTTTGTTTAATGTTATTTTAATTAAATTTATGGTAGTTTACGCACTAGATCCGGCTTCCGTCATCCAATTTCGATCCGTCAACCGTAGAAATAGTTCTTCGATTACTTCGGACTGTGGTTTGACGGATACGGATCGGACTTTCAGCGGACGTAGTGCGAAAGCGCCAAGGGTATCGATCCTTCAACCGTGACTGTAACACGCACTTTATCGATCTTTTCATTTCAATTCATAACTTATCAAAAGAATACAAATACCTCTCAAGAACCTTAAGGGAAAAACTCGGGGAAATAGACGGATGAAGTCTAGGTAAAGTATTTACTTTACCTAGACTTGCAATTTTGCAATATAGATTTTTCGTTCGTATTTCAAATCATCCAGCTCGTCTTTTCATTCTCTTTTAATACTATTCAACTTTTGATGAACTGAGTTTTACTCTCTTTTCCCAACATACGCAGAAAACGAGGGACTAAATTAATAGGTGCTTGCTGCCTTTAACCATGCACAATTGCAGCGTTGTAAAGGGTTGGAAGGGGTTCCAACGAGCGGTTTTGGAAGTGAGATACTTTTTAATTTTTTAAGCTCGACATAGACGAACGAGCAATTGATTCGCTTAGAATTTTCTCAACGTGATTTTGTTCGGATTCAGGTTTAATTTGAATTAAAGTACTTAACTGATGTGAAAGAAGACCCGCTTTGGAATACGTACAGGTCAAATATGTTGAAAAAGGTCGACCTATTATCAATTTCGTGATGTTCGTAGAAGGATTCAGGTAAATATTATTGAGAAGAAGAGACATTGCATTAAATGGGGGCCTATAGGGGTATTATATTGGGGATCCCATATAAAGACCCCTATAGACCAGTGGTTAGTGACCCCATCACTGAGCTAGAGGTGCCGGGTTCAAATTCCAGTAGGTGCAATCATTTATATGATGATTATGTTTGTTTCCGAGTCATGGATATTTATTTATATTTATGTATTATTAAGTAAGTATATTATATTAAATATATCGTTGTCTTGTATCCATAGGACAGGTTTATACCTAGTTTGGGGCAAGAAAATTTGTGTTAGAGTGTGTCAGTATATGTATATATAATATTTAAAAAAAAAAGGTTATTGTGAGAGTAAATGTCAGGAGAGTCAGAACCATAAATTGCACATTCAAGCACAGTTTCCAAAACACTTTTTTTTATAAAGAGTAAGTTATTTAAACACAGTAATCAACACATAATCACAGATGTATCAAATTGCTGTAAATTCGTGCCTAAAGACTGAAGTATTATGACTTCAAATAGTAAAAAAAACTTTAAAAAAGAGTAAATGAAGTCTCTATAGAAGGTTACTCTTTTTAAGGTCGACAGACTGCATACAAAACAAAAACCAGTCTAGTGTAATTCGCACACCAATAACGGAGAGTAGTATATTATAATCTATTTCACCAATAATTGATTTCGTTGGCTGAATATAAGCTGAATAATATTTAATTTTTTGGAATATTTGAACGGCTCGATTGCTTTAACCTATACGTCTTGTACCTTATATTATATTACGCAGACTAATCCGGATATCTGTGCTACTCGATCACTGCTGCTGACTTCCACCATCCTTGCCACTACACGTAACAAACTAAAATATCATCCTCACCTTGGGATGTATAGTGTTCTTTCACAGTGTGATCTTAAGGTTCTTTTTTCCACGTCCAACGGGATGAACTTTCTTGCACGGATATGCAATTCGATATCACAAAGGTATCTTCAAAAAACTTCACCGTGATGAGCGTTGTGATTCGTTTTACACTTACATTGATTACATGACGACCGATATAGCCAAATGTGAACCTGACTACTATGCTTAGAGGTCCCGGGTTCGAATTCTGGTAAGTGCAATCATCAATTATAATGATTAAATGTTTGTTTCCGTTGTTTATATGTATTTATGTATGTTTAAGTAAGTATATTCTTTTAAATATATCGTTATCTTGTACCCATAGTACAGGCTATGCAAGGTTAGGCTTGCCCAAAACTAGTTTGGGCAAGATAATTTGTGTAAAAGTGAGTCAATTATTATTATTATTATGTAATCTAAACAAAAGAGCGTTGAAAAGAGCGGACCTCCAAGCTATAGCCAAGAGGTAGAAGTGATTAGCAGAGACTGATCGACCATAGCTTTTTCCTGATTAGACCAGGGCCAATGTGCTAAAGCGTCACCATAGAATCTACGTTATATTTAAAGATTTGAAAACTATTACCAAATAAATCATTAATCTCACTTCAGCGGTATTTACTTCTCTTCTGGGGTTTCTGTGGAGTGCAGTACGTTATATATAGCGATTCACATCAAAAGTAATATAATATATAGACGACCCATATAGCCGAATGGTTAGTGACCCTGACTACTAAGCTAGAGGTCCCGGGTTCGAATCCCGGTAGGTGCAATCATTTATATGAATAATATAGATGTTTGTTTCCGAATCATGGATGTAAATATATTGTTGTCTTGTACCCATAGTACAGGCTATGCCTTGTTTGGGGCAAGATAATTTGTGTAAAAGTGTGTCAATATTATTATTTTTATATATTAATATATGTTAATAGAAATAACAAAAAATAAACAATAGACAAATCACAAAACAAGATGTATCATTAAATAGTTTAAATCTTGTTTTATAAAAGAACATCTAATCCACCTAGAGCTATAGATATGACGGTTATATATTAAGTATTGAATCGCATCAAAGTTCGTTCACCTCATTAGTCTAAGAGCTCTACTATTGAATCTCATTTTACATCAAAGTATTTACCTCTAGTTATTAAAGTCTCGGGCTTTCTCGATAATGAAACTTTTAATTTATTAACTTCGAGCCTTGAAGGCACTATTTAAGTTCCCATCACCGATGTTTAATGTCAAATTAAGTAGCAAAACACATCATCAACGAATTGATTTTACCGAACCATTCATCACTCGTGATTGATGATTGCAAAGTATCGATGCAATTAAAAATAGTTGAACAAAACATGTTACGAAACGTACGTGTTACTCGATTTTAAGGTCTGTTGAATTGTTTTAAAATCTAACTTCGTTTTTCAATAAACTCAACATACTTAAAGTAATCAAAATATCAGTCTTGTTAACGTTTATTTGAAGGCTGAAGTACAGGACGATACTCGCAGCATCATTTGCTTGGTATAAATATTTTATTATATAAAAATATCTTAAAATAAAACACGTTTTTAAAGAATTTTTAGACCAGGATATATAGGTTGCAGGGCATTGCCACACATAGGGGAAGTAAACTGCATTTTTTATTTGTCATTAGGTTCTACTTCTTCATCATAAAAATGTGGATGGTTCTGTTTAATAATACGTAATATTATTACAAAATTTTAAAATCATTCAAATGGAATGTATTAAATACACAGAGGTTTAATAATACAATTTACTTTAAGTCTAATAAATATTATGGAAGTACTATTAATTTATTTATAGATCTCTTACTTGCACTTAATGAGTTTTTTATTTAAGATGAACACTTTTTTCACTACTGTTCATTACATTGTGCAAAACAAGCCAGTTAATACTCTATTACTCTTTTTGTATCATTAATTAAGTAGGGTATATCATTATTCTTTTTAATTTGATACACGATTGGCATCGGTTAGCCTGCAATCGACGAATCGTTATTGACTTTAACTTTGGGGCCACGAAACAGATGTATATAAATATTTAACCATGGATAAATTATTTATAAAATGCTAGCCTAAGCCTAGATCCGATTTATATACAAAAAAATAATACATGAGACGCTTTATAGAATATCTGTCTTTTTTTTTTCAATAAAATTTAAAAAAGGTAGTTTAAGACTACATGATAGAAGTGGAAGCATTCATTATGGAAGGAACGAAATAAAAAAAATTTTGTTCGTTATTCGTAACGTATTATAGTATGCAAATTATAACTGTGTATACTTTGGTGACTTTTGCTCTGAGAGGACGCGCTTCCTTAATGGAATCGGGCAAATTTTACTGGAACAAGCGTTACATAGCCGAGCGTGGTAGCTCTATCTCATTCAAAAACCACAAAAGAAAGTGCTGAACTCGCCTTAAAAAATAACACTCCAATAATAACTGCCGAAAAATCGGAAAGTACTCAATCGGTTATTTCACATGAGAGGTGTTCGAAATGAGGTTTTTTTTCAGTTTAATACTGATAATAAGCTTTTAATAAACGAAACACTACATTCTTATGAAAATTTTGAGCGCCGTTTTCATGGCCCAACCCACAGTGGTCAAGTGCCTTCGTGTTCAATTATAGTCGAGCTGAGATAACCGGCATCACGTACGGAGGTAGCGGGGTTTGTATCTCGTCAAATCTGTGTAGATGTATTGAGGCGACTTTAATTGCTACTATGTAGCCACTGTGCTTATAAAACATTATTTTACAATGAAACAATGTTACGGCCGATTCGTACGAATTGAATATTTCATGTTAATTTCCTTCATGCATTAAGTACTAACTTTACAATAAAACACGACTCCCAACTTAATGATATTTGAACGATCATCTGACGGGAATAGCCTTATTCCCATATAATAGGCTTTCCCATCATATGGGAATACCCTCGTGCATGACATTATTAAAAATGTGGTATTTATTGAGTTTTCTTGTATTTTGTGACCGAAACACGTCCCATTTATTCTTGAACGGTTGGTCGCTGTCGTAATGTAAAGTAAATAACATATTTCTACATAGAATATACTCGAAAATCCCTTTTAATTAAGATGTGGAAAATTATATTCAAATTCAAATATTTTTATTCAAATTGGATGTGACATCACTTATTGAAAGTCAAAAAACTACCACCCATTCCAAAATGAATGCCTCAGACCTGAGAAGAATGGGCGCAACAAACTCAGCGGGCTATCATTAAGAAAGTCATTATCAATATCTCCAACAGGGATCAATCTCAACAAAAAATACAAGCAATTTTTCTTCCTACTGCATATTTGGAATAGATTAAAAATTTAACTAAAATGACACTTTTATATTTCATAGTTCTATATTTGAAACAGGCCTTAATTTAAACAGGATTTAATACGACTAGCGCAATTGTAGTGCGCCCCAGAGTTTTTGGGTTTTTTAAGAATCTTGACTGGCACTGCATTTTAATGGGCAGGGCGTATCAATTACCATCAGTTGAACTTCCTGCTCGTCTCGTCCCCTACTGGCATAAATATTTAAAGATTCTAAGCAAAATTCACATTTATTTGCCTTGTTCAACTACTATATGACTATTTAACTATCCAACTTTTTAGCATCTACCGCTAAAACCACTCTAACAAAATATACTTTGATATTTACAATTTTATAACATTGTCTTTATGCTCCTAGATCATATTTGTAATAAAAGCTTTACAACTATCATAAAACAAAGTCCCTGAAAATAGATGTTTGATAGCAGTAGCAGACGCATTTTATTGTTTTCAACCTAAAATATGGTATAAAGTGTACCGCCGCGGGCAAGTAATGAAATATGTTTTCTTATATAGAATGTAATTGTTTAGTTTTTCCCTAACTATTACAGATATCAAAAATCTTTTAACTGATACCAAAAGTACGTTACCTATTCAGTAAAATGACATCAATAACATTTTAAAAATCAAACGAGAAGTATCCATACTTTTCATATTAACAAACCCATTTTTTTATGAATGGGTCGAGACGACTAGGACGTTCAGTTGATGGTATTTGATACGCCCTGCCCATTACAATGCAGTGCCGCTCAGGATTCTTGAAAAACCCAAAAATTTTGAGCGGCACTACAATTACGCTCGTCACCTTTAGACATTAGATGTTTAGTCTCATTTGCCCAGTAATTTCACTAGCTACGGCGCCCTTCAGACCCAAACACAGTAATACTTACATATTACTGCTTCACGGCAGAAATAGGGACCGTTGTGGTACCCATAATCTAGCCGGCATCCTGTGCAAAGGAGCCTCCCATACGCTAAGTATGGAATTTTTAGAAAGGATTAAGTTTCCTTATTTTAAAAGATTATTTTATCTTATAAAAGATATTAAAAGAAGCTTTTTACTAACCTAACAAAGTACTAAAACTTTTTTTAATTGAATAATATTTATTTCTAGTGAGTACAAAATTTGTTCGACGTACGTCCTTGTTATGTGATACAACCTTTCTACTAATCACATACTAAATGTATGGAAGTGTTTAATATCAAAATTTTGCAAACTTCTCGTTTGATTTTTAAAAGGTTTAATGTCACTTGACTGATAAGATAATGTACTTCGATATCAGTCAAAAGTTTTTTGATATCTGTAATAGTTAAGGAATAATCGCCTGGTCACAACTGAATCACAATTAACGATTATTATATTAGACAAGATGTATATTAAATATTTATAGGTAAAATATTGATCGCGATTTATTAAATATTTGATTAGATTTAACTAGTATGTGCTTAGCTATTACCAGTGGGAGGCTCCTTTGCATAGGATGCCGGCTAGATTATAGGTACCACAACGGCGCCTATTTCTGCCGTGAAGCAGTAAGCATTATTGTGTTTTGGCCTGAAGGGCGCCGTAGCTAGTGAAATTACTACACAAATGAGACTTAAAATCTTATGTCTCAAGATGACGAGCGCAATTGTAGTGCCGTTCAGAGTTTATGGGTTTTTTGATAATCCTGAGTGGCACTGCATTTTAATGGGCAGGATGTATCAATTACCACCAGCTGAACGTCTTGCTCGTCTCATCCCTTATTTTCATAAAAGTGCTTAGCTACAGACCACACTTTCGAATTTTATTCTGGAGGCAAATTATTATTCTAATAGTTGTTTCCTTTCTTAATTCCGTGAGTGCGCTCAATTTTTGAATGTTTTTGGATTTATACCAAATATTCGGTAATTTGTTATTATAATAAAATTTTATTTTATAATATTATATCATTGTAATAGTATGGATATATAATATATGTTGCTATTAATTAGACTTGTAATAAGGTCCATGCAAATGGAATAACGACTTTGAAGTGCCGTTACTTTCTCTGTTTTTTTCTGTTCATTTAGTTTGGAATTTGTTGAATATATGTTAATTTTACTTGGAAAATTATCGCATAATGTAGTCCAGTAGAATATATGGTGAGGGTAGTGTTGGCTAGTTAGTCCATTTGTCATTCTTGTGAAAACGCACAGCTTATGATGACTGGTGGATCTACTAGTCATTAGGACATTTCGCATAAATTTTTTTGTTCCACCACAACTTCAGTAACTTTCTCTGAGAAGGTAAAGATAGTATTTTGTTCAATTTTAACCTTAATAAATGGACAGGAAAGATCACCTACCATTGAATTAGCTCTATGGTAGTTGCGTGATGTTTTGCATAAAATATGGCAATACATTTCCATAAAAAAAATTCTTACAAATCATAAATTTATGAACACTTAGGCTAAAAACGTTACTGTAAGCTTACAAATCAATATAAACAAAAATTTTTTTATTTCGTAGGTAAATTGCATTACACTTGAAATATGTCTAATCCACACACCATAAATAAAATAAAGGCATGATGCGAGCATTGCATTAATTATTATACAAAAAAAAAAGTAACTTTAATTTAAAAAAATAAAGAAATTAACAGAAATAAAAAAAACAAAAATCAGATTTCCCGGTGAGAGGATCATTCAGCAACGCTCGTTCACGAGCAATTCGCATGGACCAGCCATCACCTCCATATCTTATATACCTCCATAATGGTAGATATGTACATATATCTAGGGAAGGGAACGACCCGCTCCACGTCACTGTCACAAGCAGTGGCATTAAGTGAGCATGATGATGCCTGTCACGAGAACTCTGCCAAATAACAAAAGATACCTATTGTTCATCTACATATTATATTATTAACCGTTGTTATTGGATAATATTTGGTAGTATTATAGTGAAAATAAATGCCTCGAATTCATTGAACTAATTCTCATTTTAAAACATGAACACAATTGAATCGACATCGAACATATCATGTTTTTAAGTTCTAACTAACAACAACACTTCACTTCACTTCGCTTCACACATTACTTACATTGGCTTACTGCATGTCAAATGAGCAACGGTGTATCATAGGAAGTGATATTATTTACTTAGTATTAAGTGATAGTATGTTTATATGTTAATACAGAAAATTACATTTTTTATGAAAATAATGGACGAGACGAGCAGGACGTTCAGCTGATGATAATTGATACGCCATGCCCGTTACAATGCAGTGCCGCTGAGGATTCTTGAAAAACCCAAAAATTCTGAGCAGCACTACAATAATTATGCTCGTCACCTTGAGACACAAGATGTTAAGTCTTATTTACCCAGTATTTTCACTATCTACGACGCCCTTCAGACCGAAAGACTAATGGGGTAATGTTTACATATTATACCCATAATCTAGCCTGTGCAAAAGAGACTGGTAAAACAAATAATTAATTAAAACATATTGTTTACCAACGGGGGGATATTTACAAATTCTACGAGAGAGTAATTTGTAGGCATACAAAGTGGAGCTAACGGCCTCAATAAAGATTTAATTTCATACACCACTTACGCAACTCTTTAATATTAACAAAATACTACCCATTGATATGTTCGAAGTCAGTGCCACGCCAAATGAAATAGCAGGTACCTCCACTCGCCACGCGTGACTTTGAGTGGAATAGCTTCATCTAGCCGAACCCAAAACTTGAGTATTTATAAGGTGCGAGACTATTTAAGTATTACTCGTACAGTATACAAAACATATTAAGACTTTGTTTAATAAAAAAATAATAGGAATCTTGAAATAAATTATTTTATTTTACTTAAAGCTTTATTTCCTTACACATATACTTGTTGCGGTAAAAGCCTACTCCAATAATTTCCACTCGTTCATATTTCTTGAAATTTTTGTACACAACTTCCCTGCTATTTCAACTATGTCATAGATCCATCCTTATACGGTCTGCCTCAATAACTACTTTGACTTGAAATATATATATTATATATATACTAGCTAACTCGATAGATGTTGTTCTGTACCTGTTGTTATAATGAAATTGTTTCACAGCGGAACTATCAAACCGTGCGTCATTAAATTCTCTCACAGAAAATATGTTTATACAAAACAAATATTGGAAATAAAACTAATTATGGGTCCCAAATCGAAATAAAAACTATCCTATCTCTCAAGTTGGACTAAACTGCACTCCATGAAGTAATCCCTATTTAAATCCGTTCATTAGTTTAGGAGTCCATCGCGGACTAACAACGTGTCACGTAATTTATACATTTTAAGATATAATAAAACATTGAACTTTGTGCATGTATTCTCATAATTATCATGAAAATATTCATATTTATTTACATAGAAGAAGCTTATATCACAAATCTAAATGGTTTAGTTGAAACATGAACATAACTTTTTAAATAATATTTTTACGTAACGCTTGAGCATTAAAGAAACAGGCACGCGAGGGTTGAAAAATTATATATGCCTTTGACCTGAGAAAAATGTCACCTCTTTTTCCTTTGATAAAATCAATTTCAATGAAATAGAAGCCTTTTTGAAGGGTCTTATAAGAGCTGGGTGCAAAGTCTAACCAGATGCTAAATCATTACATTAGAACATTAATATTCTTTTACATTTTCAGTCTTGTAAATAAACGCGATGTAAAGTTACTTCAAGCTTAAAATTACTTCAACCTGTCATGTAATTCTGTAGTGACAGAGGTAAGATAAAGACAAATGGTTTTATATTTGGAAGAACTTTACTTCCTGTTTATTTTATTGGAAGATTTTTTTTTAAACTTCACTGCGACTTTAGTTTCACAATCATTTGGGCTATGTCGGTGACTTTGTTTCTCCTACGGGTCTCCTCATTTCTGATTCAATCTCCCAGGTAAACTACGAGCATAACCCTCTCCATTGCCTTCTGAGCGACCATGAGCTTTATGGAGCTGTGGCGTTCATACACAGTACAGTTTTTTTCAAAAGAAAATCACTTAAATTCACCCTTAGTTGAGCTTAATAAAAAATATTTAAAGTATTTTTTCTTTCTTTTTGTCCATTCTATGTGTTTACAAAGTGTCTAGAGCATCGGGTTGTGTATTCGATTCCCGCTGAAACCAACCAATAATTTTTAGGTTTTAGTAACATGTGTTGTTAACTGAGTATATCCCAGGTGGAAAGAATGTTAAGTTAGTAAATACCGAGAGGAATACCGAACCACTGCTCAAGGAATATGATGTATGACTTCATTCAGTCTTAATCAGGCTCGTCTTCTTAACTATATCTGTTCTGTTTTCTTAACTGAAGATAAAGTCTGTAAATGCCACTATGATTCTTATTTCCTTCCACTTACAAGTTAAGTCAAATCAAGATTTTTACTTCTTTTAGTGCACTCACTTCATGCAACGTTCATCCTTACCTCATAGGATGAAGTACTTACTCTCTCAATCATTGCGTACATGTTATTGAACAAATGTTAAAAATTTTTCAACTATGGTACGTTTAGATTTTTTAAACTGTTGTTGTTATCAATTCATGTTATTCTAATGTTTGTTAAGTGTGTCGCGTGCGCGTGCGTAGGAAAACATCTAATATTAATAATGAAAATTAGTTATGGTGAGGCAATAGACAGACATACCTGAGGTTTTGAGGAGAGATGGGGGGCCCCGCTAATCCTCTAGGAACTCCTGGCGCAAAAGTGTAGATCCGCTGGGCGTCTGGTGAATGAATGCGTTACACCGAGTACTTAGATGCGATGCGAATATACCGGTGCCCATTGATGATTGATTTATTAACGAGCGCGAGAGTCAATTGGCATTAGATCTGCCAATCAGATACTAATGCGTCTATTGTCTATAGGTATCTGTCTATTTCTAAAGGAACTATCTGCAATATAGTTTGCCATACCAAAAAAATACAACAAAGAGAATAGACAATTGCAGCGCAAACAGTCTTAATATATCAGATCATGTATGTCATGTACTAACCAATTTGGAATTTTATTAATTGGAAATGGTACCCCCAATAATATATGTGGGAGTAAAGTTCAGCATTATGATAATTACACAAATGAATGCCCTATTCTGTAGTCCTGGTAATCCTTAAATAAAGTTCAGAGAGTATATAATATTCTTAATTAAATTTAACCGCATTTTTAAATCTGCAACAATAATGTTAACTATGTTAACTATTTTAAAACATAAATTTCCAAATTTGTATTATTTACACGAAGTAAATAACTGATGTTATATTTTTACTCAACTTCTGTATGTTACTATAGTAATATACTTAAAAATTATTGATATGAATACATTAAATATTATATGTGAAAGCGTTCTCCCTTTACCTGTGAAATAAGTGGCGCTACAAATATTAATAGTGCATTACGCTTCTATCGCACCTCTAACCACCATACTTAGTTTTCACGAGCCTGTTTAAGATAATAAGGAAGCAGTTAATACGAACGCAGACTGCAAACAGAGGCGTTCACTGTCAAGCTTAATTGGTACTACGTCAAGAGAGTTCGTGCCTGACTTGGCCATGCACCTCACTTAGTGCAGTGGATCGAAATTCTTGGTTTTACTTGCGGTGTGTCCTGAAGAGAATTCTTTTCTGTGCAGTTAATTAGGAACAAAACCGTAGAACGTATTGATTTTTTAAGTATCATTTATATACTAAGTTACACTAGGACTGACTGTTTTGTATTAGCGCGTGAGTAGGTAAAACATAAGATATTAAAATTGCAAATCAGTTATGGCTAAGCAATAGGCTAACATACCGGAGATTCCGAGGAAGAAATGTTCTGCAGATGCGGGCCCCCACCAATCCTCTAGGAACACCTGGTTCTAAAGTATGTGTTACTGTCCTCTCGGCGTTTGTAAAAAAAAATATGAGCAGAGTTACACAGAGAACTTGATGCAATGCGATTAGGTCGTTGACCGCTGATGAAGTATAAAATATTACGTATTATAAGCAAATATTGTGTTATGCGTATTGCTTTCAAACTGGGTTGCTCGGTGACAATTTTGGTTACGAGGCGTGAACCAATTGGCCTTAGATTAGCCACTCAGATACCAATGCGTCTGACATATAGGTATCTCTCGATGTTTTTTCTAGAAACGTTTACACTTAAATTTGCATTACAAAATTTCGTTATGTATTCTTAATTTTTATTATAACTAGCCCATCAAATGAATGTCCCTTCAAATCAATACCTCAGTTCTAAAGGGTAACAATTCAGAAATCTGTTCTTAAACAAAATTCAAAAAACAACTTGAGTTGAACAGAAATATCCTAGACTTATGAAGATATATTGGAAGTTAAAATTTAACTGCATTGACTTATCGACTTGTTTCTGTTTGCTAATCGTGGGTTATTGTTTATGGAACAATTTCTCATACTTATCTCAAACTTACTGAATTACAGATTTGTTACATTTTGGACTAAGTTCCAAGTCCAAGTTCCAGTCCAAATCAGTATCGAAATGGACGCAAATATACTATTTCCACACTACGTCGTGCAGGAAAAAATGAAGCGGGTATCACATACCTAGCATACATAGCCTGACCATATTATTGTGTTCGGTGTGGGTTCTAGGGCTTCTGGCCTACCACGCCATCCTAGTACTGGGGCACAAATATGTCAAAAAAGCGCGTATACTACTACAAAAAAAGCGTCTACTCAGACGACTGGTAACGGTTATTCTTCTGGTGTTGCCAGAGCAAGTACTGACCATGCACGAGATATTCCGACACCAATAATTATTCATAAATTTTAATGAGTTCTGTTTGGAATCAGAGTAAAAATATAAAATATAATAAGTTAGGGAGGAGAGCTCTAAATAAATAAATAAAATTCTAATACAGGAAGAACAACCAAGTTAAAGGTACCTAACGAATAATAATTCAAACTCAGAACTTGAAAGTTCCATCTCTTTAGCAACTAATTGTACGTAAACTCAGTGAAGAGATAACTAATAAGTGTTCATTTACATGACGAAATATCCGTTGTTGAATTAACAAAAGCAATTACTTGACGTCACTAACTTGTAGTGCCGCGGGCATTCGACTGTTCTTTAGCACGACAGACACCACTCTAGATTGATTAGACTCATTTATTAATGGAGGGGAAATATCCGGGACGAATAATCATGAAAGGTATTCAAATTAAATTCAACTTTAAAGAAAGAGCTATAAGTTTTACAGTTCTTTCATTAAAGTGTGATGTAGAATTTGTTTCATATTATGGTTTTGACGGAGCGTGGGTTTGATGTTAAACATAATATAATGTAACAATATTTGATTTGATATAATATTTTAAGCATGATTATTAATATTTATTTCATATGGGTCTTATACCATTACATTAAAATTTCGAAAAATCTGATTAAGTACACACATAACCATTGAAAAAAACACCGTGGTAAAAATTCATCCATGAAAATTGCTTATCATTGAAAAGACTACTGGTGTTGTATGCGTTAGTAGGATTAACTTAAAAATTAAATTGTTGATTTTGATTGGCAACATTTTACTTTCTTTTTTTTTATAGAAGAGAAAAGCGTATAAGTCCAGAGGACTTGTATGTTAATTGATCACTGTCACCAATGACGTTATATACAAATTGCATTAAAACAAACCGGAATTATGGAATACGCCAAAAATTAAACCATAATATTAAACTTTGACTGCTGTATCTATACATTGCCACATTAACTCCAGTTCTTTATCATATTATTGGTTAATAAGCAGCAATGTAAAACATTTATTCAGTTTGATTCGGATAGTGACAGCCGTTCCGCTATCAGACTGCGAATCAGTGTTTAAATTCTCTTTGCTGCGAATGATATGTGACACATTTTGTTCTGCAATGTCAGGGAAGTCCCGGAGGTGTTGCCGGCCCAGTTCATACTTTCAGACTTGAGTGATGGTTTTGTGAGCTTTTAAATATGTATAAAAGGTGTCAAAACACCGGAATAAGTTTATACACCTGTGGAAAATATGCTCTTCTAGAAGGTCGGGAAGGCTATTAACAACGCCATGTTCCATAGAGTAGGTGGGATCCAGCACCGGTCATAAAATACGAGCCATCACGCGTGGTTGGAAACGAATGACACTGAGTTTATCAGAGCTTAAAACTGATCATTTAATAGACCCGATCTAAATCCACTAGATTATGATATTATGATTTATGCAAATTTTACCACATAATTATTTGTTTGGCACAACGCTTATTAAGTTTTGCCCTAACTTTATTTACACCCGCTAGGTTTTAACGATTGTGCATCCCGTTGATATGAGAAATCACCGCCATTTATCAACAATGACTTCCGTACGAAATTCCATATGAACCTTAATCAACTATAGTACAGTTTTGTTTTAGAAATCCTTCTTCAAATGAAATAGAAATGTCCTATCGGATATCAACGAAAAGCAATTTATAAATTACTAGCTGATGCCCGCGACGTCGGCTGCGTGGACAATATGAAGCAGCAAAAATACTATGCCCCATCTAGCTTATAATATGTTTATCGACATTTTCTGAACATTCATGGAAAATTTGAGTATTGTCAATAATATTATTTTTATTATGTACTAGCTAACCCGGCAGACTTAGTACTGCCTCATTGGATAAATAAAAGACCTAAACTTTTGTATAAAATAAACTTAAAACAAACAAAAGGAATCCCTTTTTTATTAAAACAAATAAAAAAAATGCTTGGTAATAGTTTTGATTAATTAAACATGATGTTGGCTACTTACAAAACAGAGTTTTCCTAAAATACTGGTTATTTATAAGGTTTCAATTTGATATTGACAGACACACACAGTTTTGATACGGTATGTTTATCAATTTAAAGTTTTCTGATAAACTATATTTTTTGTTTTGTGGTGCGATTAGGTTCAGAAATTTTATTTTTTGACAAAACTTGAGATTTACCAATCTACTTAAAGTTTGTTGTCAAATAAAATGGTTTGCGTTCAGAAGTTAAGTTTGGTTTATTTTTTACCTCCTGAGGAAGTTAGAAAGATATAGAAATTCTTATTAGTTATTCATTTTAAACTATTCTTTCAATTTGATTTCTGGACGACGGGGGGACACATCAAAGGAAAATCAAAATTGTTGTTTTTATTTAATTCTGAGCATTTTCATATTTATTCACCTTTTAAGCCTTCCCTGGACTTCCGCAAATAATTCAAGACCAAAATTAGCCAAATCGATCCAGCGGTTCTCGAGTTTTAGCGAGACTAACGAACAGCAATTCATTTATATATATATATAGATTATCTACCTGAACGTATATTATTCAAATAAATAAATAATTAACTGATTGATTGAACACCCCGCTACTAAAGAAATGAACGAAAAATATATCTTTTGTAACATCGAATGCCTTTTTTGCTTGCCATGCCGTATACGATTTTGAGTTAAAGAGCAACAAACATACATCCAGACTTTCTTATAAACTTTCGCATTTATAATATAATATACACAAAAAATTATTCGTAAAAGGCCTCAAGAACTAATTCCGATCTTAATAGATTTTTGAACAAAGTCTATAACTGAACAATAAGATACTAAGCATAGCATCCATTAAACATTTGGGTTAAGCCAAAATAAAGAGACTACTGTGTAACATTCATGATGTGAGATAATCCAGATAGGTTTGTTTAGGGTTTCAAGTGTTTGTACAGAGAATGTGATACCGCATATTATCTCTATCAAAACACAACGCATTCAGAATTTATGTAAGCAGAATTTTAACTACTTTTAATACTAGTTTGAACAGCTTAAGACTGTTATTATATTATTTCTCAAATGATTAAAATTACTTCATAAATTGAACATAATTTGTTTCATGTATTTAAGGAAGCAATGGCAAGTGCCATTATTTTGTAATTTGATATAGATTATTTTATTATTATTTAATGATTAATAAAAAAAACATGGTATATTTAATTTTAAGGTATAAGTAATAAATAGGTACGATTCTTCCACTTCGCTTTTGCAATGTTTATGCAAACGATACATCACAACACTATACTAAAATTAATGACAATCATGAAAGTCTCAGAAATGATAATTCATTTTTGCATTTAATTTGACAATCTCTTGGGGGATAGTAACTGACAAATATATACAAACGGGGTTAATGCGGAATATGTACATTTGTTTCAGTGCTGGATGTTCATAATATAATATCCGGATGACAGAGCCTAGCTCGGATTTTTAAGAATGTACAAAACTTGAACAAAAAAACAACTAATAGGACATCTGGATTCGTACCGGGGTCTTCTGCTTTCCGAATCACCCAATGTCCCAACAGAGCTATAGTCTTGTATATAGTGGTGAAATTTACCTTTGTATTCTAATGTTACTGTTTCTCATTAAAACACGGATAAAACTACATTTTTTTACATTCAAACCAAGCTAGATCGATTTATCACCTGAAATCCCCTGTATACAAAATTTTATGAAAATCGGTGGAGCTGTTTTTGAGATTCACATTATATATATAGGATTTATGTATACCTTTACACATTATATTATATAAAAAGGAACTATGGCACGCTTAGAAAACCTATTCTGGAACTAATACATATCGCTCTCACAACGGAGATATTAGAGAAATGCAAAAGCTACATCAAATCTAATAATGAATCGCTCTCACTTATTATAAAAGAAAGAGTGAGATGTTACACAAAGGAATTCGAACGGAAGTATTATGTGTATAAAACACCGGAAGTCCCGTAGACTAACTATATGAACGTGAAGACAAATTGGGCATTGATATCATTAACTGGACTGATCTATCCGAGCCTTTAGTCAAATTAAAATTGTTGTGTCAGATTTATGGTGCTGTTTTGGTTTATGAATCAAAATATATTTGGATGAATTCATAAACCAGACTGCTTAGTAACCACATCAATACCGATGTGGTGTGTAAGTAGATACTCTTAGGCGTCACGAGCTATCCTGCCTAAAATTGGCAGGCCGTATCAGTCGTCATGTCAGCATTAATGTAGGTATCCACAGGTCATTTGCTGCTCAATATGCCATTTGTCCCGTGGGGTCCAGAGGCATGGAGAATGTAACAAGGAACTATCTACGCGTATCAATAGGTCTGCTGGAAACCCAAGCGTTGGCAGCTATCGGTTCATCAGTTCGGTCAACGGATCAGTCTTACAGCTATTAAAAGCGCAAATGCTGCCAGTATTGTTGGTACACTTCTCCGTAGCGATAGTTTTAATTTAATGTTATCATAGTACTGTACATATAGTTATAAGATTTCTTTTGTTTGATTAAATTTATTATCTTAAAACTAAAACTGCTTATTTGATGCTTATCTTAAGTATTACGGAGTGTTTTTAAGTAAGGCTTTTCTGAAGACTCTCTATTGCACTGTTTCCGAACAACTGTGAATACCATATACCAGTCTCGGTTCCATTTTGTGCTCTTTTTAATCAGTTGACACTTTTTGTATGCCAAATATGCTTGATTTCCTTAGAAAAAAGAAGAAAATACATACAACATCTGCTTAAAAATTTACAGAAATTCTCTTTTCAGTCAAACATTCATCAGAACTCGACTGGAAATGTATCTACAAAAATAATTAAATAAAACAAATCGCTTGTTAGTAGATAACATAAGAATATATTGCAGGAATTAAGTTTTAAAAGAGAATTTTTAATTTTTACTACTTTATGTTACATAATATTATTATGTTATAATTAACACATTACTGAAAAAATAATATATTATTATGACTTAACTAAGATAGGTTATATTACGATGAGTGAACATTCAGTACAACTTTTTGACCTAAAGAATCATTAAGACAATAAATTGAGCAAAAAAGCATTTTGACTTTTGCGACTGAATATATTCTTGATAATTTTGAATGTTATGCCTACTAATCGATAAGTTCGAGCAACAAAATCTTTTATTAGGCGATGTAAAATCTTTCACAACATGATCGCAGAAAATGTACAAAAAATTGTAACGAAGTTCAAAATATAAATGTTATAAAACGTTTATATGATAGGAGTTACTCATAACAGTTTACATAATGAGAATGTAGCGATTTTAATTTATTTTTCAAAGAAATTATATTTAAAAAAAATTAAACACGATATGTGTGTCTTGCACCCGTTCTTCTATGGCATAAATATTTCGAATGGGTGGTCAAAAGTTTATTTAAAATCTTAAATTGCTTTCCCTACGAAATAAAATATTTTTGATTCCATTTGATTTTTTATCCATCTAAATGAGTTAAGCTTAACTTAGTTTAAAATGTTATTAATTATTATTCCAAAAATTTAATTATGCTGAGCTAAATATAACAGAATGCTACTTAGAGAATTGCATTTATTCGTACTTAATTGTATTTAAGTTTAGACGAAATTAAATGTATGGGATTATTCAAACGTGCTTAGAATACGAGAACATTCCATATTCCATTACGCGATATGTTGATGAGATGATTACCATAAAAATGTGCACATACAGCCTTATTCGTTCAGTAAGTAAAGCTTTCTAAAGTACTGATTTGACTACGTTTCTTCCTTAATGTAGATGGTTCTTATGTTGAATTTATATAATATTTTTGAAGTGAACCTTCCTAAAGTGCGACTTGAGAGTAGCTTAGATATTATTACATAAATAACGCTCTATAGTCTGTTGACGATTCTGTTATCGCTAATGATTTAAAAACAGAAACAAACTTTAGATACTTGATACATATAGTACATTTTGTAACAAACTTAAATTTACCTAAGCTGACTTAACCTTCAATTTTATTTAATTCCTTTTTCATCTTTTTAAAATAAAAATAAATTATTATAAATGTTATTCAGGAACGTACACGTACAAATATAATCTGGTTTTACTTAAGGTATATGTTTTTTTTTTCGAAATATAGTGCACTGTGTAACGTTGATATGCCCGGCGCTAATACGAAATCTACAAGTCGCTCGGGTATAAAACCGAACGGAATACTTTTAATAATAAAGTAATCGAATAAACTAGTTACGTCTATAACATATTATATGTGTGCTTCGAGCAGATCTGCGGGATAAATTACTCTGTTGAGCTAATTTAGTTTAAACTAACTAAAACTAACTACTTAAAGGCCTTCGTTTCATTAGGATAGTTTCATACACGCAAAACCAAACTAAAGTACTGTCGTATAATTATTATTTTCTTGTTTTTCCTTCTAATCATAAGAAAAAATAAAAAAGTACATACAATGAAAGCATTAGTACAGGGGACACAAAGTTTTGGTTGTGGATTGCTGGTGGCTGTGATAGGTAATAAAATAAATGTTTAACGGGTCAGTAGGATTCCACTTTTATACAGTGACCAAAAAGCTCTTATAAAGTAGGTACTCTATTTTTATCATAAAGAATAAAGGTAAATGTGTGTGCATGCGTGAGAGGGAAACAGGGTGTGTTTGTGTTTGTGTGTGTAGGGCGTGTTGTAGGGTGTGTGTGTGAGAGTGTGTGCAAGCATAAGAAAAATTCAGATTGCAGAGTTAAATTTATCACTAACTGAATTAAGACCACTTGCAACACTAAATAAAGTAATTATGACAGTTACGACGCCATTTTAAATGTCATTAGAAGAGGAGGAAAGTAGATACCGTCCCTTCTTTTGTCACTTATTATTTCATTAGTGTTGAGTTCACAAAGAGGCTAGGGAGATAGTGATAGCAGCCCTTAAGGACTGGTATTAATGGTGTTATAAAGTGCTTGAAAAATTATATTTCTGCAAAGCCGTCCTGAATTTTTGGTTATTCAAGAATCCTGAGCGGCACTGCATTTTACTAGGCAGGGCGTATACTTTAAATCGGATGAACGTATTGCTTGCCCTGTATTTTAATTATAAACATGCAAAATTGTATTTTAATTACAAACGTCAAAGTAGTTTGGAGATGCTGTAATTTTGACAGATTTTCACTAAACACTTTATCATTACGTAGCCTTGTATTCAAATGGCGGTCAAAATACAACTGAATGAAAACTCTGCCTAATAGACGCGTAGGCAGAGTTTTGCTTAAGACAATTTTTGAGCATGGTTGTGAGTCTCGTTGCTTACTGTACGTCAATATTAATGACGCAATGAACGCTCTTCATCCATATATACAAAAATAATTTTCAACATTATATGTAGGTTTATATTTAATAATTAGTGTCAACATCAAGACTTAGGAGACGTAAGTAATTGAAAATTGCAATAATCTCCCTTAAGCCGCACATTTTAGTAAACAATTTTTTATGTTTTTAATGTTTAACCCTCACTTCTGGGACTCATTACACAAATTAAACTGAATTTTTGTTTTCAGTTTTATTGATGTAATTAATCCCATAAGAGAGGGTTACTCGTATCACTTTAAAAACATAACAAATTGTTTAGATTTGCAAGAGCTATATCTAAAGTAAATTTTCTAATATGCAAATATTGGGGTTGAGCAGGTTATCAAATGTTAAGTAGATTGTGTAGATGAAGCTAAAACCTGAGAGTTGAACAAAGCATACAAGATTTTATAAACGATACTTCACTCGAACGGATGGCTCAGATGGAAAGAGCGCTCGCACGGAACGCGAGAGGTGGCGGGTTCGAGTCTCGCATCGTTCATAAAACTTTATTTTCAGTTTTATTTGAGCACATTTTACTACAAAACTCTACAGCACGTTATATACCATTATTACACTATATTTACTGCAAGCTGACCCGACAGACGGTTGTTCTGTCGGGCGTGGGTGGGATGGTGACACGACAAACTATATGTAAACCTTCCTTGAGCTTCAAGGAATCTATTACAAAAGATTTCATTGAGATCGGTCGAATTGTTTAGGAGTTATTAGGGAACATACAAACATACATTCTCTTTTATATATATAGATTGCTGTATACGTTTAGATTTCAGTTTTTATGACTTATAGTCTAATGAATTCACGGTTAAAATAATGGTAATATTGAAGACAATGTGAACTCTATTATAAACATAAAAGAGCACAAATTTCAAATTTAACCCATGATATGTTTCAGTGCTCAACACTGCACGGGAGATATATCCTCATTTTGGAGTCATTACACGAAATAATATCAGCTTTAGTCCCCTGGGAAGAAGGGAGCGACTTCACCTTGTTTATACACCACCACATATATTTTAGTTAATTAAGTTTTTGTGGTGGATTAGTATCTGCGAGATTGGGGTGTGAAATTGGCAATGTTAATGGACATAATTTGCAGCTAATATTACTCTGTAGAATATTACTAAAGCTTTAAAATTGTTTTGTTTTTTGTTATGTAACGTTTTGTTTAATAATGCCGTATGGTTGCTGTGAACGAAATTTAAATTTCACTACCACTAATAATACCAAATAAACCACTGAAATCTACATTTATCATGGTTTACATTTTTTGTAAACGCTAATTGCCCTAGGAACTTATTAATAATTAAAAAATATTACCACCTGGTATAATAAATACAACAACAAAACAGAATTTAAAAAAATATACAAATAAAACTTGAAAACAAAATTTTATGAACGATGCGTGACTCGCACCCACGACCTCTCGCGTTCCGTGCGAGTGCTCTTCCAACTGAGCTAACAATTAACGTATCGTCATAAAATCTTGTATGCTTTGTTTAACTCTCAGGTTGTGGCTTCATCTACAGGATCTACTTTACAGTTGATAGCCTGCTCAACCCCAATATTTGCATATTAGGAACTTTACTCGAGATGTCGCTCTTGTAAATCTAAACAATTTGTTGTTTTTAAACTGATAACCTTTACTTATTAATACTCAAATAAAATTTGACAACAAAATTTTATGAACGATGCGGAACTCGATCCCACGATCTTTCGCGTTCAATGCGAGTGCTCTTCCAACTGAGCTAACCGTTCGAGTATTTTATTTGTGTATTAATCCTAGAAGTGAGGTTTATCACTTTAAAAACTTAACATATTATTTATGAACATTCTGTAACGAAACATTCACAAGGAACTTAAGAAAAGTAAATTCGACAAAATAATAAAAAAGTTAATCTTCTTATAATATAAGGGAAGAGCCCGAAAATACGCGGCTAATGTTTTGTGATTTATCCGGGAGAAAATTAACGAAAACATCTAACGTCCCACCCAATTACCAGGTTTCGGCTAACAGATTGAACTTCAAAGGCATCTTAATTAAGCTCTTCGGGGCCATAAATACCTTACGAAAACTGAAATTCTGAGGTCCAACATCGATTTAATTGAGAAAATTTGAAAATTACTTATGGTAGCTGAAAACATGAAAAACGATTCTGTTAAACAAGCAATTATGAGGTAATAATTACGAACAAATATTGTGTTACAGCGAATAGAGATATTTATTTATCTTCTAAATATATATAAATTGCGTGACACGTTGTTTGTCCGCGATGGACTCCTAAACTAATGAACGGATTTAAATGGGGATCACTTCATGGAGTGCAGTTTAGTCCAACTTGAGAGATAGGATACTCATTATTTCCATTTGGGACTCATTATTATTTTTATTTCCATTATTTGTTTTGTATGGACATATTTTCTGTGAGAGAATTTATTGACGCACGGTTTAACAGTTCTGCTGTGAAACAATTTCATTATAACAACAAGGATTATACGTTAAGAAAAAATTCTTGACGTTATGAAAAATTATTGACAAATTCATAAAAAAGAATATTTCGTTTATTATTATGTACAGAACAAAGTCTGTAGGGTCAGCTAGTATATATATATAGTGAAAATGATCTTTGTTTGAAGCTCAATCACGCCTAAACCACTCATCGTATCGACACGAAACTACCACCATTCGATGTTAAATTTACACTAGATGGTTTATGGCAATATTCTTCGAATTCAAACGTTACTTCTTTAATTTATGTCCTTTTACAATTCGCCCCGCGAAATTTTAATAATAGTATGTGATATTTTTTGTCCCCAATCACATCTCTCTGTGCCCGTCACCCTAAGAATTAATTAAATTTCTCAATGCCAAAATGACTTCAAAATTTAAGTTTCTGTATTAATAATATTATTAATACTGAAACACTCTTACACAAAATGATTACACCTTCCGGGATTCGAACCCGGGACCTCTAGCTCAGTAGGCAAGGTCTATAGGGGTCTAACCACTGGTCTATAGGGGTCGTGGAATTGGAAGTGGTTTTGGGTATTACGTTTTAAATTTCGTATACGGAACAGCCTGAAAATCAATTATTAAATAAGTATATATATATCTCTGTACAAGTTCCCACAGCTCGATTCTGCAGGCACGTGTTTTTTTGATAAAACTAATTTTACATGAACGTTTAGGGAGTGTGCAGTGTATTAGCGATATATAGCGGTTGCATATAAGAAATTGGCTGCAAGTACCTGTAATTTATTTTAGTATTATTAATTTTTTGATGTAAATTGTATGTGATGTAAAGTGTAATTGTATTTTATAAAAAAAAAAAAAATAGGTACGTCAGTAAGAGTCGACTTAGGGCATTTACTAGTGGGAGGAGGATTATGGGTACCACAACGGCGCCTATTTCTGCCGTGAAGCAGTAATGTGCAAATGAGTCTTAATCTGATGTCTCAAGGTGACGAACGTAATTGAAGTATCGCTCAGAATTTTGGTGTTTTTCAAGAATCCCGAGCGGCACTGCATTGTAATGGGCAGGGCGTATCGATTACCATCAGCTGAACATCCTGCTCGTCTCGTAGTATTGTCATAAAAAATCTTTTTATTTTGAATAACAATAAACAAAATTTATTGAAGTAGGCGTTACTTTGCGGAAATCCATAATTATCCAAATGTTTTAAGTTTTCTTTAATCACGCCAATATTTGTCCTTAAACAGTTCGACACGTGTTTCGCCTCTACACGAGGCATCCTCAGGAGAAGTTGACTCGCCAAACTCTGGCACGAGACTCTGTCTGGTTTGTTATTGTCTAAGGTTTTTTTTGGATCAGTAACACATTATGTAAAATAGCCTCAGGCATTTGATATTTCATTAAAATTTCGACCCTTCTTAGCATTTTGAATCAGAAATGGAGCAACAAAGCAATTAATACAATTTATAAATTTTCGTTCACGAATGCAGAACTCCGTTATTCGATTATTAATAAAATGACTCGAAATCTGTTGTTCATTTGCATAATTGTTTTACATTTCGCTTGGAGCCGAATGGCGGCTGCATTTGAAAGATTAAAGGATAGTTTTCTCTGCTTCGAGGAATATTATTTAAATATGGATTAGGGCTCAAGTAAGGGATTTCTATAGAACTTTCTATAATTGCTGACTATTGAATTTCTAACTCTATTCCAGGATTTGAATACTTAATTTATTCGTCTAAGTGTAATTATCTGTCACAGAAGTTAGTTTTTTATTTATTACAATGTTTTTAATACCTTTTAAAATTTATGTTAAATATTTTTTCCATTATGTATTCTAAATAACTTATGCACGGGAAAATCCTATTTAGTTATTAATTTAAAGTTAAGTAACAGTACCTAGTCTTGAGGGGTCAGATTATTTTTATAAATTTGCGTAATTATACAATTCCGAAGGGGCAACGAACGACACTTCATAAGTGTGAAGTTCTTTCTAAGCCACATATTTTATCATAGTTTCTGATGCCTAACGTTCATTTTGATGCCATATCAAACCAAAATTACTTCATTGATTTAGTTCAATGAAAGCACACTTATAATATTAAAAGTTTTCTTATCTTTTTAAATTTTCCGCCACTTAAGAAAAGGTTGAACTTTAATGAGAAGAAGTGGCAAGAAACTTTTTCAGCTGCATTTTTTTACATATTATTTCAACTACAACATTTGTAAAGTGATGCAACGAAAATTCTCAAACGTGTAATACTACTAAATTACACGATTAAGCCAAAAAAATTATTATAAATAAATATAAAAACAAGAGTTATTGAGTGAAATAGATGCATCAATCCGCATACTTTATTGGTACCAAACTATAAATTGGCCGAACAGCTCTTTTCTGCAGCACAAAAATAATCAATATCAGCAGCATTACCCTATAATTAAATACCATATGACATAAATCTGTGAAAGTAACTAAAATAACAATATACGACGACCCCTATAGCCCCGTGGTTAGTGATCATGCCTACCAAGCTAGAGGTCCCGGGTTCGAATCCCGGTACGTGCAAACAATTTATATGATGAATATGAATGTTTGTTTCTGAGTCATGAATGTTTATAAGTGTTTATGTATGTTTAAGTAAGTATATTATTGTATTAAATATATCGTTGTCTTGTACCCATACCACAGGATATGCCTAGTTTAGGGCTAGATAATTTGTGTAAGAGTTTGCTAATATTATTTGGCTTTTGTTTTGTAAAGAAAGCGTTGCAATTCACTGCAGAACTGCTCTATAAACGTTTAAAACAGGCCGATTGTTAATAAATCTATCGTGTTTATTTTGTAAATGTAATTGTTAAAATCAGTTTCACAGTTTATGGATATCGACGTTTTGCTAATAAATTCACGAAGTAAACGGGTTTCGTGGCAGCTGCACCAGCGTTTGTAGTCTAAGAGACAGTGTTATTATTAACAGACTTCGTAGTTCACTTGATGGAAAGTAATAATTGTCGTTTTCTATGCTCTTTTGCAACATAACCTAATTTGAAGATAGCTATATCTTTATTTGAAGAAACTAGCGTAAAAACTGGACAAAAGTAAGTAAATTATTTAATCCCTAATGTTATTATGAATTTTTTAAATAATGAAAACTTCAATTTTCAGAGGCGTTCCAAGTCTATCGTCCAGTAAGATGATAGATAGAATGAAACACTGCATAATTAAAAATCAAAGACGCATAACTGAACTTGTTTGTTAAGCTGATTTTTTTTTGAGTTTGGAGATTCCCTATGAGATCGAATCAGAAATGAGGTGATTTGTAGGAGAGCCAAAGTCACTGATATAGCCCGGACGATTGTGAAATTGAAGTGGCACTGGGGCAGTGAAGTCCTTGAATGGTGACCGTACTGGAAGACGCAGTGTTGCCCCCACATGATGGAGATTGCCGGTATACGTCGAAGGGGGTAACGCAGGACTGATCGTGGTGGATATTTTTGGAGGATGCCTTTGTCCAGCAGTGGACGTCTTTCAGCTGTTAAGTAAGTAAATAAACTAAAAATCAAATAAAAACTTTTAATGAGTACTAAGAAAAACACCAAACAAAATAAATACCTTAACCTTTGTGATTTTAATAACATGTTCCCAACAAAATAAATATTATTTCGTTTCTTTCAGTAACAAGTGTACACCATCTCTTGATCTATACACAGAGTAGAAAGGACAGGCCTATTTTGCAAGTGGACCACCTGAGGTTTCCAAACAAGTGGGAAAGCGTTAGCTATGTAGAGTAAAAGTGCCACTGTTACTCCCAAGTATACGTTATACAACGTTATTAATTGCAAGGCCAGCGCTTCGCAATTGATAACTTTTAGCTATTTTTGGGTCAGTATTTTTGAGGTGGGCCAAATATGACGCAGAAAAAGGTTAAAGAAAAAATAAAGATGACGAAATAAAATTTACAAATGTCAGAGCCGTGAAGTGTGATTTACAACTTCAGACTTTAGTTTTGAACCTCAAATTTGAAAAAATCTTGATTGATGGCGCATTATTTATCATATTAAGTAATGAAGGTACGGGTACCAACGGGTTTACCTATTGAGGGCTGTCATGGGATAGAGATAGAGATAGAAGATAGAGTTCTGGTGTGAATATTTAAAATATGCGGCTTTTAATGAAAAAATGCCGCTGCCTCTTTACCAACTCTAACTACTCTGACTTTACTGGAGCGAGCACTGCTTAGTCAAAGTAAAGTAAAAAAGTAATATTCACTTCAAAGAAAAAAGTAATGTACCAAAATTATGAACACATATTTTATACACATACATTATTACCATATCAAATTACCATTACATAAACCCATATAGGGATTAATAATTGGATGCAGACTGTAAGATGAGATGAAATGACTGCCTCCCGTATTCTCTATTAATATCAAAAGTCAAATTCAAAAATCAATTCAAATTAATTTATAAGCGCCAAAAAATGACACTGAATATTTTTAAATGCAAAAGTTAGAAATTTATCGTTCAGCTCCTCTTCGGAAAAGTTACATTTAATGAGAAAAAATTAAAATCAACCAAAATAAAAAATCAACGTAAGGGATACGTAATCATATGAAATATACACTAATTGAACCTACAGACCTTGTTTTATCCAAATAAAAAAAATTAAACGTTAGGTTTTACAATTCTACGAACTCAACATGACATAACGCCTTACTTAACTACGAACTTACATCTACCAATGGGGCACACTTAAATGAATGCCACGTTGGTACTCAATATCTAAGAGCAATATTATCAGCAAGTCACTGCCACTTCATTATCACGGGTGACTCAAACTCGCACATACTTCGTTACCCGAACACGACGCTGAAATTGAATCGCATTCACCTTTAATAGCCAGTAAACACCGATCCGTTTCTATATTATCTGTATAGGACCTTATCAATCTATTTGTATAGAGCTGATGATACAAATTGATAAACATAATGTTATTCCTCCTTAATTGAGTGTGTAATTAAGATTATTGTGAATTCAATTCCCGAAGAATTGGATATTTGTTTTCAGAAAAATAATGCAACAACCTTAACGCTTTTATGCAGAAAAGAAGGATTACAAGATAAATACTAAAAAAGCTTACAATTATGTTGTCGTGACCTTTATTATTCAGGAAACGTACTTTTTTATAATTTATATTTGCTTAGTATCGATATATAGTGCAATGTTCAGTTCCATTGTTTTCCAGGGAAAAGAAGATCGAATTTGCCGCAATAGCTTGATGTGCTAATTAGGTAATGTGCGGAGACAGTACTTCATTCCCAGCCGCTGCCTGCTAGACGCAAATTCCGTCTCACATGTTCTTATCTTTGGGTGATAGTTCAGTGCAGAATTCCGTCACAAGGTCCGGCAACTCATCTGTTGACCTCTGGTATTGTAGAAATCAATGGGTGGCTGTTTTTTTTTCCGGCAGGTAAACCATCTCCTGGTTTGACAAACGTTTAACAAAAAATAACAAATCATATAAAACTGTATGCATATAAAGAACTAATACAAAATTACTCTTTTTCATAATAGCAATATAACTAAAAACAGTTACTATTTATACATTAAAAAGTCATGTAAATATAAATGAAATAAAAATTTGTCTGTCAAGAGATTTATATGTTCATAAATCTATTTAGATTTTTTGGTAATTTAACAACTCTATAAAGATATTCATCATTAAAAGCAAACGGAATGCGCAGTGGGTTGTTAACCTGTCCCACAGTTTACATCTGATATGCGATACGCTTGTATCCGCTACCTAATACCGATATTATAATGAGAATATACTTGTAATTAGTGTGTGTAAAGATACTTATTGTTATCACTGCTCTATCGTTAGACGGGATAATAGCATGTTGATTTTACGTAATCAAAGTCAAGCTTATTATTATGTTATATGATGTTAATAACAGCTCTATCACTGATCGTATCATCGTTATATCTAAACTCACATAACCAGCTTGTCTGTCACTTGAGTAGAAAGTTAAAAATAAAGTTAATGAGTTTCAGTATCCACCATTATGTTTTCGAGTTTAAAATAAGATAAAATGTTAGTATATTTACGGTATATTATCTTACTGTGAAGGAATACATTGTGAGGAGGTTTAAACTTAACTTCAATGATTTCCAAAGGTTAAGTGTGAAATTGGCCGTCGAAAGATTGTCGTATCGCTGAATAAAGCGCATGGCTACTACATTAGCGTACCAATAAAGATTATTAGAAATTTATAAATTGTAGTGATTTTAGGGCTCCGTAGCCAAATGGTAAAAAACGGAACCCTTATAGATTCGTCATGTCTGTCTGTCTGTCCGTGTGTATGTCACAGCCACTTATAAGAACTATACTGTTGAAACTTGCTAAGTAGATGTATTCTGTGAACTGCATTAAGATTTTCACACAAAATTAGATTTTTAGTAATACATATCTTTGCAAAGATTGATCCTTATCAGCAAAAGAGTCCATTGGTCCGAGTAAACAGGCTGTTATTTTTTTAGAAAAATCATTCGGGTAGATTTCCGTCAAGAGTTTAAGAAATTTTAAAAAACGAAATATGCAGTTGTTGGTTTCTTATAAGTCGAGGGCATGACTCCTTTCACGATTGTCCTCTATATTTGGTAGTTTCCGACTTGGCCATCACCGCCCTTTTCAAAATACCACCCTGTATAACTGATTATGTGTCTTAATTATAAGTATAGTGACATTTGGTCGGAGAAAATATTTTCGAAGCTGTAGCCAAGCTTAACGGCTTAGCCAATTTTATTTTGGATTTTACATCAAAGTCGTAACCCTTTCGATTGAACGGAAACAAGTAAAGCGAGCAGACGTTTAAAGTTTTAATTGAAGGGGATGGTAATTAGACACGCTCCAAGAATATGTTAATTAATCCATGCTTTAACTCTTCAAAATACTGTGTACAGCCATTGTTGGTAGCGTCGTAAAAATCGCATTTCCAAAAAAACGTGTGGGTACGACTTTGCTAATCTTCTTTTTTGTGTTTGTTTGTCTTTCTTATAGTTGATTGAGTAAGTTCAAAATGGGAATTTTTATCGCGTTAGTGTTGAGAAAGATTTTCTCACATCCAAATTGGGTATTTAGTGAAAAACGGTCCGGATATGAGTAAGTAGGTTAGCTCTGTGCATGCATGAAAGGACAAAATATATTGTAAGGTCAAAATTTGTGGTTTACTAATGAGTGAGCAAGGAACTCACTTCAAGGCAAGTGATCCTATCATTGACAATTTTTATTTATTCATATATTTTATTAGATATACCAAATATAACTCAACATTAACAATCGATTTACACATACATACAATGTCTATCTTGGTTTTTCTAATTAGGTACATTCAATATTAAGATAAAAGGATATGTTTAACTTAATACGTGTAACTTGAATCATAATAATATTTTAATATAAAATTATGCAACTTTGCCAACTCAAACTACTCTGACTTTACCGGAGCGAGCACTGCATAGTCGAGCTCAGACTCATAAAATAAAACACACGAAATAAAGTCCACATTGCACATAAATAAATATTCACTTCAAAAATAAAAAATGTAATTCCAACAAAATCATGTACACATATTATTATATACACATACATCACTACCATATCAGATTATAGTTATATAAACCCATATAGGGATTAATTAATATTGGATGTAAACAATTTCTTATTTTTTAAAGTGATAACCCTCACTTCTGTGATTAATCCACACGGAACGCGAGAGATCACAGCTTTGAGACCCGCATCGTTCATAAATTTTGTTTTCAAATTTAATTTGTGTAATATTGGATGTCCTTAATTTTGATGTTAAACGAGCAGAAACATGAAAATGTAAAAAATATTTTATAGTTAAGATAATCTAGTTACTAAAGTTACATAGTATTTTTTTTTAAATCAAGTGATAGATTTATGAAGACTGGCTGGCATATCCATACTAATACTACATGTTGACCATAAATAAACTCAAGACACGCACGAAGGCGTTGTTATTGAATTTCGCCATTGTTTGTTATTTTGTTCGTTAAAGGCAAAATATTAGCGAGGCTTATTAAACTGATTGGCTTTCTCAGTCTTAATAATTAAGGTTGACATTCTATCCCCAGATGTCAGACGTAATTTTATTTGCGCAACCTTTTGAGTAACTGAACCGTGTTATTTTAATTTGATAATTCTCATGGTCCGATGGAATAAACATTAAATATTGAAGCGTTATTATTTTGTAAACAATTAATATGAAAGAATATAAGCGATGCCAAGAATTACATTTACTAAATATTGTTATTTGATGATTTGTGACAGTCATAATGTTAACACGAGGAACAAACAAACTTCTAATGCCTACTACAAGTTTAAGTCAAGTTAGTAAGACTTTTATTGGGCGATGTATATGCTTTAACAACATGATCCCAGAAAATGTACAAAAAATAGTGTTACTACAATGTACTAAACTGTTGTTTGTGTGTGTTAATAGGTTACTATAACATAAATGACACCGCAGACTCGGAATGGAACGAACGCCATCAGGCTATTTAATTATTAATTTTAGTATACGATACAATAATATTATATTGTAACTAAATTAAGAAAAAAAGGCCGCTGCGTTTCTTGCGCCCGTTTTTCTCAGATCTGAGGCATACTATTTCGAATGGGTGTTAGGTTTTTACGTTTAATAGGTGATTTTAAATCCTTTTTTAAACCGGTCGCGCAATAGGCGCAGTTTGGTGGGCCCGGTAGGTACCAACGTTTTTGGTTTTCAAATTCATATTATATACTTTTATTGTATTCATGGAGGTCGGTAACGCTCTTGTTATATGTATGTTTTCCCCTTTCATATTAAAGAAGTATTAAGATGATACTTTATTTCGTGTAAAAGGTGTTAGTTATCAGTAAAATACGAATCCAATTATTTTTCTACTCAAGTTCAAATAAACAAAAAAATTATAATAAAAAAATTCAATTTCAAAATTTGAAAATAGTGTTCTATTTATAAACTATGATTATCGAAACGTGAAATAAATCTGTATTGAATATGTAAAAGGCCTCTTTTCGCGGGAACTTTACAACTGTTAACAACACAGACACTTTTAATTAACCCTCATGATACTGGTATCAAATTAATTGGCTTTTCGATATTAAATCAAAATCAGTTTATTCAAGTAAGTCACGAAAATGACACTTATGAATGTAAAAAAAAATAAAATATTTTTCTTATTGAATCTACCGCTACTTCGTAAAGGGTTGAGCTAATGAGAAGAAGTAGCAAGAAACTCATTGCCACTCACAATAATTATACCATGAGTAATGCCATGTAAATCCTCTTGTGCAAAAATTGTAAACCAATATTATTTGACCACTGATATAGCCCCGTGGTTAGTGACCTTGCCTACTGAGCTTAGAGGTCCAGGGTTCGAGTTCGGGTAGATGCAAACATTTATATAATTAATATTAATGTTTGTATCCGTGTCGTGGATATTTAAGTAAATATATCGTTGACTTGTTGTAAATATTAATAATAAAAATAATAAAGGTAACGGTTACCACTTACTGAGTTAACTCGATAACTCTTTTGTCTTTTCTTTCATTGAATAAGAAAATATTTATACTTTTAACTACCACATAAATTATATACACACTACGACCAATATTGGTAATGTAATGTGGGTGTATTAGATCTAATTAATTCGACATTGATCGATACTAATGTATTACTATCTCACATCAAGCTTTACTTAATTAATTGTCACAACTAACAGGTAGAGGCTTTAATAATATTAAAAGTGTCGGTTAAATAAAATCTTTAGTAATAATGATTATATTTTGCAATATTATTTGAAGTTATTTTATTTGAATAATGTATTAGGTACGAGTTGTTTTGATATATATATATATATATATTTATAGTTTTTTTTATTGTGTATGTTTTATGTTTGTGAGTGTTAAAAAAATGCAGGTTAAACGTCATCTTAGATATTAATATAGATGGAGCCGTTAGCCTTAAATATAATTTCATGTCAGTGTATCTCCAAGTTGGTTTAAGCTATCAAATTTGACTTGTTTCAGAATAAATGTTGTTTTTTTTTAATTTACCACGACTGAGCTGCCTACCGGTTGGATTTAAACTGAATTGCAGTACGATTTTTTGCCTTAGAATGTTTCAATAGCTTTCAGCTATATTGACTGAAATAATACGCACATATGTAAAAGAATATCCACCTTGTACGAAATATTCACTCTCGCACGCTAAAATTCGCGTGCCAATATCACCCGGTATTAAAGGGATATTCAATGTTTAGAGAGCCCGGAAGTAAGTTGATCGGAAGCATGTAGAAATACGCACGATGAACCGAGTAAGTCGCTTAAAAATCCCGCATGTGTGGCATGCCGTTCTTGCCAGTGAGACGTCTCACTTCGTCGGTGCCATTGTTCGCATCATACTCTTTGATATGAGCTCCGTAAATCCCAATTTTACTTTTGAGAGTAGCGCCTAATCCCATCTCCATCAGCGACCTACTCTTAGGTATACTAGACTATTACCTTGCCTTAGATGACCACTGCTAAACTACTTAAGGTATAACGCTGCTTAAGGACCAGGAGATCGCTAGCCCAGTGACAATGATGAAATAAATACTGTCATGGTCATTGGTCTACCGGCAATTCTCTAGATAAAAAGTAAAGCAAAGACCTAACTAACGTTTTATGATTATCTCCATAAACTAGACATATAACAACCTGCCCTCAGCAATAAGAAATGGCAAAACATTGACTTCTTTTAAAGCAAGCCTTCAAAGGCACATACCCAATAATTATGAAATGTTTCATTAACATATGTAGGTTGTTTTATGTCTTATCTGTTTGCCTAACATTGTATTGTACCTACTTTAATTGTTAAAATATTGATTTCTCATGTAAGTGACAATAGGTCTTAATGAGAATAAAGTTATTTAAACTTAAACTAAGCAGGGAATCTTCACTATAATTTTCCTGAAGTTAAAGGAATCCAAATTGTCGCCTTTTTAGAGATCAGATGGACGAGGGCATGAAAGCCATTCCATGAGTGTTTTTTGTTTCAGAATAACATAAGCCAAGAATAGTTTGCATTTCTTTTTATAAACAAACAATATCTTATGTTTACAGTACAGAAGCCTAGCAAAATCCAGTATTTATTAACGAGTGCGTACTCTGCGAGCGAGTCTGGAAAATAAAACTACAAGCTAAACCGAAGCATTAAAGTATTGATTATTTAAACAGGTTGCACTCGGTTAACTTTAAATGAGATTATGTGAATTTGTCAAGCACTTAAGTTATGAATTGCAAGTAAGTTTAAGCGGAGTTTTAATGACTTGCCACCGACATTCAGTTTTCCATTGCTTCCTTTGAAGCGAATGCTAAGCTGTAAAGGCTGGATTTTATATGCAATTGGCTTTACTTTTAGTTTTCATTTTATTTTTTAAAGTGTTTTTTTTTTATAGAATGTCAACATTAGAGACATCGATTGAAAGTAACCTGGTGGTTGACGTTACTACCACAATTCAATTCCCAGATTTGTACAAGATTAATACTTTTAATTTACCTTACGTTATAAAAAAAACAACCGACTTCAAAAACACTATTCACAAACAATAGATATAATGTGCACTAAAAAGTATAAAAATAATTGCGAATTTTTATACAATCTAATTCTAATTACGATTTTTGTTATTTTTGGAGTCGGTGTCCTTTCGCCCCGACCCGCTGTCGCCTCTCGCCTCTTGCCTCCTCACAACTCAAGCAATGAACGTAAGTGCTTTGCAATTTGATAAAAGACAGAAATTCTGCCACTCTGAGTCTCATTGATCATCTTATTCGACTACGACAATTACTCGAGAATTACTATGTTATGGTAGATGACTTAAATATCCGGAGAGCATAAAAAAGATTCGGCCGAGTATCTTTAATATGCTCCTAAGAATTGAAGAGTTCCGTTACTTTGTCATGGATTCCGTAATCAGAACATAACCAAACTATTTTTGAAGTATATCCTTTCCAATAAACAAATAATCATCAAAATTAACCAATTTTTTTTTCGCGCCATCCGGCGCGATATTGAGTTATTCGTAAATTTATCATCCACTTTGCTATACGTATGTATAGCAAATTTAAGACTTTTATGGTTTTCTCATGGATGCCATTATCAGATCTGGACCAAATTACAATGGGACCACACGGGAAGCACCAACTTTCAAATAAAAAAAGAATTATCAAATTCGGTTTACCCAGTCGAAAGTTTTGAGGTAACAAACATAAAAAAAAGAAACCGACGAATTGAGAACCTCCTCCTTTTTTGAAGTCGGTTAAAAATTCAAAGATCTGTACATTTTCAACTAAATTTAAATAAAAAAAACTAATAAATTAACGTAATTTTAAACATATTTATAAATCTGTTTCAATCAGAAGTCTCTTTTGAGTAGTAATAGAATAACGGGCCGATAAAAAAATTTTGTTGATTTTCAAATTTTGTTTTTGTATTAATCCTAGAAGTAACCCTCACTTTAAAAACATAACAAATTGTTTAGGTTTATAAGAGCGACATCTCAAGTCAATTTCCTAATATGGAAATATTGGGGTTGAGCAGGCTATCAACTGTAAAGTAGATCCTGTAGATGAAGCCACAACCTGAGAGTTGAACAAAGCATACAGGATTTTATAACGATACGACACTTGAACGTTTAGCTCAGTTTGTTAGAGCACCGGCACGGAACGCCGGAGGTCGTGGGTTTGAGTCCCGCATCGTTCATAAAATTTTGTTGTTTTTCAAATTTGCAAATTGCGATAATTTCTGTCTATTGAATTAAAATTTATTTTAAAGACAAAATTATTTTATTAACATTTATCAGACTGTCTATCTCTTTTTTTTAATAAATTATACAAAATATTAGAAACTAAATCAATGCACTTATTTTCTTCGTACGTAAATATTCTTATCATCACTTTTAACCCTTTTAGAATTGCTGCGCAATTAGGTGGCCGCCATTTTAGCAACAACATTGTGACGTCAGATCTAAACATATTACTCAAAAATCATAGACATTACTAGGACAATGTTCCGTCATTATTTGAAAACGGAAGGGAGTTATAAAAGAAAATGCTTGATAGACAAAAATATATAAAAAGCAACAATTACATGATATTATTATCAAGCCAATTTAAATCCGGGTCTCCCAAACTGTGTATTATGTTGTTGTTGACTCAGTTTCTTCAAATTCTACATTCAAGACATTCACATGGTGTTCTTATCTTCTGTTTATGTCTTACTGTCCGAACACCGAACCAGTTTTGTGGAGATCAACAATGGCCACAGGCAATTCACTTCTTTATTACCATTAGTGAGTGGTACAAGTTGGAAGCTTTGTGATTGTTAAATTATAATTACCAACTGACTTTATGAGGTTTTCATGCGACCATAAAATGTAAAAGATAAGTTGGATATCTCGTTAAAATTGGGAGGGAATTTGCATCAAATTATCTTGAGGACTCTCTCGTATTGCATCTCTGTTATTGCAAAAACTCTCTTGGTGAGCTTCAGCGTCAGTCTTGATCATTTGACGAGCAGGAAGTTCAGCTGATGGTAATTGATACGCCCTACCCATTACAATGCAGTGCCGCTCAGGATTCTTGAAAAACCCAAAAATTCTGGGCGGCACTACAATTGCGCTCGTCACCTTGAGAAAAGTCACTTGAGATAAGATGTTTAGTCTCATTTGCCCAGTAATTTCACTAGCTACGGGGCTTTTCATCCCGAAGCACACTAATGTTTACACTGCTTCACGGCAGAAATAGGCTCCGTTATAGTACCCATAATCTAGCCGGTTTCCTGTGCAAAGGACCCTCCCAATGGTAAAAAAGTGAACAAGACTGTGAAGTTTATTCATAGGCTCGTTTTTTTATTTAAAAAAATTACTGATCAAAAATCTTTTAATGCATGTGTCAATAGAGTTTTGAGTCTATGACATGGACCACACATCTAACAAAGTAAAACCGTTTAGTAGTGCCTTTATATCCTCTAAAATGTGGAGCTTGTATCATATCCGTGCCTCATAATGTCCCCATTTCGTGGGATCAAGGGTGACATAATACCAGTTTTCGGTAAATTGTGAGAGATGTTTACTATAACAACCTTATGAGATATTTAATGCGCTATAAGAAATGTCATAAGTATAATGCGTAGTAGGAACTATTATGATAAATTGAAAATATTAATTGTTATATATGATATGGGTCCCTTTAGGAGAATACCGAATATTAAATTTAATTATATTTTTATGCTACAACCCATAAAATAATAGTATTTTTACACTCGTGATTATCAAATTTAATTTAGACGAATTTAATCTATTTTCATGTTGTTTTGGTAGATTATTTATTAGTCATGATTGAAAATGTAATTAACTTTTATCGTTAATCATTTATTAATTCTTTTATAAGCTTATATTAAACTGGAATTTATAATGTTTCGATAGCCATGAGTCAAAACATTCGTAGTAACTATGACTAACTACTGTGACACTTTTATAGATCCGCTCTTAATATTACTTGCTAGTATTTAAATATTAAGTTGCGGATAAGAAACGAATGAGGAAATGTTCAATGCGAATGACAAATTATATTTGTTACTCTAGAGGTATTTGTGTGGCAAGCAGTTCTTAATCTAATATTTCTGTTAACCGGTCTTGTCTCAAGTTATAAAATCGAGTCTAGTTAGTTTGACACAGCTTTCGTTTCCTAAGCCAGTACTCTACTTAGATTACAAAACATGGGCTTAGAATTCAAACTAGTTTAACAACTGACGCTGTACTGTCTATGTTTGTTTATTGATAAAAGTTTATAAAGACTTCTTGGTTGATTTTTTGAAGTAGGCGTGACTTTGCGCAAATCCATAATTATCAAAATGATTTGAGTTTTCTTTGGTGTTTAGAGTTAAGAGAACTTTAAACGAGACTCAGTCTCGTGCCAGATTTTGGCGAGTCAATACATCCTGAGGATGCCTCGTGCAGAGGGGAAACACGTGTCGAATTGTTTAAAGACAAATATTGGCGGAATTAACAATAAAGAAAATTCAAATCATTTTGATACTTCTTGGCTGCTTTTATTTAAGCAAATTCCATACGTATTCTATATTAACTAACATTTTGTATGTATATAATGAAATATTCATTTAGATCACATTGTTTGTGCTAACATAGTGGGTTGGCGATGGTTAGTTCATACGTCGGACTTGTTGGAGCTCACTTCTCCATTCCAAGGTTTTTTATGAGAGTAAGTGACGACGAGCAATACATTTCAAATGCAATTTATAACTTGCTATGCCCGTAACAATGCAGTGCTGTCAAGGGTTCTTGAAAAATCCTGAAGTTGATAACAAATAAACTATAAATAGTTGAGTTTTTACTATTTGGACAACATTCCACTGAGACGTCATTTTTTGAAGTTACCCCCGTATCGTCCCGGAAACACCGCACATGGAAGCTTATTCCACAGTTTGATTGTACGAAAAACGCTTGGTTTACAAGCTCTAATGTTGCAATGTCTTGACGACCCACATAGGCGAGTGGTAGGTGCAAACATTTATTTGATGGATGTGGATGTTTGTATGTATGTTTAAGTAAGCATATCGTGTTAAAAATATCGTTGTCTTGCTTCCATTCGGCTATGCTAAATTTTAGGCAGTAATTTGTGTAAAAGTATGCCAACATTAATATTTATGTGTGTTTAACAGAATCTAAAATCAGTTATCTGCAACAGATTCCGGTGAAAGTTTGCAGGCTGTTCCGGTGATAACGTATTTTGATGAAACTCGATTGTAAGAATAACTTGGATCTACATCTAACAATGTCTCTTCATAGAGGAACACTTTGTCGGTTAAAAGAAAAAATATGAGATTTTTTGATGATAATGTCCTAATTTGTTGTGTATCGTGCGAAGGTGGAACAGGAATAATCCTACCGCCAAATTTCATGACTTGATAAAATAATAACGCTAGGCCGCTATTTCATACCGGTTATCAATGAGAGTCTGGCCCGTTCATGCTGTCATCATAGAACGGCAGCATAACTCTCCCACATCAAAAAGTCCTTAGCAGCCTCTTGCATGACACCCTAGGGTCTGGGACTCTCCTATTCTTTCTGCGACCCGGTGAAGCAAAGGGCAAATATGAAAGATAAGAGGAAAGTGATATTATATAAGCATATAGTAGTTAGTTCTGGCGTCTAAGTTCTCTTACTACACCAGAGTACAAACTTCACAAACATAATTAATGATTAGATATTGATAGTAACCGAAGGTTAAATATTTCAATAACACGACAAAATAACATTCCACTCAATAACGATTTCTGTTACGTGCTCTTTTGAAATCATTATAGTAGCAACCTTTTTGAATATAATAAAGTCATGAACTTTTAAATCTAACACCTATATGACGAAAGAGAGTGTTGACGAATTGCATGTTCTTTGTATGAACCGTTTAGTATGTAATTATAATAAGATCATATTCAAAGGTTACTTTTGTGGAGACAAAATTTTGCAATTCATCTTGCAATAAAAGTTTACCGTCTTATTTTGTTTACTGCCTCTGAACGCAAACGAAGCAAACTTCTGTGAAACTTCTTCAAGAGGTACGTTAAGTCTCTGCAGTTTCTTTCAGTCTCTGAATTTTTTTACTCTAAATATAAAAATCAAATTGTCCTGCTGGTTTTGTAAACAATCATGTGTACTTAGATATAATATAATATAAAACAGTTTATTTGAAATTGACTTATTGAAATTTAATTGTACAATTATGTTTATTTGTATCAGTTTCGCATCTGAATAACGAATCGAATTTTCATAAAATAATTTTTAAAGTATTAAAACGCTTGTATTTGTAACTGGGTTTTATACGTAAATATTACATTTTCTGAGGGACACTAAAAAGGTCGCGAAACGTCGGATTAAATAAAATTATAATAAAAATGTAACTTTTACGCAGTAGCCTAATAATGTAAAAACACTGTTACAATTACACGCGTTTTAATCCTATACATAGAAAATATATGATTGAAATGTGTAGAAATGTGCTAGAAAATACTGTGGGTATCTTATTGTTAAGACTCCTCTATCCATCAGTCCATCCATCCAATTTTTATCAACAATTTTCTACATGGCCACGAGCCGACATTGAAAATGAAGCGGCTGTGGTTTGTGCATTGCACATTGCAGCCGTAATTTGCGAATCTCCTTATACAATTTAATAAACGAGAGTTATCACTTACAATCAGTTGAACTCCAATCATACAATATATTAAAGATGAAGTTAATCATGTCATAAAAAAAGTGTGTGCAAATCTTAACGCGCGATTGAAGTAATACTTAATAATAATTAACTTTAGATATAATTAACAGACTCTTTAATATATTACATTAAATAAAGCCGTGTTTCCAACTAAGCACTCACGTATTACTGAAGAGCTAATAGCTATGTTAGATTTCTTGCTATTCTTTTCTCGGAAAATTTTTAAAACCATTTAATTATAACGGCTTAAAAAATTATTTCAACTGACTTTTGTACTGAGCTTTACTTCTGTCACAAAAAAAAATTGAGTTACCCCCAAGTCGCGCCTAAAGAAGTTTTACTTCAAAAACATCGTGCTATTGTAAAATATTTTGCAACAAGAATTAACTTTAAAATAATGCATAAAAAGTGCAAGGTGCAATAACTCCGGCACTTAGCGCAATTTGGCGATGTTCTCCAAAATGTTTTTTAAATGGAGGTAATTTCTTAACAAATAAGTGTTATAATGTGAATCACGAAAATGGACTTAATATTATATCAGTTACGTAAAAATTCTTTACACGCGGATTCCTTAAACTTTGTGCGAGTTTCCATTGGGCCCTGTTTATATAAAATTAAAATTACCTGGTTTTATTACAATGTCGTTTTAATATTTCAATTTGAAATCTATAATTGTTCATAATAGCAACAAAACAAATCAAACCAGTGACTTATGTAAGAATGCTTTTTTTGAAAACTTTGAAAATGATATAAATATCAGATGTATTTTACCAGCTCACGTGCACAGGATGCCGGCTAGATTATGGGTACTTCAACGGTGCGTTTTTGCCTGCCGTGACGAAGTAATATATAGGCATTATCGTGTTACGGTCTGAAGGGCGCCGTAGCAAGTGAAATTACTGGGCAAATGAGAATATTTGGATTTTTTTGCACACGATGTTTAACCTTAAAAACCTCCAATGCCGGAGAGTGGCCTCATCCAAAGATCACCATGACGATCGGTCCTGCGCTGCCCACATCCAACGTATTCCGGCGATTTTGACAAGATCGTCGGTCCATCTTGTGGGGGGCCTACCAACACTGCGTCTTCCTGGACGTGGTCACCATTCGAGGACTTTACTGCCCCACCGGCCATCTGTCCGTCGAGCTATGTGCCCTGCGCAGTGCTACTTTAGTTTCGTAATCATCTCTCAAGGTTAAAAAAATAATATACTTACATAAGATACGAGGTGTGTTCAAAAAGTAACGAGAATTTTTAAATTTCGCGGGTTTGGAAAGTCTGTCTGTATAAAAAAACCGCTAACGTTAGACGTGTTTTTCGAGCTCGGCGATTTTCGTTTGTGAAAAAAAATGGATCAAAGAATTTGTATTCAATTTTGCGTAAAAAATTAAATAAAGTGTAGTGAAGTATATAAAATGTTAACATAGGCATATGGTGAGTCTGCTATGAGTAAAGCAAGGATTTACGAGTGGTATAATCGTTTCCAAGATGGCCGCGAAAACGTTGAAGGTGACGAACGACCTGGACGCCCGAGCACATCAACAACCGATGAAAGCGTGAAAAAAGTGAAAGAAATGGTTATGAACGATCGCCGAATCACAATCAGAGAAGTCGCTGATGATGTTGGCATATCAGTTGGCTCATGCCATGAATTTTTTTTTGATGTTTTGGGTATGAAATGTGTGGCAGCAAAATTCGTTCCAAAATTGTTAAATTTCGAACAAAAACAGCGGCGAATGGAAGTTGCTCAGGAGTCGCTAAATGAAGTTAATAACGATGCAAAACTACTAAAACGTGTTATAACAGGTGACGAAACATGGGTTTACGGATATTAATTTATTATTGCATTAAAAGGCCGTCGTTTTACAAGCATAGATGACATTAAAAGCGAATCGCTGAAAGAGCTAAAAGCTATTACAAATATCGAGATTCAAAAGTGTTTCGAGGATTGGAAAAAGCGTTGGCACAAGTGTATTATATCCGAGAGGGATTACTTTGAAGGGGACAAAAGAGATATTGATGAATAAATAAAGAAATATTTTTTTCATAAAACAAAAATTCTCGTTATTTTTTGAACACACCTCGTATTTGAAAGAAATTCCATAGCCTGGACACATGGAAATCTTCCTTCAACAAAGATAGCGAGGCATCTGTTTGAACAGCCTGGGGCCATACGACCGGGCCTGTAATCAGACAACATTTTGTTGTACATAATTGGCGGGCTAATGAGTGCGCCGTAGGCAAGACCCAGTTTACGTAATGTCGCTTACTTAATTCTCATGCCATAGTGTTACGCATGACAACGCTTTTGCTGTCAAAATTTAAATGCACAGCACCTAATAATAGCCTTTTTGCACAAAGGTATTCAGGTACTTTAAACCTACTATAAATAATATTTAACAATACTTACATCAATATCTTATCAAATAAGAAATTAAAAATAAAATAAATTTTTCTCTTTATTCCACTAGCATTGCAATTCTTTCATGCAAGCTATACTCTTGGTAGATAATTTAAACTTGGCTTTTATGGATCTGCGATCAAAATGCATGCTGTAGCTGAGATTTTCCAACATGTCCATCCAAAAATTCCCTCTCTCCATCACCAAATTACCTTATTGTAGAGTAAATCATATAGTCAGATAGAAAACCGTGAACGATAAATCTTTCACCTTTAGATTTTGGTAGCTCGATTATGATGCGATGGCATAGTATTAATGGCTATGTGAATTATATTATAATCCTGTATATGTGTAATATATATGTGAATTATATTATAATCCTGTATTCGTATGAAAGCGGAAATTTTAATAAAAATAACGCTTTATATTATATATATGCAATAACTGTGCGCCGCAGTTTTCACAAGCGTCATGGATTATGTGGAAATAAAGGTATATTTTTTATATAAAAGGGACATACGGGCTGGAGGTTCACATGATGGGTAGTGGTCAAGCAACCGCCCATGAATATCCGCAACACCAGATGCGTTGCTGGCCTTTAAGTATGCGCTATATTTGAATGTCCATAAGACATATTTTGGGAACTCTTCTCAGTCGTTTCCCTCACTGCTGAGGATCGTGACTCCTTCTGATCTTGTCCACTAGCTGTCACCATTGGTTGCGTGCCGTTTCCTGATGTATATTAAGTATATAGTACATTCATTGGCTCCTCCAGCTCTTTAGAAATTTGGTCAGACCACCGTATGAGATACCGGCCTCTTGGTCTCTTTCCTTTCAACTTCCCTGTCACTATAAGACGCTCCAAATTATTGCCATTTTATTTTTGGGAACAGCAGCCATTTTTCAACAAAGCCTGTGTGAGACAATTATATATTTTTTGAGAAACGCGTGCTTATAGAATGCCAGACACCAACTTGATGCGGTTGTAATTTACCATACTCCTCTCAGTACCCGAGATAAATGCTATAGAAGTTGCAGAGAGAACTCACACCTCTACGCAAAGCCACAGAATCATGCCGATCGGAGATGACTTGATCGTCGATGAATATGGTAAATATAATATATTATTGTAATAATATGGCATTTGATATACTAATTATCATTGGTTAGGATCAGACCAAGGTAACATAACCAGCGCACGTATATTAGACAGTTATACTTCCAACTAATTTCACAAAAATGTACATGCAAGGCTAGTTGTACATCTTTATAATAATAATAATAATAACTCACTGCAAATAACTTAAATTACTAAATGTACAATATTTATTATATAATACTAATTATTTACACCTCTTTTTTGTTAATTGTAACAATAATAACATTGAAAACGGTTTTGCAGTGATATCAAAAGGGGTTAAATATTGACACACTTTTTACACAAATTATCTTGCCCCAAATTAGGCAGATATAGCCTGTGTTATTTGTTTGTTTTGTTTATTTAATACAATATACTTACTTAAACATATATAAATACATATAAACATACACATAAACATTCATAAATACATATCAATATCCATGACTCGGAAACAAACATCCATATTCATAATATAAATGCTTGCACCTACCGGGATTCGAAACCGGGACCTCTAGCTTAGTAGGTAGGATCGCTAACCACTCGGCTATACAGGTCAAAACTGTATCTTTGGGGTCAGTGATTCCTCGCCAAATGACAATGAGAAACGAAAGAAATCATAATAAATAAAAGTTAAACAAGTGTGTGTGTGTGTGTTAAATTCTTAGTGAGCAGGCTACACAGTAGATTATGCCTTTACTATTTCCAATCAAATTTATGAAAATACTATCGCTCAAGATTCATACAACGGTGTAAGTTTTCTCACAAAGATAATTACCAAAGCAAACTGTTTAAAGATTTACACAATAAAGTAGCGTGGCCATTTACAGAACTAACACCGGTAAAGGTGTTAAATAAACTATCATCTATCAATACTTTACACAGTCAATATTGGTTGTTCGTTGTTTAGGCAGCGGCCGTTGTATTTTGGTAAGCACGTGAACGAACGCATCAGTTATGTATAGATTAACATTTATATAGTGAAAATTTCTTTAAGCACATTGAGCAGTTCTGGGATTTAGACACGTACCACATTATAATATATATATATTATAATATGTCGGAATGCACCTATCTATAGGATTTGTTCCACATAATATAACTCCATAATTTTAAATTTTTAGATCTCTTCAACGACAATTTAGCGGAACTCAAACGAAAATTACTTGTAATTGCTTAATATTGTCATAAGATTTTCTTGTATATATTCATAAATTCTTAATTTCAATCATATTATGTAATTAGTTTAATTTAATTTATAGGTATTTTGTTTTAATTTTTAAGTCTTGTTTTTGCCTATTGTAAATATCTATATCTATTATGAAATGGTGTGAATGCCTTTAAGCAATAGATATACTAGACTATATAGAATCTTAATATTGTTAAAGCAAATGTCATGTATACCTATTGTTGGTGTTCCAATAAATAAATATATATCTGTTTATATACCTCTGTATAATTCAATCTCGGGTGATATTCTACAATATAAAAACTACTAGCTAACTTATAAATATAATATACTTATAATGTATATATATATATAACCATTGGGTTACCCGCATACTGCCTTACTGAAGGCAACACATGGTTACAAATTATTAATTTTATCTACTAAGCAATATTTGTTACATAATGCTGTTCGATAGATTTACTTCGAACACTTATCTTAGAAATTGAAATAAGGTTTTGTCACAAAAAAATAAAATATAGTTTCATATAAATAAAATTACCTTTTCAAGACCTTGACTCAATTGTATCATAAAAACAAGACACAGTGACCTTCGATGTCGGTTGCACCTCCAACTATTTATATGCTAAGTACTTCTAATGTCAATCTGTAATCCAATCCTACTTACATAACATCTTGTACCAACGCATGACTTCGAATGATTTATGTCACAATATCACTATGATACCATTTGTTTCAATTAAATATCACTTTTCTTGATATTTTATTTATGAATAAATCAAAAAAATTAATATTTCTTACTTTTGAACCGACTTCAAAAAAGGAGGAGGATCTCAATTCGTCGGTATTTTTTTTATGTTTGTTACCTCAGAACTTTCGACTGGGTGAACCGATTTTGCTAATTCTTTTTTTATTTGAAAGCTGGTGCTTCCCGTGTGGTCCCATTGTAATTGGTGTAGATCTGACAATGGCATCCATGAGAAAACCATAAAAGTCTTAAATTTGCTATACGTATGTGGATGATAAATTTACGAATGACTCGCGGCAACCGATTTAGATGATTGTGCATATTATATCTATTGTTCTGGAATAGTGTTTTTGAAGTCGGTTGTTTTTTTGTTAAAATTTTTCAAAAATTATTTTGAAGCTCGGGCAGTTAGATGTATCTGCCCGAGCTTCAAAATAATTTTTAACCATCCATTCATATTTTTTATAAAGTTACTTAATGAGAATTGCAAAAATCTGATCTGGATCATTAAGGATTTTTGAATCCCCGTGGATTCCGGATATTTTTTTTTCGTTGAATTTTTCTTAAAAGACGAGACAAGTTGGACGCTCAGCTGATGGGTCTTGATAAGCCCTGCCCATTACAATGCAGTGCTGCTTAGGATTCTTCAAACACCTAAAAATTCTGAGGAGCACCACAATTGCGCTCGTCACCTTGAGACAAAAGTCTCGTCTGCTTAGTAATTTTACTAGCTATAGCACCCTTCAGACAAAAACACAATAATGCTTACACATTACTGCTTCATGGCAGAAAAAGGCACCGTTGTGGTACCTATAATCTAGCCGGCATCCTGTGAAAATAAGGCCTCTCTTCACACCCTTGGGCCTGGGACTTCCCTATTCTTTATTGCCGCGGCGAAGCACAGGGCACAATTGAATTGTTGCGCGAGTACTTCGAGGCCCAGGGCGAGTGGTCTGTTCACCACCACCAAATACCACCACCAAATACCACCACCAAATACCACCACCAAATACCACCACCAAATACCACCACCAAATACCACCACCAAATACCACCACCAAATACCACCACCAAATACCACCACCAAATACCACCACCAAATACCACCACCAAATACCACCACAAGGTCCAAGTTAATAATTATATATTTAAATCTAGTTTAGTTAGCTTTCATTACTAGTATTGGTAACAAGGTAGGGGCATACTAGAAAAACTAATTTCGTTTGAATTCAATTAAAACATATTAATAAGATTTATTTTGGAGTATAAATAAAGAAGACTTTTACTTTTCCATATTTTTGTTGTATATCACAAATAGAGAAATTATTACAAAGTTGAATAAATATTACCTTTTCATAACTTCATTCGGTTCCGCTATCATTAATTAATTATTGGTTTTAATTAATCGTACAATATAATTCTTGCGTGGAAAGGCGGTAATGAATGAGGTTTACATTTGAACATTGCTTTCAATTTCGTAATGCCTCTGTATGTTATCAAGCTTAACTTAAATATTCATTGAACTGTGAATCACAATTTGGGCCAATTTTAATAAAAGGATATTCAATTACACTTTAACTCCAATTAATAATTCCGTAGATGAAATAAATATATGCAGTCAATTGGAAAAATTACATAGCTTTGATTTAGATTGGTTAGTGTGCTACAGTGTTCCACACTTGAAAATGGTCGATTGAGTCTAAAAATGTATTAGGCATGTAGGCTTGTAACTACATACGTCATAGTTATAGGTGAGATGTGCTTGAGTCGCACGCGCTATGTGAGGAGGAGAGCGGGGCCGCGGCGGGAGGACACCGACTCCAAAAATAACAGTAATCGTTACTAGAATTAGATTAATTCATTAGATTCTATAAACATACGCAATTTCTTTTATACTTTTAAGCGCATAATATTATATCTATTGTTTTGGAATAGTGTTTTCAAAGTCGGTGATTTTTTTTAATTTATATACTTTATCATAGCGGATTATGGCAAATTTAAATGTTATATGCAATTTCTATACTATTAAAAACCTAGATAGTATCTACCTCGTAGATATAACACCAATAAATATAAAAATTCATTGAATATAAATAACAATTCGAACGAAACTTTAAAATCGATGTCGTACAGAAATGTTACGTTAAGTCGAACGCATCAGATATTTTGAACAACTATTACAAGACCAGGATTTATGTTATTACTAAGCTGAGTTCTTGAAGAGATATCGTATGAACCTTGCGACGTTTCGTATTGTTGAGTAAGGATTTATGTGCCCGCTTACATACTTGTACATTAGCGACAATTATTTATGTCGTGTCCAAGTTGTTAGGAAAAATCTTTTATCTATGCTTTGTAGTTTTACATATTCGTAATAGCTAAGAATATTAAATGTTGAGGCTTCTAATATTCTTTGGCTCATGTTTAAATGCCAGCAGACATAGCTATGTGTATGTACATAAATGTTTTAAATAGTTGCTAATATAATGCGCCTTACAATGTTTCACCCTCTCTCTCCCTATTTTTGTCAAAGTCAAAGTCAAATAAACTTTATTCAATTAGGCTTAATTATGCGCTTTTGAATCGTTACTACAAATATTTCTTCTAAATTACTGAATTTACCACATTATGTTTGTAAATAGTTGAGCTCGTGAGAAGAACATATAAGAAACTCAGTGGTCACTCTTTTCAATCAAATAGAGTATTTTACAATGGCTGTAAAATACATAACAAATTAGTTTGTAAGGTGCTGAACCAATATATGAGTCGTGTTTGAATAATATAAACTATTTCATAAAATTTACTTGTATAAATATAAATTATCGTATTTTGGATGCGTGGGGCTTGAAATCATTGCTTGCGTAAGGATGCTTCGTGAACATGATTAGTAATTGCATCCAACAAATACAATTATTTATTAACTTTAACAGGTCAAGCTGGCACCAAAAGCAGCACCCGTTCATGAGTTGACGCATGGACCAGATTAGAGGTATAAGAGGTCATTCGAGTACACTCATACACGGGAGCACCCACAGCAGATTTGATCTGTTTGATCCATCGCATAGCTGACCTTCCGCGCGGTCTAATGCTTTTCCACTTTACCCTGGCCGGCAAGGAGTTCGATGGACTAGCTGCCTCGCCTCGTTACATGTGGTAGGCTCATTTGCACAGGATGCCGGCTAGATTATGGCAACGGCGCCTATATCTGCCGTGAATCAGTAATGTGTAAGTGTTACCGTGTTCGGTCTGCAGGGCGCTGTAGCTAGTGAAATTACTGGGCAAATGATACTCAACATCTTATGTCTCAAGGTGACGAGCGCGGCTGTAGTGCCACTCAGAATTTTTAGGAATTTTCAAGAATCCTGAAAAGCACTGCATTGTAATTCACTTTGGCAGATAAAAGCCCTTCGATATTTAGTTTCTGGGGTATCAAAAATTTTGTGCCAAATTCGGTCCATGATACAAGAAACATCCGTCTTGTTGGAAGTATAAACGAAACGGTTACTGTCAACTATCAGAATAAACTGTTATCTTCTTATTGTCTTGTATCATTGTTAATGCTTCTAATCTAATCGTAGGGTTTTGCCCTCTCTGTTCTGACTGCTAGCTATAAGGAAAGGTGCTGTACATGATTTTCTTCTGTATCCTCTATAAGAATAAGTTGATATTAATCTGATAAAGTTTCTTATCTGCCCTCATCTAATACTTCTCCGGCACCATATTTCCATAGTGTATTTTTTATACAAAATCCATACAAGAATATGGGTAAGATTAGGATAGAGTATGGTGTATCTATGTGGCTGTTTTGATGTTTCTGTTACTCCATATTTTGCTCATTTTGTAGTCAAGAAGAATAAGAATGAGAATAAATTTATTTAAAATAGATAATTTTACACATAAATAGTCATTAGATTACAATAGCATTTATTTGGCTAATTTTGAATAGTTTGGTTCGACGGTCTTTGTGTACAATGTCCTTTTGAAAACTATATTTGTACAATTTTTGTTATTTATCGAAATATATAATAAATATGAACAAGTTAAACACATTTAAGGTATTTTGTTTGGATAATATATATATAGAGTCTCTTGCTGTTAGATATCCGATAAAAACAGGCCAGGAAGTTTAGTGTGCGTGACAAACTACGTCTTACACTCGCTATTTGTATGACACTTTTGTATGGCTCAAAATAGAGGTTAGTTCTAAACTCAATTATTTTCGAAGTTTTCACAGCTGTCATAGTCTAACTAGACGTAGAAATGATATAAGGTATTAAGCCTTTTCATCGTTATAAATATCAATGCGATAAAAGCATGTCGTATAGTTTACTATAGCACGATTTGCCAAATTAAAAGTTGTATTCATTAAGAATCGATTAAAATTATTATTGTCAATAAACCATTTAATAAAGTATAATAATTTTGGTACAATGCTGTCAACTAAACTAAAAGGCGTGACTTTATTATCGTCTCGTCTCTTATTTTCATAAAAAAAATCTATTTCCCAAAATTATTTTAACGATATTTCGGCTTATTTTGTAATATTTTGAATTATATATTCATGCATGACATATTATGACAACTAAAGGAGAAAATAATAAAGTATTTCTATTAGTGTTGTTAATAGCTTTACGGGCCTTCACGGGCTTTTGAGCAATAAAATATTAAAACATCCATAACAGTGTACCCCTAGTTTCACTTATTTTGTAAAAAGCTTTTTTCATTTCTTATTTTGCATCATCAATAGAATACAGTAATGTATATTAGCAACAGTAGCTTAATGAATTGTTAATGAACTTCTTGTAAATGTTTAACAATAAATATCTCGTACGTATAAATACCGAATGCTTAAAAAACACCAATCACCATTAACTACCCATTGTGTAACCTCAAGTAAGTTTGATGCCTTAGGCTTAGGGCTGGCACTACTAAGTTTTAAGCTTAAATATTTATATGTAACGGCCTTAGAAATAAACTTGGCTTAAGGATAACCTCTGATATAAACCTGAATATAAACCAAGAATAACAAGAGTATAACGGTAGGAAACCTAAGTAATATTTTATGTAACAGTGACATTTATGACTTAATATTGTAGCGCGTGAGCCCTTCCTCACACTCAGGATCGTTCTAGAATAAAAGATTCTTTTTCTTTTAAATATATATTTTCTTTTACTATATTAAGTTATTCATAACAAACATTATTTCATTTTCTATTAAATATAAGGTCGAAAGCCGCCGATCTTTTCTTACTTCATGATCTTTTCCCTACTATTCGATTCTATTCTTCTTCAGGACACTTCAATCTTTTTAAATCATATTTTTAATCTTTACGGTTAACTGCATATCATTGAGTTCTTACGTGCAGATAAGAACTCCTTGTTAAATTTTTTATAATTGTTAAACATAAACTTCCAGAACCATCAGATAACATTTTAATCGAATCAAGCATCAGATCTTCTACAAGACAACGATATTGTTATCAATAAAATTTAATTTTATTCTATTCTATTCTTTCTATATATTTAATACAATTTACTTACATAAAACACATATTTACATCCATGCCTTAAAACATAAATGTTTGCACCTACCGGGATTGGAACCCGGGACCTCGAGCTCAGTAGGCAGGGCTCTAACCACTGGTCTATATGGGTCTTCAATACTCACTTGTACCGATGTAACAGGCACTGGCACGTACAAAATCGTTTTTGAACAATCAATTGTACCGTATATTTATTAATAATAAAAATAATTAGTAATAAAAAAAATGTAATTGGACCGTGTTCGAAATGATTTGTACAATGAATATTTTATTTATTTCCATTTGTTTTGCTTTTGTTTTCAACATTGATTAGTACTGATCAGTACTAATAAGTTAAATAACTAATGGTAATTTGTTATGTTTTTAAAGTTATCATGCCCTGAATTCTAGGATTTACACACAAATAAAGTTTCAAATATCAAAATTTTATGGACATCTCAAGTCAATTTCCTAATATGCAAATATTGGGGTTGAGAAGGATATCAACAACCCCAGAGGTCATGGGTTCGAGTCCCGCATCGTTCATAAAATTTTGTGTATAACTAAATTTATTAAAGATGGGAACAAATTATACAACTATTATAATTGTGTCAGCAGTTTAGTGCACTGCAAATATATCACTACAAAGTAAACATTAATAATATTCCGCTGAAACCTACTTACCAATTAAAAGTCTAGATAGACTGTGATAGCTGTGAAAACGTCGAAAAAACAGCGGTGCACAGTTAACCTCTACTTTGAGCAATGTACGCACACTAACACAAAGTGACATACAAATCGCAAGTGTAAGATGTAGCTTGTCACGCAAACTAAAGTATTAAGCCTGGCATGTTTTCATCGGTTGTCCATCAGCAGGAGACTCTTATTATATTTTATCTTATTATATTTTAAACTATTAATTATCTAAGATAAAAAGTTTTATTTAACAGTGGGAGGCTCGGCTAGATTATGCGTACCACAACGGCGCCTATTTCTGCCGTGAAGCAGTAATGTGTAAACATTACTGTGTTTTGGTCTGAACGGCGCCGTAGCTAGTAAAATTCCTGGGCAAATGAGACTTAATATCTTATGTCTCAAGATGACGAGCGCAATTATAGGGAGAATGTTTGGTAATTTCGAGAATCCTGAGCAGCACTGCATTATAATGGGCTGGGCGTATCAATTACCATCAGCAGAACGTCCTGCTTGTCTCGTCCCTTATTTTCATAAAAAAAAATCTCGCATTTATTATAAGGAATAATATAAAAAATATATGAATAATATTTTATTAGGCAACCCTATGAAGGTACATATCGTGTTGTTTCCGACATTTAATTGTTTTCATTCTCTTCGCACAGTGGGCTAACACGAAGATCTATAATTACATGCCCACGTTATTACTTCATCAGATCGTCGAAGCTAAACTTGGGTGAAACTCATTATGTCAGGAATCTTGTCATTATTCGAGTCAAAGGTTAGAATTTAATTCTAGCATTTCAAAATATTTGTCAGTTTGACAGCTAACATGTGTCTTATAAGTTTTATAGTTATTAATCATTAATGTTTTGTTTTCAAGAATGTTTCAAAAACGTTGTTTAGGCTAGCCGTTTCCTTCCCATTCATTTTCTTTATTTAATTTTATAAAATTATATTAATACATATAGTTCTTAATGTCTATCGTGTATTTGTTTACTGTCAATAAACAATTTTTTTAGTTTTCTTCATATTATACAAATCAAATCTATCACCAAAATTTATGAACGATGCGGGACTCGAACCCACGCCTTAAGGGTTCCGTCCGAGTGATGTTACCAACTGAGCCAACCGTTCGAGTGACGCATGGATCGTAAATCTTGGTAAATGTCGTTCAAGAAATGGCCTAAATTTGGAAAGCAAAGCCAAATAGGCTTCGAAAAAGCTGGATGTCATAAATAGAGCACTGTCATCTCTGGTCTGGCGCATCCCAGTATCAGCTCAATCCATTTGATTGCCTGCAACGCAGAGCAGCTCTTATTGTCTGGGACACAGTGCTCTAAGAGCGACAGGATCGCTTGGCGTTGCGTAGAGACGTCGCTTCATTGTGTGGCTTCTCATTTATCGCGAGGAGTGCTTCAAAGAGTTGTTTCACCTGATTTGGCCACCAAATTCCACCTTCGCACGACACGCCACAAATTAGGATATCATTTCCACCATCTGGATATGTGGCGGTCCTCCACAGTGCAGTTTTCAAGTAGCTTTCTTCCACGTACTACAAAGCTGTAGAATGAGCTTTCTTATGCGGTCTTTCCGGGACGATATGACATGGGTACCATCAAAAAAAACGCGTACACCTTCCTTAACGGCCAAAGGCAATCCTGTTATTCTTCTGATCACTTAACACCAGGTGACCCGTACGATCGTTTGTCCCCCTTCTCCATAAAAATAATGTTAATCTTGGGAGGCACTGCATTGTAATGGGCAGTGAATGTCGTTACTTATTCTCATAAAAAAAAGTTTTTTATTCAGTCCATTGCACAATAACACCATCAGAACATTCCTAAATGTAGTCCTAACTTAGGAATTGGTAGCTAAAATAAAGCAGTATGCATAATGGATAGAAAACAAGTGCAAAAAAGTATGTCTTTGTTGTCTACTATGGCATAACTTCAATTGACTCATGTTTTTTTTTCTGAACGGTCGGTGTTGCAAACTTGTGTGTTACGTTACCTTCGTTGTAATCAGATACTGCAGCGTATCTTTCAAATCATTCGAATGACAAGTTGAAACAAAAGCCGAGCGGTGATCTCATATTGGGCAATATACAATTTCATGTATTCAGACGCTTAGATGAAACATTAATTAAATTTTGTTGAGAAACTTCTTTAGGCGCACAGAACACAGCATGTTTTGAATATTGAATGTCACTGAGCTGTCACACGCGGTTTGTAGCGCTTGTTCGGTAAAGTCGGCTCGATTTGACTAAAGGAGTGCTTTTAATCTGAGTAATATATGCATAATTAAAATAATATTGTATTATTAGTTTTATTACTTTGATAATAATAAAACATAGTCTTATTTGGTATTACTAAACGTATAAGCTGTTGCTAGATGTATTTTAGGAGTCTTTAGTGATGTAAGGTAGATGCATATCGCCGTGTCAGCCGTGAACTCATGTCTCTTTCTTGGAGTATCTAGGGTTTTCTACATCTATTTTTTGATACGTTAAGCAACAATTTAAATTGCCTGCTTAGGAATGTTAATGGGCACTGAGTATTTGAAAGCTTACTTAGAGAAGAAGTACAAAACGCTTAATGAAATTACATTGTTAATTGTATTACAAATTAGTAATGAATATAATTAAATAATTCAATCGATTTTTATTTTTAACGAATATCAAATGGCAAAACTTAGTATTAAACGACTTAATTTTAAATTGCTATTTAGAACAATTAGACTTTATTAATTGTTTATCTTAAGAATTTATTAGGAACAAATAACCTTACAAATCATTACTTACAAAAATTGCTTGATATAATATGATGCACAATTTTGATATCCAGAGAATTAGACGTAATATCCAAATACGAATGACCTTAGGAATGGAGCTAATGCAAGACCTGGGGCCGGTGCTTTATAATTTTATAACACAATAAATTGTATATCTAATAAATACGTATAAATATCTATCCAAGTTGTTTGGCTTACTTAACGTTCTTTCCAAACTGCGATCATGATAATCAGAAACAAATAGACTAAAAGATACGATAAATAAAAGATAATATCTGTCACCCGTTGTATTGTAATTAGGGGTTCTTATCGTTAATCAAATTTAGCCCTGGCTTTATTAGCTCATTAATATTATGTAGAGCAACTGTTAGAAAGCAAGGTCGCTAAATACTAGAGTTGCATGTGAATTGTGGAGTCGGAGCCGGTGTAAGGCACAGAATCTAGTAGCTTTGTATTATGATCGTATTGATTGTAATCTTGATGCCGTATCATTCCCAAGGTAAATAGCTTGGAACGTGCAATACAATTAAGTAGAACATCTTCCATTCTATCGTTGATTTACACAGGCTTAGGGATGTTAACATCGTATCTCCGAAAACAGCTTCAATCAATATTTTTTTTTCTATCTTCATAAACAAGAAATCTATGAGATACGCGTAAATTTATATTACTGATTTGAACTTGGACACCTTACTTACGAACAGAAAATAATTACATTTGAAACTAATTTCACAATTGATTTAGTCAATTGAAAATATTTGTATCATTATGACGAAGAAGTGCTAGACAAGAGTGCTCAGCTGGTACTCACATCACCAATACGCGTCCTCCGCCTATACATTGCTTATAATATGTTCTACTGATAGATATTCCATTCTGAAGTTTGATTCTGTGGAATACAGTAATGTGTGGAATACAGTGATGCTATGGCACACAATATATCTTTCTCATATAATGTGAATAAAGTTGTGGTAAATTTTGGAAGAGTATAAGTTACTTGACCGCAATGAATAAAGTGATTTTGACGCATCAAAATAAGATAATTTCACTTTGAATATCTTTTAACTTAAGTGCAAGAAATATCCGTTTGAATTTAGTATCCTCGAATACGCGACGACTTCGGAAAATTGATTTAAAAATCGCTGCATGCTACACCTTGTGGTGAATTCCTGCGGCAGCTTTGTGCAAGTCAGATAGATGCACAAAGTGATCCGGCGTCAAAGCTTGAGAACTGGAGCGGTAAACGGTACAAGACCCCGACACTCCCTTGTCTAAGCTGGAATCAAATAACATCCAAGATGTAAGCTGTTTTACCTAAGGCTTTCATTCAATAGTGTATGATATTAACTAAAAAGGCATAAAAGGGATTTATTTTCTTAAAATTGATTCCTTTAGATTTATTTTTGATGTCATTTCAAATATACTAGATACTACTACCGCTTCGGAAACAAATGGCGCTCAGGAGAGAAGAAGTGGTGCAAGAAACTCTCCCAGCATTTTTTGTGCTCTTTTTAATCAAATATTCAATATTGTCATTGCTATTGCTATAAAATAATCATAATCTAGTCCCAGTCTGTCGGATCACTTAGATGTTGAGCTGTGTAGTAGTAGGATTAACGACAGAGCCATTTAAAAGAAAAACATTTGAATTTATTTATAGATAATGCCTGAACATGGCTGGGACTTTATTATAAAAGTGTATTCATTTACCCTTAAAGCTATAATGTATCTGTTGAAGCCAACTAGAATTAGTTACAGTCAATCCCTTATTTCTAGTGTTATAATCATGAATATCACTACTAAGAGCAAAAATGTGATGATTTTTGTGAACGTATATTACATTTTCATAAATGTACTGACAATGAACAGTCATAATATTTAACTTAAATAGCTAACCTGACAAATACTGTTGACATAAAAAAAATGATGTAAGTATTCGAGAATGTAGTCTTAAGGCATGATATATGTAGGTATCTAATCAAAGTTAATGAGTTAAAATTAAGCTTAAACGTATTTCTGAATGATTTTATATTATATAGTAAATATATGAAAAGGATTAATATCGCATTTGTGCAAACAGTTTTTACAATACCGCTTTATAATTGCCAAATATTTAAAGTAGTAAATTATCTATTATTATAGTAGGTAATTTCTAAGAGACATATGCCATCGCTGATTTTTCTATAGACCTTTATAAGATACACAATTCCACAATACATTATTTTGTTGTATCTCAAAGTGTTAAGACAGCGTTTTCGTTGAAAGTTCCCAAATGCCTTATTTTTTTCCCACATCTCCAGCAAACATGGTAAATATTTACAAAAGTGTATACAAAAACTTAAAAAGAATATACACCTTCCTCGAGAATCATGCTATCATAAATTGGTAAAAACAGTATAAAAATGTGTGCAGTATTTTTTGTGTTTATTGCGAACAGACAGACAGACAGTCGCGGAAGAGGACTTTGTCTTATAAAAAATATTATATCGTTATAGTTTATATATATCGTTTAAGTTTTTTTTATTATGTCAAGATATATTAATGATGCAAATAAAAAAGTGCATTTTTATGTACGCACGTAATAATTTATACTTATTTGGCATAGTAAACAAATATTATTATGAATTAATCGTCCAGATGTATCGCGAAAACGCAAGTCTAGGACTTTTCGAGACAATTTGTGCATCAAATTCAATTTAAAATATTACTCTGCAAAATAGGATTTTAAATTACTTATTTAATGTCAAACTGCAGATTCGTAAGTTAAAATTACTATTTTAATAAAATTCTCTGTAGGAATGTAGGAAGGAGACATTTTATGAACTAACAGCACGGTGTTACGAATAACAACATTCTGTGCGCTCGCATCGTAAAAGTTCACCTTTACACCATAAGAACGAGACATAAGGAAGCGTGGACTAAGTTAGTTGCCAAGTAAAAGTTCACTTTTACACCCGAAGAACGAGACATAAGGAAGCGTGGACTGAGTTAGTAGTCAAGTAAAAGTTCACTTTTACACCATAAGAACGAGACATAAGGAAGCGTGGACTGAGTTAGTAGTCAAGTAAAAGTTCACTTTTACACCATAAGAACGAGACATAAGGAAGCGTGGACTGAGTTAGTAGTCAAGTAAAAGTTCACTTTTACACCATAAGAACGAGACATAAGGAAGCGTGGACTAAGTTAGTTGCCAAGTAAAAGTTCACTTTTACACCCGAAGAACGAGACATAAGGAAGCGTGGACTGAGTTAGTAGTCAAGTAAAAGTTCACTTTTACACCATAAGAACGAGACACAAGGAAGCGTGGACTAAGTTAGTTGCCAAGTAAAAGTTCACTTTTACACCATAAGAACGAGACACAAGGAAGCGTGGACTAAGTTAGTTGCCAAGTAAAAGTTCACTTTTACACCATAAGAACGAGACACAAGGAAGTGTGGACTAAGTTAGTAGTCAAGTATAAAGTCTTTACTTGTGTTACCTCTTTGTCTAAACTATTTATTATCGATGACTAAAATAATATGTATTTAAAACTTAAATATATTAAATAAACATTTTTTATTTTGTATGTTAGCACTCAAATAATTTAAACCTGAATTCTTAATGAAATAAATCCTGTAACTCAAGAAAGTTCTGCTCCATTTCGCAACTTTAAGCAAAACCAAATATTGCTTGCAGATTCAAATAACACTAAGTTAACAAACGCTGCAATATACTGCAATTAAAACTTCCAACAATTTGTTTACGAACGTACCATATGCCAAAAATTTGCCAAGTTTGACAGACTTTTGACTTGCAAACATTTGCCCAACTTTATATGTGCACTGTACAGTAACAATAACCAACTTTATATGATAGCTGTACGTTATTATGAGAGTAGCAAGTTTGACGCCTGGGGATATTATACGTATTTCATCCAATATTAAGTTTGACTAATATCTTAAATTTCGGTTCGTTGGATCATAGATCAGGCACGTGATTTGAATGATACCCTTATTCTTCATATGACATTGTGACATAGACCAAAATAGTATGTAGATGGAGTACCGAAACTAAACATTGTTTTAAACATTTTAATAAAGTATTAAATATATTGGAATAGATAAGGGTATAATTTTCATGCATTAATCTTCTGGGATTATACATGAAAATTTATATGATGTGAAATGATATGCTATGAAACGAAAATCATAGCTTAAAAAATGCTTTGTTTCGTACTTTTTTGCTGGTATTATTCTGGAATTTAGGGGACATTCGTAAGTTTATTGAGTCTTATTTTTATGATATATGCATAACGAACTAATTTCAAACATTTTTAGGATTCCGTAGCCAAATAGCAAAAAAATGGAACCTATATAGTTTAGTTATGTCTGTCTGTCTGTCCGTCTGTATGTCACAGCAACTTTTTTCCGAAACTATAAGCTGCTGTTGAAATTTGGTAAGTAAAGGTATTCTATGAACCGTATTAAGATCTTTAAACAAAAATAAAAAAAAAAACAATAAATTTTGGGGGTCCCCCGTACATAGAACAGAAACTTAAATTTTTTTTTTCATCACCCCCATACGTGTGGGGTATCTATGGATAGGTCTTCAAACATTATATTGAGGTTTTTAATATCATTTTTTCTAAAGTGAATAGTTTGCACGAGATACACTTCCAAAGTGGTAAAATGTGCCCCCCCCCCAAAAGCCTTTACTTTAATAATTTACTTGCTGCTACGGAACCATTTATAGGCGAGGCCGACTTGCTCTTGGCCACTTTTTTTACTAATAAATACTCGCTGTTCAAAGCTCGGTAGAGCTAGGTTACTAGGTGGCCATGGTTTGTCATTTATATTTGACATAATGTAATAATATGTGGCTTATTCATAAAAGATAGACTATACAATATGGTGTAGATAATTTATTTTCGGGTTTCGACGAACTATTTAGAGCTCGCAGAAATAACAACACAGTAGATAGATAGATAGATTATTTGTTATTATTTTTGCCTGTAAACTTGCTTATGAAACTGGCTGGCGTGTACATAAACAATTTTCACATACATCGGTTAGTCAAGTTCAAGATATAACATTACAATGATTTTAATGTTTGCATAGCATAACAGGTACTGAGATAGACCAGCTGTTAAAAGCCAGATGAACACTATATTACCGCATTCTTGAAATACGAGTCTTGCTTATCTTCTGCTTGATCAATAAAACAGTAAGTACACAACAGTAGTACATAAATTCCATGAAATAAGGAGAAAAGATCTTAGATTATTGGCAGACGCGTCTTTTGCGCGCAGTCTATGTTATTATTTAAGTCTGAGCATAGTTATTTGGTATTCTCACAGTTCACGACTTGCATAAGAAATAAATTTTGATCGGAAACGAATCAATGTAAAATTATTTTAGCTCAGTAATCATATTTATCAATCTTTAAGTTATGTTGGTCTTTATAGGTACCAATTTACCAATTACAAGGATACTGTTTTACCTATATTTGATATCGCAAAACATCGATAACAATTATATGTATATATATTTTATATGTATTTATGTATGTTTAAGTACAGCTAAGTTTGGGGTAAGATCATTTGTCTCAGAGTGTGTCAATATTATTATTATTACAATTAATTAAAATAAAGGAGTCTGATTAAATTATAATTAAATATTAAAACTATATAGACTTCATTCTCTGTACGGTTCTAAATGATTTCTTTTGTTTACAACCAAATATTGTAATAAATTTTCTTGCGCTTCCTCTCAATTTCGATTAGAGTACCTTTAAAAAATACCTACCTAATATACTGTAATAAATCTTTCGAAATTCCTTACGTCAAGTAGCAGAGCTTGGATGAGTAGTGAAAAAGTGGTGGTCTCGTTTAAAATTGAAAATAATACCTCAGATGAATAGACAAAGCCGGACGAGTTACTTGTATAGAAATATAAGATAACATCTGCTCATTATGTCAATGCAAGAGCTTACCCAATACGAAGGTGTCACTAGTGTCAAGACAGACGTGACAAATAATGGCCGCGACGGATCGAACCAACCTGATTTCCCTCTCACTTTCAATACTAAGAAGGACGTACATCTGATTCACGAGTTAACATAAATTATTCATGATCTTAGAATTGGAGCAGAGTTTTATTTAAATAATCGAAGGTACTAGTATCAAACAGGTATGTTAATAAAATGGTGCTGAAAATTGTCGTACAACACTTTAATATTGATATTTAAAGTCGAAAGTCAAATAAACTTTATTCAATTAGGGTTATACTAAGCGCTTTTGAATAGTCACTAAAAATATTTCTTTTTAATGACTGAATTTACCATATGTTCGGAAATAGTTGAGCTCGTGAGAAGAACATACAAGAAACTAAAGGGCCACTCTTTTCAAACAAATAGAGTATTTTACAATGGGTGTAATATGCATAACTAATTAGATTGTAAGGTGCTGCATTCACTATATTTATCCTGTTTAAATAATATAAATTATTTCATACGAAGTAATAAAGAATAAACTGTATAAATACAAATTATCATATATTAGATGCATCAACCTATAGAGTTTATGTAAGGATGCTTCGTGAACATGATGGTAATGATTAGTGTCATAATATTATATTGTATGCTCTGGTAATTTTACTGACTTCGAAAAATGCAAATAAGAATATAAATGGACGCTGCTAAATTGAATTCAAATAAAATTTGCCTATTGGCCGGTAAGCAATTGTACATACTAATATTATAATGTAAGAATTCGTATTTTAAGACAGAATATATACATATATAATTTAAAGTAAGGGTATTAAAATACCCTGTATAAAATAATTCAGTTCAGATTGTAATTGTGGTGAGAGATAGCTAAAAGAATATCTTTTTACCCATAGCGATGGATGAATACTTATGTCTGTTAAAATATCACAACCAAAGTTGTACATCAATGGAAGTTAAAAAGATGAATGGTTGCCGGACACGGAATGTGATGAGATGAGGTTAGTGGTTATGTCTCAGCTTATTCCAAAATTTTAAAGAATTCCCTTGAAAGACTCGACGTGAGATATCTGGTGGAACAAATTACAGTTGTATAATATCGGATTTACAACAAAACTTGAAAATGGAAAATTCGACAAAAACTTTTAAGTACTTTTCTTTGCCTATGTATTTTCTAGAATTTTCTGTCCTATCCTTTCGAGGCTATCCTCTTTGGAAGTAATTTACCATAAAGATAAATATATTATAATATGTGGAAACTCCACTAATACTTAAAATGTTTTTCTGGCATAAAAAAGTGTACAAGAGCTTTATGCAATTTCAGTCCTCTAGGATTGTGTAGACCATTATTCAAAAAGCACCGTCTGTTAACGCTTACTGGTCTATATATATTAGAAATGAGTATGTTCATTAAAATACATGGTGAACTTTTTAAACCAGCAAAGGACTATTCCATATTAGGATTAAGAGATCCAACTCGCCTTTTGATGTCATACTGTAGCGCTTCATCAAAATATCGCAAATGTTATGTGTATTAGGGTCTATAACCACCATCCAAAGAATACTAGAGAGATGCCTAAAACAATAATGCATAAAAAATTAAAATAATGGCTAAAAGATACATCCTTCTATATATGTGCTATAGCTAAACAGCCATAGCTAGTATAGTTTATTAAAATAATTCTTAAGCCAAAAATAGTCTTTAAATGTTATTATTTGAGAAGTACCTACAAACTTATGTTTATTTTATATTATACTAGCTGACGTGGGAAACGTTGTTTTGCTATATAAATTTTATATATATTATATATGCCATATGTAAACCTTCCATGAGCTTCAACGAATCTATTACAAAAGATTTCATTGAGATCCGTCGAATAGTTTAGGAGTTTTTAGGGAACATACAAACATACATTCTATTTATAGCTATGTGTATTAATGACGTATAAATATAATAATTCCAATATAGACAAACAAATATTTGTATGGCGATATATTGTCAAATTGTTCTGTACATGTACCTCTATATCTATAAGAATAACAATAACAACATTATTTTACGAAGTTATGATAATCACGACGCTCAATGTACGCCGATCTTATTAGGATTGTAAGTACAATACTGAATCGTGTTAGGGCACGTTGCAGCAAATTGTGTAACTAAACATAATTTGAAGTTTGTAATTGAATCGTAACTGATGTAATTGCTTAGTGATTGTAGGTGAATGTGAATTGTGCTATTGTGCTAGGTGTACGTGAACTGGTTATATTATTTCTTCATGTAATATAAATTAAGAAAATACTGATTCTTACCACATTAATGAATGAAAATATTGGCTATGTGACATTCCAATTGGTTCTCAAGCATCTTTCTGCATTTCCACTCACTCTTTTTGAAGTTATGCTTATTTAGGCGCATTATGAAAAAATTATGAGATTGAAATTTAACTAAACTGAAACACAAAAGTAACAGAGTGACGTTGGTTCCTAAAATTTTCTAACGTTTGCGACATTCGTTATTTTTGGGTTTCTTCGTCCATTATTAGGACAGGCAAAGGGTTCAAGCCCATACTGCCGTATTCGTTATTTAATAATTAATTGTCAAAGCCATCTTTGCAAGATTTTTACAATATTGTTCTTTCTACAAATGTAGAATAGTAGGAGCGATAAATAATTTTAATAATTTTTTCTCACAGGCGCGGGGCGTCTCGGAACGCGACTCGAACCTCGGACCTGCTCACGGGGCTGGATGGAGAGAAGATTACTAACGACGTTCAAAACAGCGCATAAACAAATTGTTGGCCTGAAACTCTGAAGTAATCTGCAGCCTCATCTGTTCTTCTATCTCCAAGAAAAAGACAATTATAGCTACATGAATATGACAAAAAGTGCTACCATAACTAGTTTGCAACGAACGAATAAGGTGATTAGAAGTGATGAGATGAACAATATGATCCCCTGATGGTTAGAATGGTGTTCACTGCGAAGAAGTGTTGCTCAAAATGCTTGAAAACCCAAAATTATGTCGTCACTTTGAGACTAAAAATGTTAAGTGACTAGTAACTGCACGATATGCAAATCCTAAACAAGTAGTTTCCGGGATGTTTTGATCTTATATGCTTTATTTGAATTATCTAAAAAAATCTGGATTTTTAATAATATTATTTTGTTGAGTCCTTAATAATAATTAAAATGTGGAAAAAGATATTGTCTTTTTGAATTTTCATCATGATTTTCAAATTACATGCAAACGCAATAATACAATGTTGACGAAGAATGACCCTTCTATTTTAAAATTAATACTTAGATAAAGGATTGTACTCCACTGCGCTCCAACTAGATACCGCAGGCGTAGTCGCAAAGTGCGGCAAGTAATACTACGCCCAAGTAGGCATACTGGAGCTAGTCTCGAACAATGTGTGAAGTTGACGTGGCACATGGTCTATTAAATTTTGGTATTAATTGAAACTAAAATGACGAGTTGAGTTGTAAAACTTTGTAAAAAAAATACTAAGGAAATTAGAAAGACATTGGGATCACATATCATTAGTAAGCATTTTGTTTTTTATTAATTTCAATTTAACACGATGCATATGTTATAAATTTTTAAAGATGCTATTGAATGTCAAGATTCCACGCACTTCTTAGGTAGTGTGGTATCTAGTTGGAGCGCAGCGGAGACCAATCCTTAATCTAAGATTCCATCTTTATCTTCCTAATTTTATTTCATCAATTTCTCACTCCATCACTACATCAAAATTTCTTGTTGAGTCTCTACATATTCTGTTTATTTTACAACAATTATTTATTGAAACAAAACAAATCATATTTACTATATTTACAATACTATGATTACATTTACTTAAAACTATCATTACGAGGAAGCGTACCAAGAATACTGGCAGCATTTCCACGTTGGATATCTAGGCTGATCCGTTGACCGAAATAGTTGCTAGCGCTTGGGTTTCCAGTAGCCCTATTGAGGCGCGAAGATAGTCCTTTGTATATTCTCCACCTCTCGACACCAAACGGCACAAGGATGTAAGACTCACTGAGACCGGCATATTTGCGACGCTTACTGTCTTCGGCAGTCGAAGCAGCAGCCCCAGCAACAACTGACGTAACTTGGACATCAGAAGGAGCCAAAAGCCCGACTCATTTTGTGTCAAAGTTATACCTGTGAATAATGCATGAATATGCAAAATATTTATTTTTATTTATTTCATTTAAAACTTAAAGGGGTCAAATTATATCAGTTGAGTGATCGCAAGTTTTACACGCTACACGAAAATTTAAATCGAATGGATAAAACGCTTTCAACTTACAAAGTACGCGGTGTTATATCGAGCGAAAATGCGTAAGAATTTAGTAGCGTGAAATCAAAGTGACTCAATGGACCGATAAGCGAAAGAGCACCGTTATTGGTATAAATAGTAGTGGACAAAATAATACGGCTATAGGGAAATATGTTTGTTTTAGTTTTACTGTGGGATAGAAACTTTTTGAACTAATTGTTGAGTTCTCGCGAATGTCTTTACTTATGACAGTAAGTAGAGAATTGTATAATTAATCATTCTGTACGTTAGTTACTATTAATATTTATATTTGAGGTGTCGCTACGATCGAGTTCTAGAATAAAGCATAAAATTTTAGCTGATTAAAAAAGTACTGTTAAAAAAACATTTTAATAAGCTCGTATTTCGACATTGCAAAGAGTTTTTCTATTTTATTATAAATATTGATTTTCTTTTATATCATTTTACTCATATATTACTCATGCTATTTTATTTATATCAAATACTAGTGAATGCACGCGACAACGTCCACGTAGATAAAGGGTTTTTAGAAGTAATAAATAAGTAAGTTTGGAATTGAAGTTTATCACGGGTCCTATTCCAGTTCCGGTTCCCGTTTTTGCTCCCGTTCCCAACATATTTTATGAATTTTATTTCGAAGAAGATTGCTCTGGCAAACTAAACCTACTTTACGTATAGTTGTCATCAACGTAAATTTCAGTTTTTCAGAAATGCCGCGGGAATCATGGATTTTCCGGGATAAAATGTCAAAATCGGTTCAGTAGCTCCGGCGTAAAAGCGTCAAAAAATAAACTTACATTCCTATTTATAATATTAGGGATTAACACCTATAATATTTAATAAAACAATAATATTATCTTAGCTGTTATACTTTAAAATATCAATATAATAAGTAGTGTGAATTTTAATGTGTTATCCTAACTTATTAATAACAGTAATTTGAATCCAGTATTTGTTACCTGGTTCAATAACTTTACAATTACAAAAATGATAATTTATATCGATAACGACAGTTCCAAACTCTTCGTAAGATAGTCTTCTACTATTCGTGAATGTGCATCACTGATGTTATTATCTTACCAAAATCTGCGAGCCCTAAACAATAAAAAAGTCTGTTTAAGAATTTGAAAAATAAACTATTAAAACATTATTTAAAATAAGACAGTCAGTTTTTGTAAGATCTCCAGTGATAAAAAGTTTACATTACACGGTTACGTATATGTTACACTAATATAACCCACATACACTTAATTACTAAAAGCAGTCGACCAAAATGCCGATGTGGGGACGATTTACCTGTGTACCACACCTACTAGGAGATTGTCAGTCATACCTGTCAGAAAAATCATTATTGGTGAACTTCCCAACAACCTAAAAGATTGCTTGGATCAAGATAGTTGGTATAAAACTGTAAAATTTCTTAAGTTAACTAAAACTTACAACAATGTATAAAAGTTAGTTGTAGTAGTTGATAATCTTTGTTATCAGAAAGCGACTTAAAATAAACTAATAAAAAAAAAGTGATCATCACTTTTATCAACATAAAATTATCAATATAAGCTTAAAACATCTTTCATATTTTTTACGTCGTAATTACAACCTCAGAAATCTGCTTCATTCAACACCTGTCGGTTACGAAGGACAAGAAAACAATGCAGGCTATTAAAATAGTTCTCCGACAGTTTTTGTTTAACTAGTACGCTAAATTATTTTCTATTTTTATACTATACGATTTTATTGTGACTTTGAACACGACTTTTTTTAATCGTGTCTGTATCGTTTTCTGTGTGTCAGTAAGGGCGATTCACAGTGCTTATTATTCTTCTGTGACAATATATTATATTTTTAACCGACTTCAAAAAGGAGGAGGTCCTCAATTCGATTGGTATTTTTTTTATGTATGTACACAGGTTACGCTGAGATTTATGATCCGATTTCCTTGATTATTCTTAAGTTTGGTGCAGAATGTATGCCAAATGGTCCCATAAAAATTTACATAGTCTGACCCAGTAGTTTTGATTTTATGAATATTTTTGTTTTCGTGGATGATGTTATTATAGTTTGTGCTCTACAATTTTACGAGTTTTCATTTAGTTTAATCATATATTATCATTACTAGCCCGTTTTGCCAAAAATTGGGTTTTCACTCATAAACAACAAACGATTTTCACGATATTTCAGTGTCCCACAAGAACGTGAAATATGGAATCTATATTGTTTCAGGCACGCGGAACCCTTCGTATGCCTACCCATAGCTACTCAAAAAATACTATTTAGTATATGCCAATGAAGTCGGTGCCAAGCTAAATGTAAAAGCAGGTTCCTACATTCCACACGCGTGACTGAGCCGGATACCTTCGCGTCTAGAACCAAACAACCCAAGCGGACAAGCACCGTCTTAACCCCTCACTATATATAAATAATAGTATTTTATTAATATTAAAGGTATAAGATTTGCATAAGAGGTGTATTAAATTAAATCTCTATTAAGTTATAATATACTTTTGAGTTTATTATACTATAATATGTGGTGCTTTAATTTTTGCCAATACAATTAATGAAATTTAATTGTAACTTAAGCATTTTATTCTGATGATATCCTATATAAATACTACAATGGATGAATTTTTTGGTGAAAATCCTTTGTAAATTAATGAAAATAATATAAAACTGATCCCATAGGTATCATTTCAAAACTAACCGACAAAGATTTAGTAAAGATAAAATATTATGCACATACGACACGATATACGAAATAATCGTGTGTCGTAAATGGCATTCTTCAACGAGACTGATGCATGACGAAGATCATGGCGGCATTAAAAGCGATCACAAACTAGTATAACAGCCCCAGGTGATGACAAAAATAACTGGTAAATATAGAATGCAATTATTAACGACTGTTCTTTAATTTCCAACCAGCAAATGAAGTGCTATTAACATCAATAATTTATTTAATACGCAAGTAAGTATAGGTTAGCTTAGACGCAGTTGATGTCGAGATTTAACGATGCTTTAAGTCATCTCGTTGTGAAATAATTTAAATATTAAACGATAGTGAACAATTATGGAAATTGAAGATGAAAAATGCGCAAATTGCGCATTATTATGTAAAAAAGCCATTTTTGTGAAAATGGTTGAGAAAAATGCAATGAATAAGAATTGTATATTTTGTGATACTGTAAATTTAAATTGATAAATGATTTTAAAATAAAAGTGTATTGTAATATATTTTTTATGACAATAATTGACGAGACGAGGACCTTCAGCTGATGGTAATCAACTCGTGTTAGCAAATCGAACAAAACTTCGCCATTTTTGGTTTGCTGTTATATTTATGTAAATTTGTAACTTTTTAAATAAATAAAAAATTCTGAGCGGCACTATAACTGCGCTCGTCACCCTGAGACATAGATGTTAAGTCTCATTTGCTAAGTAATGTCACTAGCGTTTCACTACCTTCAGACGGAAACACAATAATATTTACACATTACTGCTTCACGGCAGAAATAGGCACCGTTGTGGTTTAATCATCTAGCTGTCATCCTGTGCAAAGGAGCCTCCCACTGGTAAAGAATATAATTTAATTATTGTCCTTTTATGACCAGTTCGTTGGCCAAGCGGAAGTTTATACAAATCGGGTGATGGGTTGAGGGTTCAGTCCTACTCAGATGAGAATTTGAGAATGATTACTATATTATTCAAAAAACTCCAGATCATTGTTCACAATTAAAGTAAGGGCTGCCAAATGCGGGTTATATGTTTCGTAAATTTGGCACCTGATTGTAATATCAAAATCACTTTATTCACATCTAAGTCAAGGAAATGACACATATGAATGGCAAGTGTTTTTTTATTTTTACCAACAACAACGACTTCAGAAAAAAATTCAACTTTAATGGGTAGCAGTGGCAACAACCTCATTGTCACTCTTTTTTTAATCTTTCTCAATCTTATAGCTTCATAGTTTTACAAATTATTATATAAAGAATAAATGTAAAGTGATGTAACAATAATACTCAAACGTCAAATACTCCACGGCTTAAACGAGTAAGTCAAAAGAATGAATGTATACTAATAAATATTATACAAGAGTAATTGAGTACGGTAGATTCATCAATCCATACACATTTACTGCCGTTTTCAATAACGTATCTATCTATCGTTTAATGACAAGATCCAATCTATCCATGGTTATGTCCAATATAGTTATAATATTAGTTTTAGTCCATTGCTATCTGTCGATGGGTTACTGAAATGTGAGTAAGCGTAAAAAGATAGATTTGTCTACCTCTAGTAAGTTAAAATTGGGATACAGACGTTATTAAAAACGGCTGTAAATAAAAAAAATTGTACAAACAATTCTACTACTGCTAATTACAACTGATTTCCAGTGACATGTTTCTCCATCACTGCACAGAAATAACAGTGACAACAAACACAAAACAAGTAATCTATTTTGCATACAAATATTATCCAAGCTAAGTCAAGTGTACCAGCTAACTAAACTAGACACCTTCAGGGCTGGAGAAAGACATTTTCCCTTAAACTGCTTATACAAGCTGCAATTTATTGTAACTAGCGAACGTAGACTAATCAAGCCATTACAGGAAGTTAACGTCGTATACCGCAACGAAATATTTTATTCAATCGAATAAACTGCGACATTTCCGTAGAGCGGTTGTGGTAGCACAATCCGATATTTAGGTTACAGCCAAACCGAGTCTATTGTGCAAAGTGAAATGCTTTGCCTCAGTTGTTTGGTACAAGTTATAAGCGATAAAATGCAGACCTCAATAGACGAGAAGCTGATGAAAATAAAAATAAAAGAGGTATGTGTGTGGGAATTACCATTTTTTTGACAGCAACTGTATCTCATATCACAAAACTCAGTGGAGTGGTGATACAGATTGCGATAATTTGCTATTCCGGGACGTTATATAACACTAATCAAATACTGCTGAAGAGACAATATATAAAATGAGGAGCTAAGGTGTAACATGGTATCTCCATTCATCCTGTCAGACACAAAGTATTAGGATTTCAAGCTATATTTCGTAATTTTGCATTTTATGGTAAAATAATGAAAAAGGAAATTTTTACTCTCTTTATTTTTATCGCATTCACTTAACATTATTTTAGAGCACATCCAATTATTATAATCGTCTTATTATTGTATGTAGAACATAATGATAGGCATATTTGCAAATGATAAAATATAGTTTGTCACAAAAATCAGCATTGGATCTTGCTTAGCTTTACTGCAAATAATGCTCTGAAATAATAATTATCTTAATGTAGGACATTTACTTTTTTTTCGAAAATTTTCAATTTATTGAAGAAAGCATATGATTTGACATAATATTAATATTACAAACAAATACTTGATGAGGATGGTTCTTTAATTGAACAATATGTAATGTTTCATATTTTATATAATATCATATTTTTAAAATAAATAATTACACATTATTTTATCGCGCCAGCCTAACAATTAGGCCGAAAGACCTGCAATGTTTTATTCAGACACTCAACTCGTTAGTGCGATGTATTGTGGTCGCTAAACAAACCAACACAACGGTCACATTCGCATGCTTACATTCTTAATTTTTCCATAAGACATTACCAATTTTTTGGGTGCCATACGACCAATTGTCAAATAACTCTATCAATGATCATGACTGTGGCTCTTACGAGCTTCCTCGCGCAGTCTTAAGCAAAGATCTATCGAGCATACTTAGACTTTGCTCAGATTTTACTTACGTAAGACTCAGCTGAGTGTAAATTTAGCATAATATTTGATTTCGTTTTTATAGTCATTTAACAGCTGGAATTATGCTGAGCTTAAGATAGACCCATTGGAAAATTCAAGTTCGCTTTTTATCATAGTCAGGTAGTAGAGTCAAAGTCTAAGTAGGCTCTATAGATGTCAGGCTTAGAGTTCTAATTTATTAGGCCGCCAGTGTTCGTGTTATTCATTTACGGCCGTTCCTAATTGTCAGTAATTAGCTGTGAATAATCTAATGGCTTTATATTATAGCTATACGTCGTCCCATTGACAGACAGCGTGTACGGTTAAGGTGAGTTACCGCCGATAAGTTTATTGGGACAGAGAAGTCAACGATAGTTATGATTTTTATCTCAAGTAAGAGATAGACTGAATATTGGGAACGGACGTTAGTGCTTCAAGTTAGTACGGGCAGCAATCACTTACTAACAGGTGACATACTCGATTCCGTTCCATTTCCATAAAAGAGATAATTATGACTTTGAAAGTACTTTAATTTTAATTTGAAATTAACAAATATATCTAAGTGTACTCTTTGGTTATGGGACCCCGTATACAGCAGTTGATATTAACTTCTGAATAACTTCTTAGTATCATTCTATTTCACAACTTGAAACATTGATAAAGTTTTTACATTGCCAAGAATTACCTTAATTATCATAATTACAAGATTGCAAATAACAATCGCAATTTTACAAATGACAGTGTCATTTTCATCAATTTTCCCCTTGACAATCGCAAAATAATGTAATTTTGTCAACGTTACTAAGTTGTAATGTGAGAAAAAAATAGTTCGCAGATTATAAAATCATTAACTGACCACGCTCACAGTTGGCTGGTTCTACAAATCTGCAACTAATTCTAGACTTGTATTTCATTTAATTATCTTATTCCGGTAAGGCAAATAAAATAATAATAAGATGTTTTAAGTATAACTTAGTTGAAGGTCATGCTTTTGTTTTGTAAGGTTGAACAGTTCAACATTATCTAATACTTTTCCACTACTCTTTTTCACAGTGGGAGGTTCCTTTGCACAGGATGCCGGCTAGATTTTGAGTACCACATCGGAGCCTATTTCTCCCGTGAAGCAGTTTTTGATAATATTTTAATACACGTTTAAATTAAATATGATTTTTTAATCTAAAAAATCATATTTAATTTAAACATAAGAAAACATGCTTTAAAAATATTTTTTTTAATATTCAAATTTTGTGAGCATTCTTGTGTGAAAATTCCGCTAAGATTCGTCTTCAATCAATTCAATCCATCTAATCTAGTTTTTTCCCTAATTTATTGAGCTTTAAAGAATCTGTATCGTATATTAACGATAATATAAAAGTAGAGCTAATATTAGTAGTATTTGTGTTAGCACACCAAATAGAAATTGAGCTAGGACCCTCTAAATTAATTACTCAAAACGCCTTATAGAGTTCTTACTTCAAAAATAGTTGTACTCAACTATTTCGTATTATAAACCACGGTTTGATATTTTTAAGTGTAATTGATTCGACCTACATTTATAAAAAACTTTTGAGTTTGAGCTTGAACAATAATTCTTGCAGAAGTATAGATGTGATAAATTACTCTCTCTAAGAGCGGTTCCTGGACTGTCACTTCTAAAGTCTGTCTAAAGTTGAAGAGACCTGACTATCGCTGTCACATATAGAGTTTCCTCACTCCCTATCCCGTTTTCGCTAATCAAGCTTAGACAGTATAGTGTATACAGTAATAATTTGTTATGTTTTTAAAGGGATAACTCGCTTCTGGCCTTAATACACAAATAAAATTTGAAAACAAAATTTTATGTACGATGTTGATCTCGAACCCACGACCTCTCGCTTTCCATGCTTTGCTAACTGAGCCAGCCGTTCGAGTGACGTATCCTCATGAAATCTTGTATGCTTTGTTCAACTCTCAGGCTGTGGCTTCATCTACAGGATCTACTTTACAGTTGATAACCTGCTCAACCCCAATATTTGCATATTAGGAAATCTCTTAAGATGTCGCTCTTGCAAATCTAAACACATACGATATTAAAATGATTATTTTATTCGTAGATATGAGACCTTACACAACACTAACTTGTATCTGATAACAAAAGCATTCTAAATACAATATATCTCATTATACATCAATGTATTACGCCGACCTTGCCCAACGGTAGTCGTTTACAATACGCTAATCATACTATTGCAATATGGCTGATGAAACTGTGACACACAGCTTGTTAAAATGACTAACTTTATATAACTTTTTAAGATATTTTTTATTATAACTCCTATTTACTCAATATTATGATTGATCTGTTATATAGATAGTGATTTTTTTATTATAAAGCTTAAATAATGAATAAATTATATTGACAGGTTGAGTAAAACCTGATTTGTTTCTGGGATATCGTCCCATGGTATGATGGAATCTGAAACGATGGGACTGATTTTGATTAAATTTTTAGAAAATATTCAAATTTATGGTCTTGTAGAAGCTAAGAGTTAATTTGAATTCTTTTTATTATTTTATTTCGTACGCAGTTTGAAAAACTCAAATTGATATGTGGGGTGCACTTGACCACAGATGAGATAAAATAGATTAGTGACAGCTAATTGGATGTCAAGCAGTGTTTGGCTACTGCCAAAAATTTCATTCAGTCTCTATTTAACATATTTCACAATTACGCTATAAGTCATGTGTTAAAAATAAGCATTAAATATTTATGTTAGGAGTTGACACAATATTGAGACGAGAGAGAGAGTTAAAGTTGGTATAAATAGTTAACAAACGATAAGTTGTAATCGTCCGTGTGTCTCATGAGTAATAGAAAGATATAAGTATTCCATTTGTTCAGTATTTCAATGTAACCGCGAACCTTGTCAGGTGTACAATAGATCAAATCTGAATTCAAGTCAAAATGCTACTTAACATTTGATTTCATCCAATTTGTAATGGATCTTAATTTAAGTGGAATAAGATTTAATTTTGATCGGAGGTTGAATAATTGAAATAAAGAGTGATTATAGAAAGGAAATTAACGAAAGGGCACGGCTTATTATGTTTTTCTTTTAATTTTAAGAGTTGTTTTTATAAATTACCTATAACATAGATTTGCCTGAATATTTTTTTTTCTTGTACCTTAGTCGAAAGTACGTTTCTCCAGCATCAATTTTAAACTTGAAAGCCCATGATGTCTCTCCCTTCGCCCTTGCCGCAAATGTCAGGCAGGCATTAATATTTTAATGATTTTCTTCCTTACTCTCGTCCGATCGGTTATAGAGAAAAATAGTACACACCACACAGCTTCTAGTGAAATATACTAACTCATTAACATTTCTTTAATATTTTGGTATGAAATATGTTTTTAGGTTATGTTGTTATATGTTTAAGATTTTAATCTTCAACTTAATAACATATATCATCCTCTCCATTCATTTGTTTGTTTGTGGTATGGTTTGTACGAGCTATGGTAAATTAGCAGCCTCTTTAAAGTGTCCCCGTCGGTTGGCAATTTTTAATTTTCTTTTATAAAATATTATAATAACTTAATAAACAGAGTTTTGTAGCGAATTGTAGTAACATTCATAATTTTTCAAATATATAAACTATGGACTCGCATCCATTGTCACGTAATAAATAATAAAAAAAAAACAATTGATAATTGGTGATCACTCCTGAATTATACGTCCCTTGTATATGTTTTCTTACATAAATTTGTTGTAATCATCATTATCATTCGTGAAATTTATTGTAATGATATATCCTCATTCAAAATAATAAAAATAAGGAAAAAGTACCTATGTAGCATTTATTTCTTATGGGTATTTTCTTTTTGATCTTTTCATATTATCGGAAGACATAGTTTAGGTAGCCCTGAAAATGGACCGACGATTTCTTCAAGATCGCCGGAGTATGTTGGGTGATGGCAGCGCAGGACCGATTGTCATGGTGATCTTTGGGGGAAACTTTTATCCAGCAGTGGACGTCTTCCGGCTGAAATGGAAATACTGTTGATAGGTTGAAATAATGAATTATTTTAAAGTAAATTTTAAGGTAAGAATTGGTCTGTGATGTCAAGTACTGTAAACATACATCTGTTTTTCATTTTAATCTTATCCACATGCTCTCCATCAAAAACACTGATTCAATACCAATGTTCATCTGTCCACGTAAATCCGGGGCGGGTCACTCGTTCTAATACGGTTCTAATACAAAATTTTGTATTAATATTTTGTTACATAAAAGTAATAAACTGATGTCTGTTATGAAAACAGAAATTCCCTGCAACGATTAGAGCTTTAACGTTGAAATACCAATCTAAAATTTATATTGAATAATTTTACTTGGGATTTTCCAATAACTTGTAATCTTAAATTGTCGACAGAACTTTACAGACGTTTCTCAATTAATGGTCTGAGTCACTGATTTATAAATTTTATTAATTTTATTTGCCAATTAATGTGCCCTTCGGTATGAATAGGTACAAACTCTTATGATTTAGTGAATAATATATAATATTTTAATTTTGGAAGTCTAGTTCATTCAACATCAATCCGTATCTGGTGCCCTTGACAAGGACCGAAAGTCCCAATGTAATGGCACTCCAAATAACAAATAGGGATATTCATAAAACGTTGAAGTATGAAATATTGATATATTATAATAATTTAACTTAAACTAACGGATATTATATATTATTTATACACAGCAAGTATTTATATTGACATGAACTTTGTATAATGTAATATATTTTCATCATCAACGCATAGCATATGCGCTAAACACACACACACGTGCGTGTGTTTGTGTTTAGCCATGATGTATTAGTATAGCATTATATTGTATTAGTATTAGCCGTAATGTATGTGTATATATATTTAGAGAAACAAATTTTATACTATAATAAAATATATATATTTTTTATAGTAAATATATATATTATATAGAGTTATGATTATGAAAATGAATGATAGAAAACGAAAATGAATTTATTAATATTTATTATAAAAGCTTAACCACACATTCAAACGAAACTAAGTTAAAGAAAAAAAATATTAGCTTAATCTTAAGTACATAAGCAAAAAGAAAATAAAACAATACTAAATAATCTGTATGGCACTAGTCTTCCAAAATTCGAGTCTATTCAGTTACAGTTATGACCGTACTTTAATGAGCACAACATAAACATTAATTTTCAGTCAGCTGAACTCACATTAAGTCGTATAAATAGAAAAAAATTGTGCACTTAAATACATATCATACAAAATTAAATATATTCCTGAATGGCTGCCACCACCTGTAAATATATAAGGTGCAAATTCGTCATGGTACTATTATCATATTCTCACCTCTGGACCCACGCTCTCCAGTACTAGCTTCATCCTTTTGACATCTTACAACGAAGAGCGGCTCGAACCTCCGGCGATCAATACATCTATAATCGATTTAGTACTTTAGGGTTGCTAACAGACGTGGAGTCTTTGCATCTTCTACCGCTTATATCATGGAGAGTGCTGAGAAGAGTTGTTCAAAATAAGACAAGTAGCCAAATGTCACCACAGGATAACCCATCAAATGCAAAATTCTATCCGGATCACGTCGATATCCGCTTTTTTACAACCACGCAATCCGCTAAAACCTTTCCACTATGCAAAGCCACTTTGGAGAATCATCAACCGGACATTATATTCCGGAACCGATACGTCTAAGAGATTTTTACGTCTAGAGATCTCTATGCATCCGGTTTCCCTGATATCCTTTTGTGTGCTTAATTTTATTTTCATTATGTAAACTATTTTCTGATTTGTCTCATCGAACATTGACATTTACTAAACTATTTTCGAACCTAAGTGAATAAATTATTTTAGACAGACTATTGTGAATAGTTCACGTCAATCTCTGAAAAATTGGTATTATACCAGTGAATGGTAAGACTAGGTAACAATGTAATGCTCCATAAACGAGTTGGTTAGTAAATATTCTGTACCTGTTCCATTAAAGGAACAAAATAAAAGCACCACAAAGCAGAATTAAAGCAATATTTTGCAAAAGCTTTATTTAGAGGAAGCTGTAACAGTAAAGTCCACAGCATAGTCCAATTTTCCTTTAGTTAAAACTCTGAACAGTATTTTCAACATGTTAGTTCCGTACGTGGCGTTTTGTTGTTATGTACGTACATACGGCAATTCTAGCATGACCCACCTCGGTTGTCTTAAGCCAGTAGTTTTGGTTGTATGAAGTATAGTTTGTACGGTAGTATGAAGGTCTTTAATACTGGTTTCTGTATACGTGCGAGCATGCTTCATTTGTTCCTTGCCTCTGGCAGTAGCACCATTGTTTTTGAGAACGGCCAATTATGTCTTTACAATATAATTCTCTTTTTACTTCACGGTATTTTAATGGGGCAAACATTAACGGAAAGTTGTTACGATCTGAATGTGTTTGTATTTCTCAAATGGAATGGGATTATTATCTTATGGAAATCTAGTCGAATTAAGACATTTTGACTCGTAAAGTCAAACCAAACTTTGTAGATTCATATTCTGGTACGTAATGCCTTAAACGCATTTAAAGTAAAGCAACATTTTCCAGACATACTTACGGAAAATATAAATCCAACGATAATCTAATTATAAAATAGAAAAGATGAAATATAGAGAAAACTAACAAATGTATACCAATAAATATACATGAGAATTTTTCTTTTTTTAATTATTAAAAAAAAATCACACAAATGAATATGAACATGAACTTTGAATAAATATATTTAACTTTTAAATATAACATTAATGTACAGTAAGTCTCAACAATGGCTAAATTAATATAATATTAAATTTTGTGTAAGAATGTAATCTGTAATCTTTTAGAATCGCGTTTTTTCATGAAAGGTTATTATATACTTACACTTCTAAAATTTTAGTACAAATATGTATTTTTGTAATTTATATGTGTATGTTAATTTTGGTTCCAAAATTTTTTGTGCAATTACAAATACCAAATGAAATAACAGAGCCACGTATGTTCAACTTACACTGGTCAATTTGAAGGTATTGACATTTAAATAGAGACTTAAATACTTCTGTCACTTACTGATTGCATACTTGCGCTTAAACATAAAAGTTTATTTTACGAGCAACAAAATAACATTAAAACGAACTTCACGTCCACGGAAATTTCAGCATATTGTTTAAGCAATAAGGATGGGTTCAGCTTGTACAATTTTATGTTGGAGGCTCGTAATGTTTTAGCTACCATACTCACCCCTGGGGGACAATTTACGCCGTCCGCTCAAATGATCGTTAACTATAGCACAAAGATTATAAGTTATCTGCGTAATCGGTGCCCGATACTGAACATTATTATAGGTTGTTGTACGTTCATGCATTTTTTACTTACCAGAACATGATAAGCTATTGAACTGGGAGCTTTTTCAGTGCACAGTCGTTCATCAGAAATATAAACACTATGGATAGATAACTAACGAGTACACTGTAAGTTGTATAGAGTATTCATTGTATAATACCAAGATATAGTTATGGGAGTAATCGTTCGACCGAGCAGGTGGAGGATATAATGCACTCATGGACATCCGCAATATCGGAGATCAATAGATACGTTGCCGGCCTTTCATCATCAGCCGGAAGACATCCACCGCTAGACCAAAGGTCTCCACGACGCTCGGTTTTTCGCTGCCCTCATCCAACGTATTCCGGCGAACTTGACCAGATCGTCAGTCAATCTTGTAGCGGTCCTACCAACACTGTGTCGTCCAGTACGTGGTTGCCATTGGAGGACTTTACTCGAACTATATGCCCTGTCACTTTAGATTTACATGTTGAATATGATAAAGATAAATCTATCAATCTATCAATGACTGCACGTTTCATACAATCGAGTGAATTGGATTTTTCTTAGAGAGTTTCGCTAGGCTGATTGGCATATTTACTGTTGCTATGGTAACAATAGCTGTGGCGACCGCCCTAATATATATAGTTGAATCACAGCTAAGAGTGGCCGGATGTAACTAGTATAATATACCAACTAGAATGAAGTCATAATTTGTTTTTATGTCATTAAATAAATTACCAACATGGCCTGAGCTACCCCGCTGTTAAAATTGCATTAGACTTTACATTGATTACTTGTTGCTTAAGGCTATTATGTTCTATAATTGTGTATCTAACTATCTAAAAGAGAAAATTATAAATAATATGAACCATTTAGTTATAAAATCATGGAATAGCTTCAAAGCACGCTCATAAAAATGTGTAATGATGACTTATTCCATCACAATATTAGTGCAATATACATATTAATCAACGTATTTCGGCGATATTGACCAGATCGTCGGTCCATCTTGTGATTGGATTAAATTAATTAGATTAATTAAATTAACTAATTTTCGATTGCATCATACATCCATTCATCATATCCATTCCATCCATCATCATCCATCCAACCAGGGTAGCACAGGACCAATCGTCGTGAAAATCTTTGGGGAGGCCTTTGTCCAGCAGTGGACGTCTTCCGGCGGATGCTGATGACGATACATATTACACATACATAAATGATTTGTTTGCAATTAATAAAATGGGATGCTACATTAATTAAGAGTGTATTATGGTTACATATCTACTGTAAAATTTTCATAATATAATACCGATTGTTAATCTCGATCTTATTCGATATTTCTTTTGATAATTCTTATTTTATTTATTTATTTATTATATACAGACTCTTTATCACATAATATTACATTACATTTGGTCCCTACACTAGGCGTAGCCTGTCCTGTAGGCAACCAATTTACATCCTAAGGTTAAAAATATGAACCGAAAGGTCAAAAAGTGCACTCTATATATATGTGTGTGTGTGTGTGTGTGTGTGAGTGTGAGTATCTGTTTAATCATGTTACAAAGTATTAACATTATATGAATGCTAAGCTATCACTTTAAGAATAGCTTCCATGTCTGCATTAGTGAGTGTGTGTAACCATCTCTGTATTTTAAATTTGACCTGAAGGACCGAGCAATTTTTAATAGAACATTTTAAATTGACCTTGTTGTATATATATGCAAATGTTGTATTTATTATTGGTGTTGGAATCTTGTACGAACGGTCTAGGTCTTGTCTTCTAGAATCTTGTAGGTTTTTATAATTACACGCAAGATAAATATACCTCGGACAAAAAGAAGTTCTAAGTCTTTATATAGTTTATGTGTTGGATATCTAATAGGTTTTTTAAAAATCACTTTAAGGACAGCTCTCTGTGCTCTTTCTAAGAGTATCATGTGTGAAGTAGCCGCCCCTCCCCATACGGTGATACAATAAGATAATACAGATTGACCGATTGCAAAATAAATGGTTTTTAGCAGATTTAAAGATGCCGAAGCGCGTAAGTTCTTAAAAATATAGATCAGCTTGCGGCCTCTTTTCGCTGTTGTATTAAGATGTTGCTTAAAGTTTAAGTTTTCGTCCATGACGACTCCTAGTCATTTTATATGAGTAGTTCTACTAATACTATTGCAAGAGCAAGGGCCAGATAGAGCAACAGGACATGTGTGGACTTTAATATCAAAAATGTGGGAAGGGGGTGAAGTTTTCGTTTTATGGAAACAGATGTAATGTGTTTTAGTGAGATTTAAGGTGAGAAGATTATTTTGTAGCCAAGTTGCAATATTCCTCATTCCTTGTTCCGCTGTATGTAGTGCAGTATCCCAGTTTTTCCCGTAAAATAAAAGAGCTGTATCATCGGCATAACAGATGACGTCAGAGCTGGATAATTTAGTTTTGATGTCATTTATATACAAAAGGAATAACGTGGGGCCTAATATACTTCCTTGGGGGACGCCAAAATCTATTGTACTTGGATTGCTTTTCTTATGATCAACTATAACACACTGAGTTCGGCACATTAAATAGCTTTTGAACCAGTTCAGGCAATTACCTCGAATACCTAGGAGCTCAAGTTTTCGTAAAAGTATAGGAATACAGACTGTATCAAAAGCCTTCGCGAGGTCAAAAAATACACCGATACATGCTTGCTGCTTATCTAGTTTGGAAGAAATAATTTTTGTTACTAAGTCTACAGCGTGTTCCGTTGATTTTTTAGTGCGAAACCCGAACTGTCTGTCAGAAATTATTTTATGTGCGTCAAGAAAACTTGTCAATCGCTTGTGTACTAGTTTTTCCAAAATTTTGAGAATGGATTGAAGTTTTTTTGGATGGCATTTTTATTAGGATTAAAAAGAAATCGGATCTTATCAAAGAAGATGTAAATACTAAGTAATAAGAGGCGGTCCAAGTAACAATTGTAATTTAGTTTAGTATGAAACGTGCAGTTATTTGACATAAGTTTGAAATAGTAGTAACTACAGTATTGCGATTGGCCATGAAGTATAATCCAGCTAAGTTTGAAAGCAAACAGTTGCTTATAATTAACTTTTTTACAAGATTATATCCGTCATCTGTCAATCTGTCAATGACTGCTCGTTTTATACAATCGAGTGAATCATTTTTTTCTTAGAGATTTCGCTAGCTTGATTCTTATATCCATCTCTTGAATAACAAAAAATATAAGTTATGCGTAAGTAAAGATGCTCCTATCTTGCCGATAGTTTCAACCTAATGCCCATTGGCGATAGTTAGTTTACACACTTAGTCTATTGATTAGTCATTACGAGTTTCAGTTTTATCTTCTACTTTATTGTGGATTCAACAGACCGATGTCGTCTCAAAAAGTATGGTTACAAGAATTTGAGAGCGATGAGGAGAAGAGGAGATTTGAGGATCAATCCCCGTTTTTCGGCCACACTCTTGACTCCTTTAGCACCTGCTTTACCGTTCTTTAAATATACCTCCACGCATCCTCTGCATTAAGACTGCTATCCAAAGAAATCGGCAAAATAGCGCATAGTTGAAACCATTTCTCCACCCTTTATATAAAACTTATATTTTACAAAATATATATATATATATATATATATACAGAATATGAGAAGAAAAATCAATCATTTTTTATAGACAGTGCGAAAAAAAATCATTAAAATACCCCTAACTTTTACAGTTGGAGCCGTGCTAATCAATCAATTTAGATGGAATTCTACGAAAATTTATTAATTGTACGCCAATACTATTTAACATGACATAGTGTTATTAGTCCTGTAAAGAAAACTGTATTCTGTTTGTAATAACTTAAAAATACTTCTAATTCCGAATTAAAACTATGGCGATCTTGTACGGGATAGGTAAACTAGCACCGCTTGATTCTTCATGCTCGTTGGCTTGGTCCTCTAGGGTTAAGGGCTGTCTTTCATAACTATGGTAAATAGTTTCTTGTGTAATTGACAGTGGCCGCTTATGTGGGAGGCTCCTTTGTACAGGAAGCCGGCTAGATTACGGGTACCACAAATAATGGCAATAAATAGCTGAGTTTGATATTGAAATCTTTGTTAGTGCTGTAGATTCCGTGGACAGGTTGACGCTTTGCAATTGTATTCATACGTTTTAATAAGTAATATTAATTCGTGATGTTTCCGGGACGATACGACATGGGTACCTTCAAGAAAACGCATACACCTTCCTTAAAGGCCGGCAACGCTCTTGTGATTCCTCTGGTGTTGCAGGAGAGTGTGGGCGGCGGTGATCACTTAACACCAGGTGACCCGTACGCTCATTTGTCCTCCTATTCCATAAAAAAAAAATATATAATCAATGTTTCGTTCGTAAAGCTTAATTATTAATTGAGTCTTGTTGGTTTGGCTGTATTTTTATTTCAGTTACTTTAAATCAAGTAATGAGTCAAAAGGGAGCGAAACTTCACGTCTTCTGAGACAGAATTATTAACTACTCTTGTATTTGTTACTGACATCTAGACAACTTAACCCAAAGAGAAGAGTTTAAGCAAATCAAATATTCAAATCAAATATTTATTTATTATTACAACAAAATACGAAATACAATCAGTGTTGGGGTCTCCTTTTAAGCAAAGAGTTGCCTGTAGTAGGAGGCCCCGCTCTTCCATAGCAAAAACATAATAATGAGGTGTAATAATAGATAAGTTGACCTTAACATATACATAGTTAATTAACTAAGGGAAAAAAAAAATCTACTAACAATAATATACTAAAAATCTATTTATTTGTAATCTAAACTTAATGTGCTGTGTGTGTGTGTGGGTGTGTGTATGTATGTATGTATGTGATTGTATGTATTGGTGAGTGTGTGTGTGTGTGGGTGTGTGTGTTACTTTGAAAGAAAACTTAAAGATTTAGTACGTAACTATAAGTAGGTTTTCTGTGTCTTCATAATTAAATGACCTTATCCACTCAATTATTATTTTCTTGCATTCATAGTATGATTTTTCATATATATTGTTTAGTTTATTTATTTTATTATACAGTAAGGCCGCACGTTTTTCATACTGTATACTTGCAAACGATGTTTTGGTGTGAGGTACATGAGCAACAGTGTGTTTAATACTCTTATTTAGTAATGTACTATTATAAGGAATAGTTTTATGTATTTTAGTACCGTATGTACTATATACAACTTTCTAACTGTTAATAAGTTACTGTCAGAATAGATGCTGTGCGTGGGATGACGCCGTTTTTTAAAATACATAATTTTAATTAAAGCACGTTGCGCCCTTTCAAGTTCTAAAAATTTGGATTTTGCTGCGCCTCCCCAGATAGGTATACAATATATGAGGATAGACTGGACTAACGCTACATATATTTTATTCAGAAGATGCTTAGGCGTGTTTGCAGAATTTGAAGAATTTTCAGGAACAACGTGTCTTAAACTTCTGAAAATCCAGGTAAGTTTCCGAATTCTCTTAGTAAGTTGCTCAAGATGTGGGTACCAAGATAATCGCTGATCAATCACGATTCCTAAATATTTGGTGCTGGCAACTTTCCTTATAGTGGGGCATTCACAAGTTTTACCATATATTATGTTATCACACTTATGAACTCTTATATCAAAGTTCTTTGGCTGAGAGGGATTAGATATGCTGAAACAGATATAATTAGTCTTAACTGTATTCAGTGTTAATAAATTCATTTGTAACCAATTAGCTACATGTATTATTCCTGATTCAGCTTTTTCTCGAACCTCATTCCAAGAACTTCCGCTAAAGACAATAGCAGTATCATCAGCGTAAGATAGTATACGAGCACCTTCTATATTCATGTTGCAGAGGTCATTTATATAAATTAAAAAAAGGGTAGGACCTAGAACACTGCCTTGAGGAACCCCAAAGGATATTATCGCATCATCGCTTACATTCTCACCAACCCTTACTCTTTGTGTTCTGTGAGTGAGATAACTTCTAAATAATTTAAGCTGTGTTACTCTTATTCCGATCTTCTCTAGTTTGTCTATAAGGTTTGGTATTGAAACGGTATCAAAGGCTTTTTAAGGTCTAAGAATACAGAAATACATTTGTTACCTTTGTCTAATTGATCTGTCACTAAAGTTGATAAAGAAGCTACTGCATCCTCTGTCGATTTACCTCGTCTAAACCCAAACTGGAATGGAGATAATATATTAAATTTATTTAAAAATTGTACCAACCTATTATTCAGTAGCTTTTCTATTATCTTTGAGATACACGGTAAAACAGATATAGGTCTATAGTTATTAATATCATCCTTATCCCCCCCTTTATGAATCGGTGTAATTATAGATCGCTTGAGGAGGTCAGGAAAAACACCTTTTTCAAAACATAAGTTAGCTAGATGAGTGATAACATGTACAACTTCATGACGTATGTGTTTTAAATAGCTCGTAGGTATGTTATCCCAACCCGCTGCACTAGACGACTTAAGACCAATTATAATTCTGTTTATCTCCTCTACGTCTGCCTCCAGTAAGATCATAGAATGTGGTATTGATTGATTATTGTCATTCTTTAAGGATTGCACAGAAGGTGGAATTTGTTGAGCCAGTTGTGTACCAATGTTAACAAAATAATCGTTTATGAAATTCACCGACTCTGATGCAGTATTATTTATGTTGAATAATTCTGAGTTTGAATTATTAGTTTTATTAGAATATGTAATTAATTTAATATTTTTCCACAATAGTTTATTATTGCTTATGGAGTTAGCTAAAAGATCCCTTTCGTATTTCCTTTTAAGTTTTTTTATTAAATTATTACAATAATTTCGGTATCTAGTATAAGTTATTTTAAGTATTACGCTGTGCGGTTCCTGACGACATTTTTTTTGTAATTTATTTCTATTTTTTATGCAGCGTAATATACCCGAAGTTATCCATGGTTTTAAAGTACGTTTATTGTTTGGGATTCTTGTATTGGTGGTGTTAGTTAAAATTGATTCTGTTAACATATTAATCATTTTATCAGTCAGTAGGTTTGGATCATGACAGAATAGTAATTGAGGTAAATTTTGATCTATTAGATATTTAAGGGCCTTATCATAATCTATGATTGTTTTGATTTTATGAGCATTATATTTTAATTTAAGTTTAGATAAACGTAAGAAGGTCGTAAAGTGGTCAGTAATAGAAGTATGGAGAATCGCTATATCTGCCGAAACATTCTTTTTATTAATTTTTAACATAAAATGATCTAAGTATGTTTTATCTCTGGTGGGTATTGTGTGTCCTGGGAGAAGCCCATGCGTTGCCAGCATATTAAGGTAGTTCAATCTATTCCTATGCTGTTGGGAAGATTCTGTGTCTTTATAAATAATATTAATATTTATATCGCCAGCTAGTACAATGTTTTTATGAGTTGTTAATGTACCAAGATGGGTACTTAGTGATTCTATAAAGGTATCAGTGTTAGTGTACGATGGGGAGCGATATATACATAAGATTGTATTATTCAATATGTCTACTTGCATACATGATGCTTGAGATAGCATGACTTCCTTGACTTTATGTCTGAGTTCTTCTTTAACATATATCGCTACTCCATCGTTTTGGTTATTCTGCCATGTGGTATGATATGCACAGTAATTAGATATTTGCGGTATTGGTTTATTACTTTTAAGCCTGCATTCTGTCAAAATGATAACGTCAGTTTGAAATTTAAAATCTGCCAAATTTAGTAGAAAGTCGTCAAAGTTGCAATATATACTACGGATATTCTGTGATATAATAGTCAAATCATTTTTATTAACGTTTAAAATTTTATTTAAATTTGAACTATCACATTCAAAAGTACGCGCGATTTTAATTTTGTCTATTTCCTGTAAAGCTTCAATTATATCAGCCATTTGTAATAAGAAGAAAATAATAAATTTTGTAAATAAAATAAAATGGGTTGTATGTTAATGAATGATGAGGATGTACTAGTATACCAAAGTGATATTTGTACAATCTAAGTGTGCAATATTTATAAGTTTGAGTGCAAGATGTGTGTATGCAATAAATATGATTATAAATAAGAGTGAAAGGTGTATTTATTGTTGTGTTGGGTGTAAGTTTTTTGCGAGTGAACGTGTGTAACAGTTTTATATATGTATAACAAGAATGACTACATTTATGAACTAAACTACTATGACTAACCAGATATCTTATGACTACAAGAACAGATAGTCATTTTCTTAAAAGGAGTTGGTGAACTTGCTCTTCACTTCTGATCCGAATTATTGTGGAGTTCTCGTCCTTCCTCACAAAGACCTTGCCATATGCCGTCCAGCAGAACTTGTACGCCATTGATTTTACCAGATCGCGAGTACGAAAATGTAGCCGTGAGCCCTTCATCGTTAAATGTTCTCCTAAGAAAACCGGTGTGTCTTCTTGGAATTTTAGGCCAAGATGCTTACAACATAACTTATTTTTCTGCCTCACATTAAAAGACTTACCCAGCCTTAGAAAATTGGTTTTTATCAATGTGGAGCCGGTTTCCACAATAATTGGGCTCATTTATCATTGTTTTTTCCTCGTACTCTGAATATATCTTTGATGTCGGTTTTACTTATTTTACAATCTATAGTTTGTGAGAGACATAGGGCCATTTCAATAAGATCCTCTTTCGTTTCGTTTTGCTTTTTAGGCACGTTTTTTATCTCAAAGTTAGCTTTGCGGCTTCCCATCTGTAGGTCTTCAATTTTATCCTCTAAAACAGCTATATACTTTTTGTCTTCTCTGGATTGGTTCTCCAACTGTGCTATCTTCTTTTTAAACTCTTCGTTTTGCAGTCTTCCATCGATTTTCCGATACTAAGGTTGGACTCTTGTATATCCTTCAGAGCCGCTGAGCGGCCCTCTGGATTGGTTTACTCTAATCGATATTTTTTAACTGCCCTTATTCGAATAACTACGACTGATCTAACTAAATCATCGATTAAACTAACTCGTACTTTTTTTATAAGAGACAAGACGAGCAGGACGTTCAGCTGATGCTAACTGATACGGCATGCCTATTACAATGCAGTGCGCTTACAATTCTTGAAAAACCCAAAAATTCTAAGCGGCACTACAATGCGCTCGTCACCTTGAGACGTAGGATTTTAAGTCTCATTTTCCAAGTAATTTCACTAGCTACGATGCCCTTCAGACCGAAACACAGTAATGTTTATACATTACTGCTTCACGGCAGAAATAGGCGCCGTTGTGGTACCCATATTCTTGCCGTCATCCTGAGCAAAGGAGCCTCCAACTGGTAAAATTCGCATGGTTTACGAATAATCTTACGGCCCTTAACGATTAAACCTTGTATACAACTGGCACAGAAATCGGGTTATACCCACGAAAAAATATTTAAATGAGTTGAGAGCCTCTTTATTTACTTGAATCTTTTGATAATATAGTGAACTCAACATACTCTATTTCAGATATAAAACAATAAAGAAATGTACTCTCATATTGACCGTGCTCACGCCATATCACGAGGCAAGGTCAGCGGGTCCGAAATGACTGATGCTGACGTGTATCGCCTTTGACTCCAAGTCGCTCATACGTCTATAGATGTTAGCTCGTTAGCATTTATAGTGTGGGCTGCAATTATATTCTATAAATATCTAAAAATATTCAGGCACTCAACTTTATACGAGTACCTTATAGATTTGGAGGTGTGACCAAACTTAGGGTGTGATACTCAAGGAAACTTTTCACAATATTTTTGCTCGATAAATATCACTTGGAGATACTTTATAATCACACAGATTTTTCATTTCCATGATAATTACAACAAAATTTGTAATTTAATTAGTTTATCGGGTGCAGCACTTTACAAACTAAATTACAATTACATTCATTGTACAACATAATTATTATTCTATTATATTATTCTAAATAAACTTTTCGGTTGATTTTATCAGAATGATAGAAATGTAATCTTATTCATGTTAATGTCGTTTTAGAGGCGCATGTCTCAAACAGAGTTTATATTGTGAATTACAAATGCAACAATTAATTAATTACTGTTTCCATTCATATTGACAACTGTCACGAAAAATTTTTAGTATTTGTGACAAAAATTAATAACAACTGATAGAATTAGCATACCTCCTTCTCTTTGCATAACGACCACTGGGTGAAAATTAGAATAATTATGCTATACTTATAAATTTAATAAATAGTAAAGCACGACTATAAATACGGCCCATCAGCAGTCGAATACATGATGGCAAGCATAATGATTCATTAAGTACCACCTCGGGCTTACCTTTTTGTAATGGACCGATGATGCGAACTACATCACAGACCTCATTGTAGCATCGACCTAACACGTCATTTACGTTACAAATACTACATTTAAAAAAACCGACTTCAAAACCTTAAAAGTATAATATAACTAACAATTTAATTTAATACACCTTTACCTGTAATATTAATAAAATACTATTATTTATATGCTACCTATTGATAGGTTTAAAGTCGGTGCCAATCCCTAAATAAAATAAAATTTAATATTATAAACAGCTTACTTACTGTAATTATTAAGGCTGGCCGCACGTGTCTGTCCGCTTGGGTTGTTTTGTTCTAGACGAAGCTATCCCGCTCGAAGTCACGCGTGGCGAGTCTAGGTACCTAATATTACATTTGGCTTATTTGCGAATTGAGAACCTCCTCGTTTTTGAAGTCGGTTAATTAAGCCCTGCGGGGCCATGGACCTAACGAATTCGTCTATTCGCAAACCTACTTTTGATTGGTAATTGTAGCGTATGCCTGGCCTGACGTCACTATGACCTTACAAAGATGGTGGTCAGTCCCATTACAAACGCGTGGAAATTAGATTCTGACGTAATGATGACCGGCTGTATCGAGTGCAGGTCGTGGAGAGTAGGTAGGTAAGAGTCTATTGTTGCTAGAGTTGCTATTGCTATAAAATGATCATAATAATATTACTGGTTCTTGCTTTTTATTTCAAGTTGTTCATTGCCATCCTTATAATCATCATACGCCTCTCTTTAATCATTAAACACTGAAAGATAATCTTGCAGTCCAACTGGTAAAGTTTCCACTCAACCAACGGGCTTGGATACTTTTCCAAATGTTGTAATTTTATTGAGTATTAATAATTTTCTACACAATAAACTCACAATATTTGGATAGTTTTGGATTTTCGAAAAATAACAGTCTAATTCAATAAACGGGCAAAGTATAAATCAGTGACGTTGACTTCGCTTCAAGCCCGTCCAATATATCATCATCCCTCAATACTGCAGCGTGCAACATCCCATCGACACAGCGCATCGATCAAATAATGTCAACATCGACTTCAATCTAACATTGACCATGATTGGTCATGACTGGCCATGACTTAAGCGATTACTCGTGCTAAATACCAAAATGTTGTATAACAACGCTCAGCCTGTCATATTTTTTGTCCAACTAATTTGTAAAAAGTGCGCCGCGATCAACGAGGCGTTGTACGAATCGAAATGTTTTGACAGCGTCGCAAAAACTTTGGCATTATTAAAAGTGTACGCTTGTAAAAAGTGCTATAAACTAATTTTGTTTTTTATTTTGACGATGGTATAAAGCGGCGTTGATTAAATGTAATGCCTTAAGTATGATATTAGATTGTTAATTGTTCCGACTGGATAATAAGTATGTCTTAAAGTAGTATTATTTTTAAATTTTGTTTTTATGATAATAAGGGACGAGACGAGCAGGACGTTCAGTTGATGGTTATTGATACGCCCATTACAATGCAGTGCCGCTTAAGATTATTGCAAAACCCAAAATATCTGACTGGCACCACAACTGCGCTCGTCACCTTGAGACATAAGATTAGCCTATCATTAGCCCAGTAATTTCACTAGCTACGGCGCCCTTCAGACCGAAACACAACTATGGTTATACATTACTGCTTCACGGCAGAAATAGACGCCGTTGTGGGACGCATAATCTAGCCGGCATCCTGTGCAAAGGAGCCTGCCACTGGTGGTGGTCCCAATGGTGGTGGTCAATTAAAATGACCATAAAGATTTTGATACGTAAGTTTGAATTAATTTATACATTGTTATTTTTTTTTTATTGTCATTCATCGATCACTGCCTCATGATATTTTACTAACTTTAGCTATGGTGAGTCTACTAACAAATTACGTAAAATAAAAAATAAAGTAGTTATAGAACTTCTGTAGAATATTAACTGCATTTTTGTTAGTCAAATTAAAATAGAACAAAATGCTATGCTTTTCCATACATAAACGATTAATAGTTTTATTTCCAGTCCATATGAAACTGTATACATAGGTAGTGAATATACAAGCTAAGATGTTCTAAAACGCGAAATACATTTACCCCCTTATTCATAATGGTCCGCTAACTTTAAACAGCCGCTGAGGAGTGTTTTTTCTCATTCTGACTTAGGTCAATAGAAGAAGACAGAGTGAGAATTAGCGATGCTTTAAGTCAGAAGACTATTATGAGTAAGGGGGTTAGTTGACGCAACAAGTAGTGAAGTAACGAAACTTGTATTCCTAAGTAATTGAAAGTTGAAAATAGTTCATAATATGATTCAATTGTTCTACTGCTTTATAAAAATAGATGATAAGTAGTTTTTATGTTATTTTATTTAATAATTAAATCCGTTTGACATCTCATATTCGGAGATCTGTGGGAAGGATTTTTAATTTATGGTAACAAATAAGTATTACTTTCCTAACCTTGTTTTGTAAGTCTATAAGTAAAGTTATGAATGTTTTACCTAGTTTGTATGTTATGAAATATAATTTAAAATTTCCGTTGTGAGCTGTGCAATAATTAAGCTTCGATGTTTCGAAACAGATTTAGATAAAAGTCTTATTGTGTTCATAAATTTTCTAACATTTTTAATATATTGAAAATTATTCAAAGATTTTATTACGCACAGGTGAAAATAAACCTCATAGCCATCAAATAAGCAATAAAATTGTCTTCACACATTTCATTATCAAACACTTCCATTAAATAGCTGTCGGAAGCTTTTATATATAAATTGAAAGCTCAAATATGTTTGTGAAAAATCATCATTCAGCTTTCACCGCCTGATAGGTGGTAACGTGATAATTTGAAAACGTATTTGTGTAATGACGATAAAAAGCTTCAAAAGTGCCTTCGAGGCGGCCAATATGATTTCGAAGAATATTTCATTGATTCAGTTATAAAGTTAGCTAAATATTATCAAAATATCATCATCATAATCAGCCGGAAGACGTCCACTGCTGGACAAAGGCCTCCCCCAAAGATTTCCACGACGATTAATCCTGCGCTGCCTTCATCCAACGTATTCCGGCGATCTTGATCAGATCGTCGGTCCATCTTGTGGGGGGCCTACCAAGACTGCGTCTTCCGGTACGTGGTCACCATTCGAAGACTTTACGGCCCCAACGGCCATCTGTCCGTCGAACTATATGCCCTGCCCACTGCCACTTCAGTTTCACAATCATTTAGGCTATGTCGGTAACTTTGGTTCTCCTACGGATCTCCTCATTTCTGATTCGATTTCGCAGGGAAACTCCGAGCTCCTGTCCATTGCCCTCTGAGCGACCATGAGCTTTCTCTTAAGTCCCATAGTTAGCGGCCACATCTGCGCACCGTAAGTCATCATGGGCATCATTATTACATCATCAATTATCAAAAATATATAAACGTTCAAATCATGATTGCATATATTTTTATGTCTGAGTATTGATATTCCAGAACACACCGCATGGAATGAAAAACTAATCAATATAATATTGGCACCAGAAGGGGTTTCTGTACTTGTGTTCGTATATGACTTAATATTAAAAATTTAAGCAAAATAGTAACTCTATTATTAAATATTAACCTTGATATGACTGGATTGCCTTTCATCAAGTAAATCCCATACTCTTATTATTATTATTAGCAAAAAAGCGGACATAAGGGCACTTTCACTTCGTCCTCAGATCTTATAACGATCTCGCCACTATGCCAGTGTATCCTATGTCTCTTATCTACCAGACAGTCTTACCAGACAGACTTACTCCATTTGTTTTTCTTATAATGGAGGTCATGTCCAGTCCATCTCCATTTTAGTTGGTGGAAACATGATTGGATGTATGTTACTATTGTTTTATCTGTTTAGCTTTAGCCAAAGTATGTACCTTTTCATGGCTCAATGACATTTTGCAAACTTGTACCTGGGATTTGAAGCCCCAGGTTTCACAGCAATGTAGTGAATATAGTTATGGAAAGTCTTTTTTTATCTTCTTGTCGAGTTCTTTGCCTTTCATAATTTCTTTTAAATTTCAAAAACGTATTTACAATATTTGTAAATTTTGTTGATATCTCAAATAAAAATATGAATTCTATAGAAAATAAAAAAAATCCTCCAGTTTTATAAGAAGAACCTTTAAAATAAAACATGTTGTAAAGAAAATTAATGTTGAGCTTAAGGCATAAGCACAAACGACTAACTGACATCAAATTAAAGTATATTTCTTAAAAAGCTCAACAAACAGAATAAAATAAAAAGAAACTGCAGCTACACTAAACGTTCGAGCATTGGGAATTTCGAAGATTTAATTTGAAACCCTTAACGTAGCATTCTGCAGAAAAAACTAGCACCCTTTAATCCTCCAGAAGAAACTTTCCAAGCATTCTTTTTTTGAGCTCTTCTTATTAAAATTTACGATATTGTAATGTTATTGTTATAGCTTTAAAATAATCATAAGCTAATCCCAGGCCGTCCGATCACTTAGATGTTCAGCTTTATTACCAACAAAAGCAGAGTTGATGACAGGGTCGACCCAGTTATACCGGTGGGAGGCTCCTATGCCCATGATGCCGGCAAGATTATGGGTCCCACAACGGCGCCTTTTTATGCCGTGAAGCAGTAATGTGTAAGCATTTTTGTGTTTTGGTCTGAAGGGCGCCGGGAGACGAGCGCAATTGTAGTGTCGATTAGATATTTCGGGATATTCAAGAATCCTGAGCGGCTCTACATTGTAAAGGGCAGGGCGTATCAATTAACATCAGCTGAACGCCCTACTCGTCTCATCCCTTATTTTCATAAAAAAAAGTTATCTCAAGCAGTGCTAGTCCACGTGATATTTTGACTAACCATCGCTCTCCTCGCCATACCTTTGTACCAGTGGATTCTTTGTACGTAATGCCGACGCGGCGGTGTATTTTTCTATAGTCAAGCAGTAATGCGCAATTATTACTGTGTTTTGGTTTGAAATTCACCGTAGCTTATGAAATAACTGCCTTAATGGTCTAATTAGACATATATTCGCATATTAGTCTTGTCAACAAGTGCCTTTTTGGTCAACGTTTTTCAGGAGTCTCCGATAATTATGATTGAGGTGTCAACCGATTCAGAATGGCATCTAGATGGTTTTAAAAAAAATTAAGTATCGCTTGCAAAAATGACAAAAAATATTAACAATTAACTAAAAAAATGGGGTTTAGTTTTCTTCGAAAACCATCTAGGTGCCATTCCGAATCGAATGACACCTCAATCATAATTTTTGGAGACTGCTAAAAAAATTGCCAAAAAGGCACTTGCTTACTAGACCATATGTCAAAGTGAATTTAGTGTTCAAAGTGTTATCACTTGCCATAAAGTGAACGTTTTGCTCATATCAAGGTTTTTTCTCACAAAAAAAAGGTAACAACTAGCCCCAGGAACTATAAAAATAAACTTTCATAGACAATGAATAAATCGGAACCAATATAAAAACTCTTTGATCAATAACAGTTTTTATAACTAAAGTAGCCTTCAAACTCCAATAATTGCTTCGTGTCATGAATATCAGCACCTCTTTGATATCATTACTATCTAAGCTAAGTGGAATCCTATTTCATTTAGCGAGATGAGTTTGCAAAACATTAGAACTAGATTGATTTTAACGGTCTTCAAATGTAATGAAGTTGAGTTAGTTTTTTGCAATTGGGTAGCTAAAATATCATTATAGGCTTTTCATATCTACAAAAAAAGTACGAGGCAGAAAGATCTAGAAGATGGGGAATATACAGGTTTGTGACGTATGGTGCGAAGGCAGAATTTAGCGACAGGACTTACATAAAACATATCTATTAATTAGTAGTTGACCCGACAGACGCTGTTCTGTCAATAGAAATATTACATTACGATACAATTACGTGCGCACGTAGGTCATTCTTCACTCGCTTCCCTCGTGCGGGAACCACCTACATTGCGCACTTGTATCGTATACTATTTTTCCAATTAAGTTGCGCAAAGTACGACCACTATAATTATTTTCTAACATTTTTGCAAGCTCAGCTACTTTCCCCGCATGCTCTTGTCAACGTGTGGGAAAGTAGTACTTTGCGAACGCAAATTCATGCGCAAAATCGAACTTTGCGCACGATAATAGGAAAAAAATATTATGTATTCGGGAATAATGTAGTCTTACGAAGAACTACTAGAGCAGATTGGCTTACGAACCACTGTCAGCTCCCAAAGGCATACTTGAAATACAATCAGCAAAATGTAATTATAGACAGAACAGTTATCTTATAAGAGCATGCAAATTTTATAATGAAGTTAATAGTGAATACGACCTTGACTTATTCAAGACAACACCATTTCAATTTAGACGTCAGGTAAATAAAAATTTTTAACTTATATAAAGTAAACGTAGGTTATATAATATTATATTAAATGTAGGTAAACGACTATACACAATAAATAGTTATTATTTGTGAAAACTTGTAAATAGCTTTCTGTTTTAAAATAGATTAATTTTTAATATGTACCTAGCTGCAAGTTTTCTAAAGTTGTAAAATAAATAAATAAATAAAATTACACCCTCTACAACGATGTTTGTAGCACGCAATCTGTCAATTCTATGTCAAATATCATAAGATTACATTAAAAAAGTTTATATTGTCCAAAGTGCTGAGGTTATATTAAAAATAATCTTATATGGTAGTGAAGTATTCTTCAATTTTCTCCCAAACTTTCTTAATTTTTTCTTGCTTAAGAACCTTCTCCTGAAAATAACAAACACAACAAAAAAAGAATCAGCGAAATCGGTCCAGACGTTCACGCGTATGGCGTGACCAAGGGAAATAGGGATTCATTTATAAATATATTAGCCTATTCTAAAAGGGGTAGAAAAAAGGGTAGGATATGTCTTATATTAAAGTGTTGTCAAGTGATGGACCGAATCACATTTGACCCCGACAATACGAGCAGCTCTGCGTTGCAAACGGTCAAATCGTTCGAGTTGATCCTGGTATGCAACAGACCAAAGATAAGAATAAATCCAGCTTATTTAGGTTTTTTTTAGTGAAAATACGGGACGAGACGAGCAGGACGTTCAGTTGTTGGTAACTGAAACGCCCTGCCCATAACAATGCAGTGCCACTCCGGAATCTTGAAAAGTCCAATCATTCTGAGCCTCACTACAATTGCGCTCGTTATCTTGAGACGTAAGATGTTAAGTCTCATTTGCCTAGTAATTTCACTAGCTACGTACCCTTTAGATTGAAATACATTAATGCTTACACATTACTGCTTCACGGCAGAAATAGGCGCCGTTGTGGTACTCATAATCTAGCTGGCATCCTTCGCAAAGGAGCCTCCCACTGGTAAAACTTAATTAAAGTAGGTAACCACAATTGACTTTGCTGAAATTTGATCCTCATTATAATTAACCAGTCCCTTCATTTGGCAACAACGATATAATAGTATCTTTAATAATTGCATACAAAAAAATCCATTAACTCGCTCGTTATCTTTTAATTTGTCCTCAGCAGAACGAGAGCAGATAAGCGTAAACCAAAACGAAAATTATATCCTAATTAAAAGGAACCGAGGCAGAATTAAGAACCGGTTGTAAAGTATTACAATTTATAGATTCACTTTATTTAAATAGCCGGTTTTAAAATATCTCACGATCAATGTGATTAAATTTTGGAGGCGATGCAAATATCTCATGTAAATGTATGGCTTCATTAAATGCTAAGTAGCTGTAAGCGATGTTAATAGTGTGGAATATTGGAGATATTCCGCATTCTATAGATGTTTTTAACTTGATTACACTTTTATATACTATTAATACTTTGTTTATTATTATGTCAGAGACAGATGTTTATATGGTCTTTTTTATACGTAACTTAAACGTCCTTCGTTTGTTTTTTTTTTTCGAGAGGAGGAAAATACATTTACGTATTGAAGACCCCGAAGCAGGGCCCATATGTTGGGCTGGGGTGTAAACACCTCCTCTGTGCTGATAGCCCTAAAGGCTTTTACAGCGAAGCCGGGCGGGGGCCTTAGAGGCCGAAAATCTATCTCACAGGCACGGGGCGTCTCAGAAGGAGGCTCGAACCTTTGACCGCCTGCTGGCAAGGCTGAATGGAGAGAAGATCGCTAATGATCTAATATTTCTTATAATCCAACGTCTTTCGTGCGAAGCATTATAAGCAGTAATTCCATTTGGGATACTTTTAATTGTAACCAGAAGGAAAGTAAAAAGTCAACCGTCCATGGACATCAGCAATACCACAGGTCAAGAAATTTGTTGCCGGCATTTCATATACAAGTATTCTCTTAAAGGTCCTTAGGTCGTATCGGTTTAAGCAGCAGCCGGTAGATGATTCTACAAAGTGGCTGTGCGCGGCATAAAGCATTTTGTAAATCAAAAATAAAGTTGTGGGAGGTTCAGAGAAACCCTATATTTCTAAGTAATACAAAAGAATTAAGCCAATTGGTGATAGTTTAATCATCGATAGTTCAAGCCGCACTTTATTGTATGCGATTAAACAGAAGAAGTAGGTAGCACCCACCCAGAGTACATCCGTGCTTACGTACTTCTATCAAAATGTATACTAATTGCTCGCATTTGTACCTGTACCTGTCACGTTTTGCGAGCATGTATTCTGTTATTTACAATGACATTCTATATATACATAATATAGACATATCATTTGTAGTCTGACGGGGGAACGGCAAAAGTGCACGTGTGTGCAAGAAAAACACACTTTTCTCCTTACTCGTATGTCAACTGTCGTTACAGCGTGTCAATCACCAAGCCTGTGTGTGCTATAAAAAGTGCTCACATATTTCGTTAATAACGCAAAAAAGGATGGTGTGACTTTTGATCTGTAAGTTTATTTTACTTTTGTAAGATTGGTTTGCAAAAAGGGTATATAGATTACTAAAAGGATTATTGTTTTCATTAAATATGGTATAATCATTGACAAGTGTTCATTCACATTCCTTTCTCAACCGCTTGTCAGAAATAGACAGATTTTTTTTTATTTATTTCACACACATAGCAACTATCATTACAGGTATTACCTAATGCGACAGTTACAAACAAACAAGAATAACAAACACAGCAAACAACAATAAAATCAAACTAAAACTAATCATACAATCAAACTACATTACATTACAAATAATATATCACACCAGAAATAGAAAAAACTTAAACATACTACTATTTACCATAACATACTACATATAACAATACCCTTGTGAGTTCACTCCACGTACACTCAAAAATGTCCACTTTGTTGTGGAGTTCATTTATATGGCGAAGGGCTCTAGTTAAGGGCGACTTTGCCAACACATTTGTTCTCGCCATCGGAATGGATAGTAGTGGCGGATGGAGGCGCCTCCACACGTACCGGTCCGGCACACGAAGACTCAAGCAGCACAGAACTCCCGGGTTGTGCTCCTTCCCGCGCAACAACTTCACCACATACGCTGCTAGAAAAAAATCCCTACGGACGCTCAACTCAGTATACCCAACCATACCCAGTACAAACAGTGTCGGATACATAAGTGGGTAAAATGGGTATACTCCATATAACTTGAAGTATAGGTGCCTAACGAATTTGTTTTGGACACGCTCTAACATCAACCTGTACTTGTCCTCATAAGGGCCCCATATCGCCGAGTTGTACTCCAGACGACTCCTTACCAGTGCATTATAAAGTACCTTGACGGTTGTGATATTAGTGAACTCTTTAGTGTCTCAAAACAAACCCTAAATTTCTATAGGCCTTTTTGCAGGTTTTAATTATATGCTCTCTAAACATCAAGTCCGATGTAAACAAGACACCCAGATCCTGTATCTGCTTCACGCGCTGCGCTGTATCCGTGCCTATCTTGTAGTTATACAATATAGGTTTACTGGCTCGGGTAAAACTTAAGACACCACACTTAGCAGGATTGAAGTTCAATTTATTCTCCCTGCTCCAGTCTATCAATTTTGAGATGTCGTCTTGTAGGTGGTCGCAATCCGATTTTTCTCTTATTTGGAGCATTAACTTTACGTCATCTGCAAAAAGGAGAAATTTGCTGTGCCTTAGGACCTCCGGCAGATCGTTTATCGTTATGATAAATTCATGAAGATGAAAGGACGCGGCCAGCACACAGCCATAAATTAGAACTACAGAGTCGCTCTTTTTTAAAAGGCCAGAGCACAATGATTAGCCATATTGTATTTTGTGTACAAAAACTCATTGCCGGTGAACGTGAACGGATTTTAAGTACGCGAACACTTACAATCTAGTGCAATTTCCAGGGTATATATAACAGACGTATCGTTTGATACTTGTTTTACTGTAAAAGCTTCTTTTTCAGCTTTCCTGCACACAAGATAATAAAAGAGAAATGGCTCCAGTTCGTAGCAAAAGAGAGATGTGAAGAATTTTACAAAGCAAATAATTAGAGTGTCATTTGCTCCAATCATTTCCTAGAGGCTTTAAGCATTTAAAAATTCATGCTCAAAAAGTATGATAAAACTTTGTTTAATATTAAAAGTATTGAACTCTCTTTCGAATGCCGATATATTTAGTTAAATTGAAGCACAAACAAAAGTCAAATTTAGCAACATTTATAATTTTGACAAATTAAAGCTGTTGTACAAAGATGTGTTGAAGACCGCTTACACTACATATTATGCCAAAACGATACCCTGGAAAAGATAACTTGTAACAAATTAAATTAATTTCAGGGATTTAACATTTTAATATAAACCAGTTTACCGAATTATTTTATGTAAATAAAAATATTATATTTGAGTATTTCTTTCTTTATTTTTCATTATAGGTTGCCTTAATAATAAGGGATTGGATCTAAATCCAAATGCATTTAGAGTATATAACTTTCGTCTTTATAATATGAGTGTAATTTTTCATTAAAAACGTAAAAACACCTCCGACTGGACAGATCTTGATCAGAAAATAGGGACAGATTGACAAACCCAAAACTTATATAAGCCCCATTTTCGTCAGCTTTAAAAAAATACCTAACTGCTACTCCACTGAAGTCACTGTCCAAATTGGCTTCTTAATTCAAAATACGCAGCCTAAACTGAAAAAGTGTTTACATTACTGCATATTTATTTTGCCTGACATAGCAGTCGAAACTTATTATGGTGTCATTTTTGGCATGTGACATATTTCTCTTTTCTTTTTGTATGACGTGAAGTTTCTATATGTATCGAACGTCATTGTATAATTGTTAAAATAATAGAGCGTTAAACAAAAAATTAAAACAAGTATACTAATAGAAACAGGTAACCAAGAAAATCACACAGCTAGATCAATCTCTCGCCAAGTACCTCTAATTTATACGCCACTTTTTGGATTTTTACACATTTAGATACAAATACAAATATTTTTTACTTCAAAATAGGATTTGACATCACTTATTGAAAGTAAAAAACTACCACCTTTTCCAAAGAGAATGCCTCAGACTAAGAAGTATGAGAAGAATTGGCGCAACAAACATAGCGGGCTTCTTTTTTTTTCACTCCATTCCCAATCTGTGGAATCATTAAGAAAGTCATTTATGTTATAGTAACCTTTACCACACAAACGTTTTTTAACAATTCTTTTGAATATCGTAATACTTTTGTATATACATCGCCCCACAAAAGACATAATAACAAAAGTTTATGTCTGTTCCTGGTGTTAACATTATGGTTATGACAGTTTCTAGCAAATTCACTTGTGTGTCAAGAATACATTGAGAAGCAACAGACAAGCAAAACAGCCAAAAACAAAAAAGGCCATATTATACGTATAAGGCGTACTTTTAAGATTATCCATTTGCGGCAGTATGAGTTCCTACTTCAATGAAGTGAACCCTGCACTTCTTTGATGAAGTCAAACAAACAAAATAAATAGAACGCAGATCAAGTTATCCGGCCATACGCCCCCGCTGTCAGTCTTCGACGCTGTAATTAGACGTACTAAATTCCTTTTATTCGTTCAGCTATGTTATTATGAATTCGACACGCATTAAACTGCGTTGTTTGTCAGTTTTTAGTTTAAATATTTGGTTTTAACGTTCACGCTATCTAAGCATTTTTAGTTTATTGTTCATTTATTGTTGGAATGCATTCCTATTCTCTATAGTGTCTTGACCTTTGGCGATATGAAAGTTCTTTGGTAGAGATTTGAATATTTATGCAGTTTCTTGTCAGAATGGTTACCTATTACTGAGACTTATCCAACCCTCTGTTACGAGGTTGTATCACTAAAACCGCAATAATTAGACAGAAATGTATATGTCGGAGTGTATATTACTACTTTCGCAAAACAAGCAATAATAAAGAAACAATAAGGTGAATTCAATAAAACACAACCATGAATATTTATAATTTGATTTCCTGTTGGAATCAAAATATAACCACGATGATTTTTTTTATATAAGAGAGGGCAAATATGCATGATGGAAAGTGGTGAGGCTCTCACCCCTAGACTGTTTTTATGTTATTAAAATTTTTCTGACTAATGTTAAAAATAGGCATGGGCATAACATAATGAAATACATTTAGTTAAATAAGATATTTTTGATTCAACGAGTCTTAACAAATGTATCTTTCACTTAAGCAGTTAAAGATACACTTAGTAGTATTATTGCTTACTGACTTTATTTCAAAATAAACGATAATCAAATTGTCTTTCTGAATATTTTTTATAAAGTATAAATATAAAATACACTAATACTGTGAAACAACATAAAATTCTACAAAAATTACCCTTTAAACCTGCAAACAACAAAAAAGCAGATGTAGGATAGTCTTACATGTTTAAATATGTATAAGATATTTAAACAGATTTCATATTATAATGTAAGCTTTGTTCTAAAACAGTACTTTTAATTTTATTTACGAGTAAGTTTAATCACGTCTTATAAATAGGTTCTCCTAATTCTGCTTTTCTCCGATTTTTATCGGTGCCAATATTGAGTAAAATGTATCGTAAAATTTTATTAGACCGATTTCAAAAGCACGTACGGAATCCCCAAGTTTATGGCGGACCTACAATCACAGATTCACCTAAACTCATCCACGGACAAATTTAGTATTCATGTATATTAATATAAGCGCTATATTTGAGTACGTTGATTTGCCCAGCACACTTGAGCTTGGATTTTAGATGTACGTGCCATTTTAGAGTAGTAACAAGATTAGATATGAAACAAAAAATGTCCGCAGCTTTAAACACTTGCACGAATAATATTTAATAGCTTCTATAATATTTATGTAATAAAATTGAAATTGCAATAAAAATCTAAAGCCTATTGTAAAAATTTACGCGAATATAGGAATCAATGTCCTGCCATGAAAGTCGCATAAAATTTAATATCCTTATTAGCTCAGCGTTTAGATTTCAAAACAAGTAAACACGGATTTATAGCTGCCATAAAAATGGGCAATTTTTGCTTACATTAAACAAAATCATTTTGCAATAGCTTTCAGTCGCGTTTGTAAAACTTTACAACGAACTTTATAGCCATAATAAGCATTGTGTCGAAACTTACTGGAGCATTTTATACTTGTAGATGTTGTAAAACATCAATGTTATGGATGACGAAATGTTACGCTTTAGTTGAGGTCAAGCAAATGATTTCAGTCGATTTTATTTAAATACTTTATTGGAGACAAAAACAGAAACTTAAGATAAATACACATTCAAATTATAATTAACTACAATAATTACAATTGTTCTCTTGGAACGTCTCACTGAGAACATAGATGTTAAAGACGTTCACGTACAATTAACAATAAAAGTTAATCACAGCAAAGGTAAGTAAAGGTAAAAGTTAGCTTTGTTATTGTAAAACTAGAATAAAAAAAACAGAAATAATAAGATTTAAGTTTGATTAGAACTGAATATATTTTATAGGTTTAATTTTATAGGTAAAAAGGGAGCACGAAAACATATCATTGTTATTCAACGTGATATTATGTAGTGTACATACATATTCTGTGAAGTGGCGCACGTTTACAAATATTTTAGTTATTGTAACATACAAGAGTCCTTATTGTTATCCATTTATATATAAGAGGGGACAAACGGGCAAGAGGCTCATGTGATGGGAGAGGGAGATGTGAAGTAGCCGCCTGTGTACATCCTCAACACCATGGTACAAGAGTTGCATTGCCGGCCTTTAAGGTGGAAGTATGCTCTAGTCTTGAAAGTCTCCAAGTTATATCAAGAAGACTGGCCATCGTCTAGTCTAGATCTCAATCCGCTGGATTATGATTTATGGTCAGTTTTAGAGAGTACGGCTTGCTCTTCTCGCAATGATAATTTGGTGTCCCTAAAAAGACTTGTGACATGCCTAATATTAGTTTATTTTGCTGGAACTCGTATAATGTTTGAATAATAGTACATAGCTTCTTGTATGGCTTATCTGGCTTCCTAAAGCTACGATCCGTTGGAGGCTTATACCGCGTGACTGGCTGAGTAAATCTGATGATACGTGCTATCAATTATCAGTATCGTCGAGTTCAATATTTTTTCAATGGTGTACAAATAAAGAAACTTAGATAGGCGAATAGCGACCTCTCATATCTACTGAATATTACAAACGGAAATTTAAACTGCCCGGAGCTATGAAAACGTATAGGCCTACTAGTGCTAGGCGCATATGTTACCTGAAGACCTGAAGTGATATAAAGACCAACATTGTCAGACATCCCACCGGTATCAACTTATTACGGAAAGAAGTCAATTCTTTTAAAAGCATTCAGGTGCTACGACGATATTATTAGGGACTGCAGTATAAATATAGATTATGTATTTCAGTATATCTATTTGCGAAATCTCTTTCAAAGCTACTATATCAATCAACTTACATTTCATCGGTAAGTCTTTTTTAACTAAACTACAGTTTATTTTTTTCAAATAAATTATATGGCGATGATCCTTGTTTATGAGATTCTCAATTTATTCTAGTATATTTCTGTCATCTTAAACACCATTACTGCACAAGCCTAGCAATATCTGGAGCGTTGGAATTCTCTCAATATGCAATGCAATAAGCTTTGACTGCTATTTATACATTGCTGCATTTTCTCGAGGTGCTTAAAACTTCTTGGTCGATAAGCTGCAATGTAAAATATTTTTTCAGATAAGGTAACTTATGTTGAATTTAGAATTCGATTCTGACAGTAACAGTTGAAACACGTCTAAGGAGAAAAGTGTGCTTACGTTGTCTTTCAACACACTTTTACAGTTCCACAATCAGTCTGTGAATGATATTATGTCCTTATATGCTATAGAACGTCATTACACACTACCAATACTACAACACAAATATTGAAATTTCCTAAAATAAATATTTTATATGAATGTTCAGTGAGAATCATTTCTGAGAATCAATTAAATTAATTCTATCAAAGTTTATAGATTGATCTTAAGTTTTAGTTTGATTCTAAAACAAGAGTCCTAACATAAATGGTATTTCAATTTCGAATCAATCAAAACAAAATTAAAGTAAACAAACCGGCCTGAAAGATAAGTTATTTTAATTGGAAAGTTTGTTCCAAGCAAAAGAAATCCAATAATACTAAAGAAGCCGTCTTCTTCTGCAAGTTTCCTTGGGATCAGCTGTTTAATCCCTTCATTCCTCGGACAATTAAACTCTTGATTTAGTACAAATCGAAAGAAATAAGGTCCTTAGATAAGACCGTGCTGTATTTTTGATGTTTTTACGATATTGGATAGCCGAGATTCTTTATTGTTTCTCTTATATTGTAACAGTAATCATTTTAGAGCTTTTTGTTTGCTCGTCAAATCAGTTTCTTTATAAAACATAATACAAAGCTTTTTAAATGTTTCTATAATATTGCTTTGATTGACATCTTTCCAAACAATGAGCTGGTGTAGTGCTCCTCGAAATTGTTAATATTTAAGAAGCCCTGGAGTGCAGTCTAGGAGCAGGGCTTGAATCGTTTTTGGAAGTTTTTGTATGTTTGTTTCCGAATCAAATTTTTTACGTATTAACTATTAATATTTTATTCATCTATGTCTAAAATATATCGATCTGCTAAGTTAGATATAATTTATTATTATTATGAATAATATAAATAATAAATAGTTATCACATTATTAATTTATATATGTTTAATTATTTGTGATTATATTCACAAAGCCTTATGATTATGTAATAAGAACGTGGTGTTCCCGGCATAAGCGTGCGACACAACCGTCTCGCTCGATAGTTCTTCCCTAACTGCCCGCTCGGCGCTCACCCGGCCCACGATCTCAACCGCCTTCCCACCGCATTATATCGAGTACCGACGAGAACCGAAACATCTTCCTAATCCTTCGTGGTATGCAGTTCTTGACTACGATATATAAATCTTTTTAAATGGCAACAAAAGTTAAGCTTTGAAAACTGTATTATTGTACCGATAGATTGATTTAAACTGATTATTTTTTTAAATTGTCTCCATTCGATTTCCCAATAAATATACTCGTATAGTAATTTAAAGATACCATATAAACTAATGAACAAAAATAAGACGAATAACATTAAAAAGTATAAAATTCCTTCTTTAATATTGATAGGTCATTACTGTAAGCTGGCAACTTACCGAGAGGCCTTTGTAACGCAACACCGACGCGTCAACCGCTAATTGATGTTGTCAGTCAAATAAAATGGAATCTCATGCGTGTGAGTACGGGCCTTTATGTGATTTACACACTGTGATGACGATTTAATTGATACAAAAGAAGTGATTTAACATAAATAAATTGATTACTGAAATTTAACTATAAATAACAATGTTATAGAACCTTGGGCACTATTGATATAGGGAATAAGCACTGAATTCGCGTTACTGTAATGCCAATGATTAAAGCACATAATATATTTGTCATGAAGCGGACAACATTGCTTACTGAAATCTCTTTGCCCTCACGCATTTTAAAGCAATTTTAAAATTCGATCAAAATCATTCGTTTAAGTACCAATAAGCGTATTGAATCAATGAAAATTGTTGTAATTATTAGTTTGTATATAGATAATCATTATTTTTCACGTAAACCACCGCAATAAAATAATTACTTTATTTACTAAAATATGGTTTAAAAAATTCAATAAAAATATTATTTAAATATTTTTAAAAAACCTAAACTAATTTTTATAAATCAAAAAACGACTTTTGACTGACCCATAAATAAAATAAAAATTACGAAGTAGATAATACTAAACTAAATGAAATAGAAGTATATAATATACAAAGAATATATACTATATGAGTACTTATAATTTGTAATATATTTGCACAGTCAGTATATCTAAATAAAAATTATATTGGATACATGCGACCATCCCTCGGGTGTAGACTATTCGATTACGTACTTTTTATGTCCCCTGACAATAACACTTACAATAGACACAATTTAACCTTTGACATTGAAACATTTGCTAGACACTTTTATGTTATTTATGGACAACTATTTTTATAATCCTAGACCCCGACAGAAGTTATCCTGACAGAAAAAAAATAAATTAATGATGATGGGGGTAAAACATTAATGTTGTTTATATAATATAATAAAACTATTTTATTTTATTTATTTCGAAAACCAACAGCTTTAAAAACGTTTTTATGAAAATTAGGGAAAAGACAAGCAGGACGTTCAGCTAATGGTAATTGATACGCCCTGCCCATTACAATGCAGTGCCGCTCAGGATTCTTAAAAACCCGAAAAACTGAGTGGCATTACTATTTCATACAGTTATGTTTACACATTACTGCTTCACGGCAGAAATAGGCACCGTTGCGGTACCCATAATCTAGCCGGCTTGATGTACAGAGTACAGGAATTACAGAGAGCCAATTATAGGTTTCCACAATTAGTGCTAGAGTAGAAAAATGGAACTGACAACATGAGCATAAACAACTCGAAAATAAAAATTTACATGATTAATAAAGTTAAAGTTAAGTTACTTAAGATAATATGTGAAGAGACTAAAAAAACAAAAAATTCTCCATCAAAAACAACTTAAAAATTGGTTAATATATCATTGAAATAGAAACATAGAAAATTTTATGAAATTCTTTTAGCCCTATAGGACAACTGATAAAAAATAATGTAATAAATAATCAACACAATAATATAATAATCACTTTATAATCACATGTTGGTCAAGGAAATGACACTTATGTATATCGAGTTTTCTTTTCTTTTTATATCTACTGCAACATCGGAAAAGGATGAGCTTTAATGAGAAGAAGTGGCAAGAAAGTCATTGCTACTCTTTTAAATCAACATTTACAGCTTCATCGTTTTACAAATCATTTCAATACAATTATGTAAAGTGATGCAACAAAACTACTCAAACGTCAATTACTCAATGCCTGACATGAGGAGGCCAAGAAAGTAAATTGTAATTAATACGTTTAAACGATTGATTTAGAATGCTAGTAAATCCGACAGACTTTAGCTCAAGCAAAGATATGATATATTTCAGTTAATCACAAACATTAATTCAATATATTATAACAAGATGAGAAACAAAGGTATTTGATTATAGAAAGGGTAATTTTGGAAACCAGGGAACAACACGAATACATAAAAAACATAGCTAGCAATTCAGAAAATCCAAATGCTCAAAAAGTGGGCTCGATAATTGAAGTAAAAATAACAAAAATTGATTGATTGCACATCAAAACGGCCCACTTGGCATTTTATCAAGATTTTGTTTTGCAAGTTCCAAACTCAGAGAAGCTTTATGTCTAAACACGACATTTAAATGGTTACTTCTTTTGCTAGCAATAAACATCCATAATAACGTGAACAGCTGTTTATTGCAAATAAGCTATAATAATAATGATGCCACATTAACAAAATCGCTAAGTCAACGGGTGCTAAGATGTGGAATCAGGGTGATAACATGAAAATTGTGGTTCCTCGCCATGTTACTCTAAGTTCACTTCTTGCACAAAGAAATCATCATCATCAGCCGGAAGACGTCCACTGCTGGACAAAGATCTCCACGATTGGTCCTGCGCTGCCCTCATTTAACGTATTCCGGCGATATTGACTAGATCGTCGGTCCACCTTGTACGTGCTACGACTTCCGGTACGTGGTCGCCATTCCAGGACTTTTCTGTCCCAACGGCCGTCTGTCCGTCGAGGTATGTACCCTGCCCACTGCCACTTCAGTTTCACAATCATTTGGGCTGGATGTTTCACATCATGTCGGTGACTTTGGTTCTCCTACGGATTTACTCATTTCTGATTCGATCTCAGGGAAAATCTAAGCACAGCCCTCTCTATTGCTCACCGAGCGACGATGAGCTTACCTATCAGGCTATAGTTAGCAACCACGTCTTTGTACCGTAAATCATCACTGGCAACACACACTGGTTGAGAACCTTCGTCTTGCGACACTGTGGTATTTGGGACGAGAAAATTTTACGGAGCTTCCCGAACGCTGTCCATCCGAATTTGATTCAACGAGTGTCTAAATGGATTGTATGTCCTAGGTAGACGTACTCGTTAACAATTTCGAGAGTAGTGTTCCCAATTATTACGGAAAATATTGATCACTAATGCCGCAAAGCCAACTAATTTACTTTGAACAATTACAGGGGCAGTTCCTACTACATGGCCTTGACTTAAATTTAAGAACGGTTCAATTTATATATGACTATGTCATTAAGAAATGATCCATAAGTACTTCTGAAAAGAAACGTGTATTAGAAATAGGCTAAGATGTTATATAATTTAAAAGATGGGCTGGGAGTTTCTTATCAGTTCTTCTCCCCATTTCAAAGCCCTATTACGAACTGATGTAGCTTTACCACGTGTTGTTGCATTAAGTTATGTTATTGTCGCGTAGCAACGCGTTGACGTACATGATGAGAGATCCCGGGGAACGCAAGCCGTAGTAAGCGTGGCCTACGGCAGTTCCAGTTCAGACTCGAAAGTGAAAAGAAAAAGAAGAAAGAGAAGAAGAAGTAGTGAAAAGTATGAAAGATGGAAAGTGATTCAGTGAGGAGAAGATGGAAGAGAACGAGTGTTCGGTGCGGTGTAATATGCAGAAGGCACCGCCATCTGAAGAGGAACAGCGACAGACCGGCGGAGTTCGTAGAAGTGAACGCAAATAAAGGCTCGTTCCTTTAAGCTGTGTATTACTTTCCAATCCCTAATCCACTCCCGTGACATTATTGTCAGTCCCTATGGCAAGTAAATATATTATTATATACATGACGACCCATATAGCCGAATGGTCAGTGACCCTGACCACTAAGCTAGAGGTCCCGGGTTCGAATCCCGGTAGGTGCAAAAATTTATATGATGAATATAGATGTTTGTTTCCGAGTCATGGATGTTTATATGTATTTATGTATGTTTAAGTAAGTATATTGTATTAAATATATCGTTGTCTTGTACCCATAGTACAGGCAATGCCTAGTTTGGGGCAAGATAATTTTTATAAAAGTGTGTCAATATTATTAAATATAATATTCTATTCTTACATAACTCCAGCCTCAATTGATGACTGACTTTAGAAGAAAACAATGAAATTTTATTATAACAGTGTGATATTACGTTTCCATTAGAAACGCGACGTTTAAAACGCTCGTTTACATTATCTGTACTCAAACCACAAGTGGGCCAAACTTCAGATTAAAACTTGTGATGAATCGCTATTTTCGCCGCTTAAACTTTTAGCTAAACGGAATTTACTTTGTGAAAATGTAAATAGGAGTTTCTGAAATCACACGAGTCGTCTGTTGACAAGGACTTGTCAGCTTTTAGTGGATTATTTGACGGATTTGCTTAACATTATGTATTTGCTTAAGCAAAGATTAGGATGTGTTTACTTTGAAGCTTAATTCGCACGCAATTTCGCAAATGTTTCCATTTGCTTAATGTACGAGTTTCAATGAGTTTTTCGTATCTTAATTTATTATGCTTTAAAGTTTTATATTTTTTATAATCGTTCATGTCTTCCAGATGAGTTTGCAAATATTATGAACATTTATAACGTTTGGCATTTTTTTTATGAAATAAGGGATGAGACAAGCGGGACGTTCAGCTGATGGTAATCAATACGCCATGCACATTACAGTGCAATGCCGCTCAGGATTCTTGAAAAACTCAAAAATTCTAAGTGGAACTACAATTTCGCTCGTCACCTTGAGACCCCCCGATTTGCCCCGTATTTTCACTAGTTACGGAGCCCTTTAGACCGAAACGAAGAAAGGCGCATCCTGTGCAAAGTAGCCTCCCACTGGTAAAACGCCAACTGGCATGGCATCGATTTGATTTCTATCCTGTTTTACTCACATAAGCACCGCCATGTAAGATCCTTTAATATCCGCGATCTGGATGTGGAAGATATATCCAGGCCGACCTTTAACAACACTTCCTCATCATTATATCTACAAGATGAAGTCTTGAAAACTTTAATAGATCAATAAGTAAATGCTCCTCATATATATTTGTGGACGCGCTTTTTTGAAAGAAATAGATATTATTATATACTAGCTGACCCGGCAAACGTTGTTTTGCCATATAAAGTATAATTCACGCGATAGTTTTATAAATAATAAATAGCCTATGTGTTATTCTGGTGTGTAAGCTATATTATTGTAAAGTTTCATCAAAAACCAATCAGTAGTTTTTGCGTTAAAGAAGTTCAAACATACATCCAGACATACAAACTTTCACATTTATAATATTAATAGGATAGGATAATACAACATTGTACCTTCGCATTGATGTGACAACTGGGCCGTCAGTGCGTCATTTATTTTGTACGAATGCAGTGGAAAACTTCTATGAAAATCGATTGGTAATGTTTTTTTTTCTTTTTGTATTCTGGGTCTTGGCAATCTGTCTTTCAACAATGATCCATTAAGCTGTCTGAAAATTATTGTATTTTGGCGTTGTGTTTAGGAGAGCCTTTTCCGATGAGAAGTCTCTCAATTCTTGTCAACAAATCTTGCTGAATACAGTGGCGCTTCAGCCTAGTGAATTTAAGGCTGCCAGGACCCTGAAGTTGAAGTTTGAAGTTTTATTAATTGTATTTTTGTTGGATTTTGAACATTTTTTTTATTGACACAATATTACACAAATTATCTTGCCCCATACTAGGCCTGTACTAAAGGTACAAGACAACGGTTTATTTATAACAATATTAAGTATATTGTACTTAAACATACATAAATACATATAAACATCTATGACTCGGAAACAAACATTCATATTCATCATATATATGATTGCACCTACCGGGATCCAAACCCGGGACCTCTAGCTCAGTAGGCAGGGTCACTAACTAAATAAATATATATATACACATTATAATCATTATATAAATCTGTGATCTTATTTACGTAAATATATTATTATTTGCACTTTTAAGCTTCACATTTTCAACATATTATCGACCACGAATTGTAATTTTCAATCATCGTTACTTTAAAATCGTCAATGGAAACAATGCATTTAAAGACGGTACCTATAATAGAACTCAAAGAGTGTTTCAAGGAAACGTTTTAAATTGTGCGTATCGTGAATCGACAGAAACTTTGCTCACAATACCTTCAGCAAAATATTACAAAGACACAATGAGGTGTAATTGCAAATAATTCAATGTCTCATACATCGGTACCATTTAAGTCCCCACGCTATCGTCTAAAATACTTTCATTGTTGGTATATCGCGGTTTGAATTGTATTCTATTCTGAACGAATGAAGTTTGTGATAGTATGGAGATGCGGTCGACAGTTTTGCGTGTAGTTATTATGGCACTTTTGCCGCTATTATGATACTGGGTGAGAATTTTACTTTAAATGATCACTTTGTCGTCATTTTCTTTTAAGACACTTTATATCGTATATCTACATCTATATCGTATCACTATTAAGTCTAATATAAAACAAATTGAATTAAAATCACGTTTTTCATGTAGGTCAAAAAAAGAACTCATTCTGACAAACGGCTGAGAAAGGGCTGTGATTACTTGTCAGTAATTGTACCATATTAATTAATGAAAAATTTTTTTTTCTAAATGATTTACGCTTTTTGCAAACCTATCTTATATAAATATATAAAATAAACTTACCGGTGATAAGTCACACCATCTTTTTTTGCGGTGTGAACGTATATTTTGAGCACTTTTTTATGGCACACTTTGGTATGGTGATTATCACACAGTTGACACTCGCCTAAGGACAAAAGAGTGCTTACATTGTCTTAAAGCACACTTTTGCCGTTCCGCTATTAGACTGCGAATGCAATGTCTATTGTATTGTATTGTGTTTCGGGATTACCTTGTACAATCATTTACATGGCCCAACAAAAGACTTATTAACTCAACTTAACTGTGTAGTAGGCATAACAAGTTTATGTGTGATCCTGTTGTTAGCATAATGATTATCACAGTTTCTAGAATGCAGTTTTTGTGTCTTATATTCACCACTAATCTTTGACAAACTCGTAGGATACTGCCCATAGTCTCTAACTGAAGTAAAGGGATTCTATTCTATTCTTCTTGGGACTAGCTGGTTTGAAAGTTATTTACTATGCGTTTATGTTCCCACGTCAGATGATCTATATATTTCGTCGTATCACAGAAAATAAAATTGTTTATTTATGTTGGACGACTATATTCTATAAACGAATTTGCTATGTATCCTACAGCGCTTCAAAAACTACCTCACCCTTTTCTCCTCTGAGAACTTTCTAAAATACTAAAAACTTTTTAGGAGCCTTACCGAGAATCTTCTATTTAAATTTTTTCTTGAGGACAAAGTGAAAAGGCATTTATTTTCTCAAAAATTATTCCTTTAGAATTCTTTTCGATGTCATTTCTAATAAACTAGATACTACTACCACTTCGAAAACAAATGGCGCTCTGTGAGAGAAGAAGCGGCGCAAGAAATTCTCCCAGCGTTCATTTTTTGGGTTTTTTAAAATAAAATAATATACAATATTGTACTGTTATTGCTATTGCTATAGTATAATCATAATCTAGTCCCAGGCTGTCCGATCACTTAGATATTCAGCTGTGGAGTAGTGAATTTACAACACAGCCATTTTATAATAAAACATTTAAATGTTATGAGTTTTCGAGTAACCTTGACTATCCCAAAACTTAGTCATGCTCTAAATAGTGAAAGACTTGCATTGAATGAAGTAATAGCCCCATTTAACCTTATATTTGTATTATAATACATATTACGAGTCGCCGTGAACTCCATACCACCTCACTTAAAAGATTTACACTTCAATAGAAACTCCATTACTCTACTGAATATAAAAAGGTGAATAGATTGTCAGCTTAGCGTAAATAACATTGGGAACGTCTAAACATGCTTAACTCTAAATATTTACGAGTAACTATTAAATGAATACGTTACATTGTACCTACAAAATATAAATTTACTGGTATTAGGAGCTCTATAAACTAAGCTTAAGAGCTTTTGAATAGACGAATGAATATATTGTAATACCTTATGCTATACTGATAGTCAAGAGACGGTAAATATTAGGTACATTTACCGTTAAGTGTCTAATTGTAACTGTTTGATCAACTTTATGTCATCACTGGGGTTTGAGCTTAAGACTTCAATAAACATTTATAATTATGTTAGTGGTTACAATTTTAGTTTAATTAGTTACGTCAGTTGGTGCTGGGGCTGCTGCTTCGACTGCCGAACACAGCAAACATCGCAAATATATCGGTGTTAATGAGTTTTACATATTTGTTCCGTTTGGTGTCGAGACACTTGGCCCGTGGGGCCCAGGGGCGCGGAGAATGTACAAAGTACTATGTTCTTGCCTCAATAGAGCTACTGGCAATCCAGGCACTGGCAGCTATTTTAGTCAACGGATCAGGCTAGCTATCCAACGAGGAAACTTTGCCAGTATTCTTGGTACGCTTCCCCGAAGTGATAGTTTCAATTTTATGTAATCATAGTAATGTTAAAATAGTTACAAGATTTGTTTCGTTTAAAAAAAATTTTATACATTTTAACTTATACTTATTAGAGTACGTTAGACGAGTTCGCCTCAACAACATAATCTAGTCGCTAAAATATCATCCTCTACAGACTATGAAGGTCACTTTGTAGCATAGTATGAGTAACTATGATTACCAAGTCGGTAGCGTTTTAAAGAGTTTTGTGTTCAAAATAGTTTTAGAGTTTTTGAACTGTTACTACAGTGTGTAGTCGTAATATTATTATCAATATAAAAAATATTCAGAGTTATTTTTGTTTCACTAAGGAATAAATTTACCCTTTGGATTTAAATACACATATTCATGCACACACACACACTCTATTTTAATTATTAAAGCTAACTTTCTAAGTTTCTTTCTTTCTTTCTGCTCTTCCGGAATTAAATATTAAATTTTTTATTTTGTTTTTTTTGCATCAGATATCAGGGTCTTGATTCCGTATGAAAATGACACTATTCTGAAACCACAATTTTTTGGTAGAATTTTCTAGATTTGTTAATTAAAAGTTTTATTTGCACCTAGAAATAAGAAATATAACGAATTTGATCTATTTTTTCTGAACCATTATTCGACAGTCATATAAGAGACCTAAAGCTGAAGCTGATGATGAATCTCAGAATAGCAAAAGCCAATAATAGCCTATGATAGTCGACCCATGATTCAAACTATCAGTCACCCACGACAGTAAACAATATTACAAAACAAAGGAATTCCGTAATCAAATCGACGTCCCTTGATCAGAGACGTGCGATAGAGAATGCGTATCGAATATAGTTTAGGAGTTGTTGAATTATTAATTAAACGGTTGAATTATTTAATTTATTACTACAAGTAAAGTTGATTATTATCACTCGACATTTTGATATGTAAATAATATTTTTATGTTTTAATTTTATATTAATATTTAGTTCAATGATTATTAGTCCATGAAACTGTTCAGTTCATCGGCTGGTTGGCATACTATTTGTGCAAGACCTAACATTAAGTATAAATGAAAAGAAACTTATAAAACACCCAAATAAATGTTCTTATTCTTTATATGGTAATCGTTTGTTTTTGAGTTATAAAATCTGGGTTAAAAAAAACCTAATCTGCTCTTTTTACATTTCTCAAAGTGATGGTTTTTGTATTTAATGGCTATTATAATCGAGCTTCAACGTTAATTATGTTTTGAACTTAATTAATACATTGTATGTATTCATTCACCAAATCTTCGATCATCGATGTAATAATCATCAAATCAAAGTATCTAAGTATCTAAATGTAAAGTATTTCCACAATTCCAGAAATTCAAGGTAAATATCTCATATTGACATGGTGAACGACTCAATTTAATAAAATAGTAATATGTACAATAATTGTATTAGGCGTAACTTTATGTAATAGTTACAATTCGTGGGTTATATTTGTTGTGAGATAATATTTATACGTTTTTATAAGGTTATATTTATATATCATTTTGTGGTCAGGACATAATATGGATTATGTAAATACAACAAATAAATACAAACAGACAATTGGCTCACCTTATATTATAAAGTGAAAATCGCTACGCATCAACATCTAAACAATAGGAATAATTTGCACTAAGAGAAATGAGGAGGTATAAATAGAGGTTTTTAAGGTTCGTAAGTCGCTCTGTGAGGCTAGTAGTTTTTTCTATTCAGATATTTTTATCATGATTAATATTTTCTCTAGCTCTTGGAGCAAAACTCCCACTCACAATGATGCAGCGCACGATGCATTTAATTGTTGTGTGATATCGCTAATGCACCTGTCAAGAAAACAAAGAAACTTAGATAAGTCCAAAATTGAGCCGCGCTATGCGCACATAATGTAAATGTTTATACTTTCTCGTTCGATATGCATCTTAGATACGAAACGCCAGTCATTTTTCATAGTGAACGAGTTTGGTCGTACCATGTCATACTAAGTAAATGCTTGCTTACAGTACTTAGGAGCAAACAATGGGAAATAGATAACGCGTAAGCTCCTATGATAAAAGAATTAGAGTTATTTAAAACTGTAATTGAACATATAAATGGCCTCTGTTTTTCAGTGGGTGGGCTAGGTGGTCAGTCGAATTTACATTGCTATTTTAAGATACTTTCCTCTATAAGCCACTTGCTTAATTTGTATCATATTTCATCTATCATAAGCCCTCGACTTGTAACTCATATGTCTACCGAACCACAACAAATGGACGTGAGTTCAATTTTTAATATGTATATGAATGAATGAATGACTTAGCCTTTATTGCAAACAATGTAAAGATAAGTACAATTTATATATTCAAAGTATTATTCTAATCTAATTATTATTCTTATCAAAGTAATATTCTAAGCTAAGTAATATTCTAATCTAAGTGCAATTATTAATCTTCATCATCGTTCGGTTGTCTTCCGACGTAGGCCACCAATGGGAGGCTCCTTTAGAGTATGGGTATCACAACGGAGCCTATTTCTGCTCTGAAGCAATAATGTGTAAGCATTATTGTGTTTCGGTCTGAAGGGCGCCGTAGCTAGTAAAATTACTGGGCAAATGAGACTTTAACATCTCATGTCACAAGGCGACGAGCGCAATTGTAACGCCGCTCAGAATTTTCGGGTTTTTCAAGAATCATGGACGGCACTGCATTTTAATGGACAGGGCGTATTAATTACTATCAGCTGAACGTCTTGGTCGTTTCGTGCCTTATTTTTATAAAAATATATAGGCCTCCTCCAGAACTTTGCATTCTGATCTAACCACAGAATATCGTCTCGACGTTGTTCCAGTCACTTTTTTAAAATCCTCTTCCCTTCTAATGGGATGTCTTCCTTAATAAGATTAGGAAGTTGTAAAATAAAAATAAAAATCTATAAAAATAATTTATTTATATTTAAACGTTATAATGCTTAATTATGCAATGTAATATTATCATTATTGGTTGAATTTAATACATTCTTTTTTAAAACATAATACATTCTACAAACGTAAACTAGAACTAAGAATATTTCTTTAAGAGTTTTTGTTTTGTTAATCCAAAGAAGTATTTTTTGTATACATACATTCGTACGTACATACATATTTTATTTATTGATGACGATGATATCATTAGATGCCAAAAAGAGAGATTTAGTAGGAGACTCTGATTAACAGTAATGTATTAATAAATTTTATTATCGCAAAGCAATCATTAATTTTAAAATTGCTGTTCACATGTAGAAAGCAATTCCAATGAAGGTGAAAGAAAACTTCATTCATAATATTAAATGCATCCTGTCAACTGGTTCTGATTCTTTAACATTTACCATAATAAAATAATTATGTTATTGGGTGACGAAATATCAATGCCGTGATTGATAAGAGGTGATCATGTTCGACGGTGAGAAGAAATGAGCAAACATGGCAAAGCATTTCGATTAAATTCTTTATTAGCTAATTCACAAAGGCCAAAACGAGTTTAAATGCAAAAGTCAAGAACCCCATCTATTCTATGCATAGATCGCTATTTTCTAAATGAATGTCCGATATTTATAGCTGCAGTGGACATAATTTAATAAACAAAGCAGGCACAAGACGACGTTTTAATGCCACCCTCGCCAATGGATCAGATAGTGGATCATAACTGGTTTAAGATAGCATTGTAAGGAGTTGCTTCCAATAAGTTATGTGCTCCTGGTAGCAAGTTGTTATCTTTAAGCGAATATGCTATCAGCCGTGAAGCTATTAATATAAAATGGTATCAGATGCTTTGTCTGCATATTTCATATGCTTTGTCGATTCCTTTAAAATTTGCAAGGCTATTTTTAAACTGGAATTCTATTTTTGAATGTGTATTTTCTAGACAGTATGGGAAGGTAATGAGAAGCAATTTACGGCTAATTTTGTTTTTTTTCCATCCTCACTCCTGAATGTCATAGATATCCAATCAAACAGTCTAGTGCGAATGAACATGATAACTTATCCATCTGTCATTAGTACATTTAACAATCCAACTATAATTGAAAATACATCACCCAAAAAAGACTTACTAACTCGACATAGCCGAGTAGAAGGCATAACAAGTTTACGTTTATTCCTGGTATTCCATTATGAATAACACTGGTACTAAAAAAATCTCCAATGTGCCTATTACATTATCAAGAATATATTAAGATACAGCTCAAAAATTCTATATGGTTTATCACCGGAACTGAACCACTATTAAAATTCCATAAGAGAATGTTTCTAATTCAGTTTGAATAAGTTGACCTAAGCGAACATAAATATTACAAAAATTGTAAGTAAATAAAAGTTAAGAGAGTAAATCAGAAGTACTACTATAAAAATACGAGTCCTACTAGACACATTCTTAGTTTTCATCTAGTTATGTAAAAAACAAATTGCTTATTACGTGCACGCTAGATTGTAAATTAAAAAGGATAATCCATGCTTTATCATAACAATAAAAAACGAGATGTTATTTGATTTATTTCAAATATCATTATCTTATTTTGTTCTTATTTTATTGAACAGGCTGATTACATATTTTCTTATTAAAGTGACGGAATATATTATTTCTTATGTACTTTTGAAAAAGAATTAGGAAACTTGAGTCGTCGCTTTGAAAGCCAAATAGGCTGCACAAATCAATATTAGTTACAGATCAGAAACAGAATCTTAGCACTGATATACAGGTTGGTTTTTTGAGGGCGGTGATGGCCAAGTCGGAAACTACGAGTATTAGAGAAAAGTCGTAAAAGGAGTCATGCATTCGATTTATAAGAAAACAATAACTGCATATTTAGTTTTTTTTAAATTTCTTGAACTTTTGACGGAAATCGACCCGAATGTTTTTTCAAAAAAAATTACTTCCTGTATTATTGGACCAACGGACTTTGTTGCTGACAAGGATCAATGAATTGGCAAAGAAATGTATTACTTAAAATGGAATGTATAATAGTTTCTATCCTTATTAATACAACAAGACTTCTCGGAATTAAAATGAATTCACTTGAAGAGGAACGAACGTAATATAAAATGGCAAAATTTTAAATTAATTTTAAATGTAGTTTTCCATTGTTGTTTTTATAAGAAGTGTTTTTATCGAAACCGACACTAGATTCATCATCATTCATTAGACGATAATTATTATAAATTTTATAATGGACCGTTCAAGACTGACATAAAATAATATTTATATCAAATAATTTTTATAACGACCTTGTTGGTGGAATGGTATATTATGTATTAGCTTATCAATAGGTTACAGGTTTGAATACCACTGGAAACATTGGATATTGTATCTATAGTAATATATACTCTGTAGGTCTCAAAGTGAACATGGACAAGGCGGAGATCATGTCCAATGTCCATGTCGCACCTACTCTCCTAAGTATCGGGAACTGCACTCTCAACCTTGGACAAACAATCCAATTAAGCATGTCTAATTTCGCGATAGAGGTCACTCTTCGAATCCAACTCGGATGGGCAGTGTGCAGGAAGGTCCATAAAGCCTTCTCATCTCAAAAACCCCAGTGTCTGAAGAGTTTTGAGGTTTTCAATCAGTGTGTGTTGCCAGTGATGACTTACGGTACGCAGATGTTGTCACTAACTGGACTAATGAGAAAGCTCATGGTCGCTCAAAGGGCAATGGAGAGTGCTATGCTCGGGGTTTTCCTGTGTGATCGAATCCCAAATTAGGAGATCCGTAGGAGAACTAAAGTCACCGACATAGACCAAATTATTGCAAAACTGGTAGGACAGTCCTCGGAAGCCGCAGTGTTGGTTATCTCCTAACAAGATGAACCGACGCTCTGGTCAAGAACACCAGAATTCGTTAGATGGGGGTAGCGCAGGATCGATCGTCGTGAAGATCTTTCAGAGAGGCCTTTGTCCAGCAGTGGACGTCTTCCGGCTGATGATGATGATGATAGTAATATAAATATTATTATAATTATTTAAATATATATATATATTATAAAAATTATTATTTTTTGGATCAAAAGCATATTCTTTGTTTGAAAGCACTTATCTTTGGATCCACAAGTCTTACTCTTCAGATTTATAAGAAATGTTAAAGCATATGGCTACTGTCAGTTAGTTTTAATAAATTGATTTTTGTGAAGAAACTTGAAAGGAATACAGTTCCCGAATTCCCTTTTCCACGTTCACTGTCCTAACGATTAGTGCGTTAACACAATGTTATAAAGAAAAAGGACTTAACACCTAAAAAATGTCCACGATAAGATATTTTGTTAATTCATTGCTAGTTTGATAATAAAAACCATTCACAGAAATTAGCGCCGTAATCAGCTGATTGTAGCCCATTGATTTGTATATTCGCATACAAATATGCGTTCACGAGACACATTATGTTATTGTTAAATAACTTTTATGCATAAAAGTATAAACCAAACAAAATATACTTATGAAGGTGTGGTTCCTCTTGTTACACGTATAATATATATTGTTACACGTATAATACATATTGTTACACGTATATTATTTCCAATATAACTTCTGAGAAATCAGAATCATATCACATATATCATATAATTCAAAATTTCATAAAGATGTAAAATTAATGTCTTCTCACGAAAAAAGTATTATTGAGATTATCAATTATATTTTCGCGTTTTTGTAAAGATCCTCAACAAATAACTTCAAAGGCGATTTAAGAAAACTTGACTCTGCAAAAGAAAAATACGATGAATTGAATGAAAAACAAGCAGAAATGGAAGACGTAGATATTAAAGCTGCGACGGCGGTTAGATCGAGATGTAATGGTGAAGATAAGTTGTGGCAATTACTGAAGTGCTGCATCGACAAGATGGAAATGGGACCTGAGTAGCGAAAAGCAATAATGGAATAAAATAAGTCCACGTATTTTCCCTCATAATGTTTTAATGGCATCGTAATCAAGAAATTAATCTTAGTGTGGAAACAAATTTATAGATTAAGCTACTTTTAATATAATCTGAACATATTTCTTCAAATACTAGAAAATTTGGGCTGGGTTGGATCAACTAACTTTAGCAATAACAAACATGTTAAAGTATTATGCAAAAAATATGTTGAACCATTTGACAATTTTTGGTTGACGTCTTATCTTTAACAGTTAACCATAACCAGCTTCGTTTAAAGCTTCTGTTAATATGATATAGCTAAATAGCAATCTGTTAAATAAATATTCGATATTGACTCGATATCTCACCATTTCACTATAACTTTAACCGGAATAGTAACCGGAAATAGTTTTGTAAGTACATTACTCAAATTCAAATTCAAATATTTTTATTCAAAATAGGATTTAAAATCACTTATTGAACGTCAAAATCTACCACTCTTTCCACAAACCCGCGTTTGGGGCACTTTTAGTTTTAAGTTATTTTATTATAATTTTAATTTTATTGTATCTCTATATTATTCAATATATTGTAATTGTAAATAATACGGTTGTAAACACTTTCACATGTTAAAGTCAGCGTTACTGTTAACATTAAATTATACCTAAAACTTAACTTTAACAGATAACATCTTATCTTCTTATGTAAGTCAGCCTAAGAAGTGTGTAAAGTAAATTGCTTGTATATTTTCACTCGCTCCACTTTTCTGAACATATAGTAAATATACAATAACCGATTCTAAAATGCTAACTTTAAAAACCTACTTGATGTCAAACATTTTAAATATGTTTATTCTATGTCCTAATTTTTCACTTATATCTAAAATATTCACACATCTGATATAAAATAAGTTGCAAGTTTGGTTTGAAATATCGTTTTGTATAATTATTATGTTGTTAATAGTGTTATATACTCATCTGAATTAAGTTTTACTAGTGACTTAACTTAATTACTCCCTTAAAGTCTGTAACTATAAGTTGTAAGACAGCTCAAAACTTGTTTTATAATAAAAATTCACTTCCTCTTGCAAAACAATCTTCCAAGCGCATACTTGTAGCAATAACCGTAATTTACAAGAATTTAATTAAAATGCGGAACTTGTAAAGTTTTTAAAACAAATATTTTAAATTTTTCTTAAAAAATCTCTAAAATTTTCTATTTAAAAGAGTGTGAGCTTAAGGTATTCGTTGATATGAAACATCAACAAGCAATTTTACCCTGGAGGTGGCGGTCGTCAATAAATTTATATTTAATCCCAGGAGTGGAAGAAATCAAATAATAATACAAAAAACTATTATCACACATAAAATAAATTTTACAAAGTGAAAATTTTTGAGCTTTCTCTTATTTTAATGCTTTCTGAAATGTTTACCAGTAGGAGGCTCCTATGCACAGGAAGCCGTCTAGATCATGGGTACCACAACGGCGCCTATTGCTGCCGTGAAGCAGTAATGTATAAACATTACTGTGTTTCAGTCTAAAGGGCACCGTAGCTAGTGAAATTACTAGGCAAATGAGACTTAACATCTTTTGTCTCAAGATGACCAGCGCAATTATATTGCCGCTCATAATTTTTAGGTTTTTCAAGAATCCTGCAATGCATTGTACACGGCATGGGCGTATCAATTACCATCACCTTTTCATTAAAAAAAATGTTTTTTGGAATGCTATCTATGTAGACGTGTATATCATTGTAAACATCCCATTATGTGCGTTGTTATAAATACAAGTTGTTCCAGTATAAAACATCGACCCACGGCACCTTAGTTACGTGAATTGATACGATATGCAAAATCGTATTGATACATTGCATGCATCTTAATACAATCTGTGTAAGCACACGCAATGGAACAGTTCATTAAAAACAAATCGCGAACACATGGTCGATTAATTGGCCCTAGTCACCTTGTAGGGTGTCTATGATTTGATGAGAATGTACGGATCTGTTTAACTTTGAAAATTCATATTGACAACTAGCTGACCCAGCAAACGTTGTATTGCCGATATTAAAATCGCGATACAAAAGTAACTGTTGATTGTAGATGGGTGAAAATTTGAAGTTCTATGTAATGCTGACTCATAATCAATCAAATTTAAAAAAATGTCAAAAAAATTAAAAAAAAAATTTGGCGTGGACCACCGTTGTGTCCAATGTTGTCCGATTCTCAGACCTACCCAATATGCACTCAAAATTACATGAGAATTGGTCAAGCCGTTTCGAAGGAGTTTAACTACAAACACCGCGACATGAGAATTTTATATATTAGATAAATTTAAGATATTATAATATTGAGATACTTTTCATCAATTATCTTGCTCTAGGTTAATACCTAGCAATATTTGAAGCCGGGATCTCTAGCTCAGTAGGCAAACTTGAAATATACATAATTGCTGCAAATACTATCAATCTATACATTCCTCTACGTTTTTTGTTTTGGAAGAGAGTTCCTACTACGACGAAGCATATATAAAAGGAGACTCTAACACTAATGTTGTATGTCTTTGTATTTTGTTGTTATAAGCGATTATTATTATTATACAATAAAATTATAACAAAGAAAAAAGCGGCCAAGTGCGAGTCGGACTCGCCCATGAAGAGTTCCGTAGCAGCAAGTAAGATACTATAAAAGTTATTGTAGTTTGTTGTAACGATTTATGACATATTAAAAAAATACTACTTATTAGATCTCGTTTAAACCTCATCATATATTTTTTTTAGTTTTATCATTCTTTTATTTTAAAAGGTACAGGGGGGGCACACATTACCACTTGGAAGTGTCTTTCGCGCAAACTATTCAGTTTAGAAACAAATAATATTAGAAACCTCAATATTATTTTTGAAGACCTATCCCTAGACACCACACGTATGGGTTGATGAAAAAAAAAATGAGTTTCAGTTCTATGTATGAGGGACCTCCAAAATTTATTGTTTTTTTTTTTGTAAATCTTAATGCGGTTCACAGCATACATCTATTTACCAAGTTTAAACAGTATAGTTCTTATAGTTTTAGAAAAAAGTGGCTGTTACATACGGACGGATAGACAGACAGACATGTTGAATCTATAAAGATTCCGTTTTTTGCCATTTGGCTACAGTACCCTAAATACTGAACACTGAATATTTTTTAAAAATAATACTTGCTGTATAATAAAGTTGTAAAATCTATAAAAATAAAGAATTTAGAACAATTTTGTATACAATTTTGTCTGTTGGTCTGTTTGTCCTTAAAAATCGCAGTTATATAAAATCCTATTATTTTTCGTAGAAGGTAAATTTGACACCGACTGCTCTATCCGATAATTAAGACAAGCGTGGGACGCGTTCCCTGTCAACTGTCCTTCAACGCTCAGTGCCGTATCGATCCAATTAATTGTTTATCTCGATGCAAATAAAATCGAGTAATGATTCGAAAATCACTACAATAAAAATCTCTGGCACTAGATAATTTAGTATTCTTCTAGAGTTCTCAATTGTCTCCAGAAAAATGTGAACTTTAGTGTGTTTGTCTTGGAGATATCCGTAAAACAGTTAAGGGAATTGTTTATCAGTATTAAAAAATTATTTCGATCAAATTACTTGAATTTTATATCGGCAGTGTTCTGTGCAAAGTCCGTTGAGATTTTTAATAACTCATTCAGCTCTTGTCACAAACATTTTTGATAACAATTTGGTTTACCTCAACATAATAATTATTGATAGACATCATTTGAACATCATTTTTATATTTATTGTTACACATTAAAGTACTTTTAACGGAATTAAACGCGTTTTATTTTAACCGTATTTTTTACGTAGTAATAAAGATTTTATATATTTTACAAAGCAAATCTTATGACTATATTTGCAATACTATGACTACATAAAATTTAAATTATCATTACGTGGAAGCGTACCAAGAATACTGGCAGCATTACCGCGTTGGATAGCAAGGCTGATCCGTTGACCGAAATAGCTACCAGCACTTGGGCTTCCAGTAGCCTTATTGAGGTGCGAAGATAGTATTTTGTACATTCTCCGCGCCTGCCCCACGGGCAAAGTGTCTCGACACCAAACGGCACAAAGATGTATGACTCACTGAGACCAACATATTTGCGACGCTTGCTGTCTTCGGCAGTCGAAGCAGCAGCCCCAGCACCAACTGACGTTACTAGGACATGAAAAGGAGCCAGAGTGTCGACGCAAGTAGCGTCGCACAACAGCGCCCTTCCCCGTGCCCAAGCCACCAGCGTCATTCCATCAGGACGCTTGCCATCGCGGCGGGTAAAACCAATTGGCTCTAAGACAGCTGGTATATTAAGAGCGGCAAATGCCCTGCGGATGACTTCATTAATGTTGGCGTGATGACAGTTACGGCCTGCCGATTTTAGGCAGGATAACCCGTGACGCCCAAGACCAAATATTATGATTTTTTAATAATAATTTGGATGCTTTACTATAACATTGCGAAATATAATGATAGATTGAAGGAATTGAATTTTTAACTTCCCTATCAACAGAGTTCAATACCACCATCTTTTTTCTTAAGAGAAATCATTTTTACGTATGTATTGCAGGGACGCGTTTTCAGGGTGTCTGAAAAAAGCAAGGTCACGAAAGGTCGGGTTATATAAATAATTAATAAAAAATAATGGAGTAAATAACAGAAACATCTTATATAAAATATAAATTGGGAGTTTTAGAGACTGCCGGTAGAACATAGAACTTTAGTTTTAACATTTTAATTTTCATAATTATGAAAAACAATTTATTTTAAACATATTTTCAATAATATAATAATCACACAAAACACCAAAACACTAATTCAACAATTCACAATGATATAAACACTTTGATATTTTCACTAAATCCATTCAATTTCACTTATGAGATATACATAGCACTAATGTTGCACAATACGTCAGCTGTATAGCTACAGATATACTGCTATAAGTATTTTGGTGACGCAAACTCAGGAGATTTCACCCATACAAAAAGCGTCCAACTATATATATTTATTTTTTAATTATTTATTTATGCGCGCTCCAGTCAAAAGCATTTCGGTGACGCGAACCTATAAGTTTTTACTCTACCAAAAAGCATCCAACACGGTTAAAGAAGTTTTCACTTCAAAAATACAATTAAAATTACACGTGTGTTAATCCTTCAAAAGGAATTTTATTCGTATATATACATAATTTATATATTATTGCAAAGCTGCATAACTTTGTCAGTAATATCTCATTTATAGAGAATTGTTCAAATATTCAATCCATGTAGGTGTCTTGAGTTATAGAGTCCGTGATAACCCACTCGGGTATGCATTAATTAAATAATTATGACATATTGTGCGACCGTTCAATGAAAGGCGGGGCTGATAGCGCTAAATTATGGAAGGTCCTGGAAGTTGTTGAATATGATACAATGTATCATTTTATGATAATATTATTTATAATTTGTTTTGATAACCGTACATATTGGAGTACTATTCATAAGGATTATAACTATAGAATTCGGACGGACAAAGAGTGCAAGTGTACTTTATTGTCATAAAATGCGACGCGGCGACTATTTCTGCCGTGAAGCAGTAATGTGCAAGCATTGTTGTATTTTGGTCTGAAGGTCGCCGTAGCTAGTGAAATTACTGGGCAAATTAGACTTAACATCTTAAGTTGTGTTAAGGTGACGAGCGCAATTGTAGTGCTGCTCAGAGTTTTTGGGTTTTTCAAGAATCCTGATACCATCACTTGAACGTCCTACGTCTAACGCTCGCGATTTGTATGTCACTTTGTGTGTCACCAGCCAGCAACGCATGCAGCGTTGCTGGCTGGTAATAGAGGTAAACAGTCGACTTCAATTTTTTCGACGTTTTTCAGTCTCATTTATCCTCCTCTTTTATAAAAAAATCGTAAATGAGTAATTATTATTATGAGAACATTCTTTAAACCTAATTATTTTCAGTCTCATAAATTTTCATGAAAGTTACCGATAATAAGGAATTTTATGATATCATTCAGCCGTACCATAATCATTTGCATATTAATTAAAATATATAAATATCCTTTTCTTTTTAAACACACAGCTCGTTAAAGGCTTGTTTGTCGGATTCGATTCAATTTGCTCGAATGTTTTAATTCGTTTTGTTTATTGATCATAATAACAAAATGGGTTTATTTAACGGCTTTATTTGTGCAAATTGCAGCCACCTTCAGGCTAAAAATGTAATGTCTTTTAGTATTTTACATTTGATTCCCTTCGGTTCGAGTCAATGGCGTTATTAAATTTTATATGATATGATTATTTGATAATTTATTTTTATACTATTTTGAAATCAATCTCGACAAAAAAAAAAGTTAAGTAACGTTAAAAGCTTACATATTGTAAGTAAAATCTTAATATATATAATTTACGTGTCACGTTATTTGGCCGCGATGGACTTCTAACTAATTAACGGATTTCAAAGGGGATTACTTCATGGTGTGCAGTTTAGTCCAACTTGAGAGATTTGGGAGAACGTCATTGTTTGGGACCAATAATTATTTTTATTTCCAACTAGTTGACCCGACAGACGTTGTTCTGTATATAATAAATAAAATAATGCATTTATATGAATTTGTCATAACATATCATAACATCAAAAATTACTTCGTAAAATATGCACCCTGCTGTCGTAATGAAATTGTTTCACAGCAGAACTGTCAAACCGTGCGTCAATAAATTCTCTCATAGAAATTATGTATGGACACATTAAAGGAAAAACAAATTTGTTGTTTTTATTTAATTTAGCAGCATTTTCCTATTTATTCACCTTTTAAACCTTCTCTGGACTTCCACAAAGAATTCAAGACCAAAATTAGCCAAATCGGTGTAGCCGTTCTCGAGTTTTAGCGAGACTAACGAACAGCAATTCATTTTTATATATATAGATATTTGTTTTGTGTTGACATCTTTTCTGTGACAGATTATATTGACGCACGGTTTGACAATTCTGCTGTGAAACAATTTTATTATAACAACAAGGAGCATATGTTACGAAATAATTCTTGATGTTATAAAAAAAATATTGACAAATTCATAAAAAACAGTATTTTATTTATTATGTACAGAACAACGTCCGTCGGGTCAGCTATAATATTATATACTCGTAATAATTCGCACGTAACTATTTGTAATAGAGAGTAAAGCCATTGAGAATGGAGATATAATTTGTTATCATCATACTATTGTAATTGTATTAAGAGTCTAATATTAAGTGCCATATAAACGAAATCTCCAAAGAAATTGAATCCTCATTCGGTTTCAGTTACCAACGGCGACAAATAAAATTCCCGAATACGAAACAACGTCTTATTATCAGCGAACTGTATTTTATAAACGACAGTAGGTAGACGGCTGAAATTATAACTTAGTGCCAATATAATGCCTAATTACAAAATGGCAAACATCTAGCATAGGGTCTGCCTCTGTGACATACCCCTTGAGGTCTTGTAGACGTGTCATATGTCCCACCTATTTCCGTTTCATTACATAATTTCATGTACATGTATATAATGTGATAGTTTGTATAATGTTACGTAACCTTTTGTATGCAAGTCCGAATTGCACTAACAGTTTTTTCTCTATGATCTTCCCTTCAGTTAAGTTCAATTAACCTTATATGGTTTTTAGTATGTTTTATTGTAACATCAGAAATATTATACTGAACCCAGTAACCATTCTGATAGTTACTTCAATATGATCTAAACATGATGGATTATAAGACCATTCAGTTTGGAGTTAACATAAGAGTTCTTATGATCATTGTGATGTATCACGCGCTGCTATTGCGCTATGACGGATCACTTCCTTTTACTAGTTGAATACAAACATTAAGAGTTCCAATTTTTAAGTAGATGGTTTTAATAATTGTCTATCACATTTTATATCAGTGTCTTTTTCAACAATGTTTACTGAACTCCGTTTATCATCATCCACATTTTGATTATCTTTAAACTTTCTGAAGCTGATGTAAGCATGTCGATAGGATTTCAAAACTAGCACTTTCAACATAGTGGAAATTTGAATTGACATTCATTGTTTCATACAGTGAAATGAGTAAATAACCCGTTGTAGTAAAAATAACCCAATTAAACTTCCAATGGTTTGCATAATTTTACCTATTGTTCTTCTTTCATTACAAAATATCTTTGAATTTATCGAGGGTGTAGTGATGACAAAAGACAAGAAGAAAAAAGTCATTACTCTATTACACAAAAATTGTAATTTGTACGTTTGTACAAAAAAAAGGAGGAGAAATTGTTATGACAATATGTAAATATTTGTTCAATTGGCATTGGCGATCTTTTCTTAATAAAACTAAGTGACATCACCTAATAAAAGTCAAAAAAACTACCACCCATTCCAAAATGAATGCATCATGCCTGAGGAAAAACTCAGCGAGCATAAATATTTCGTTTTATGAGAATCTGTCTCATTCATAGTGTTACGGTACACGTCTGTATCTTCGGGTACTTAAAGTACAACTGCCAGCAAACAAATGCAAGAGTTAGACAGCTTTAATAAACCATTACTTCAAACATTCTCAAACAAATATTTCTACGCAACTGTACACTTTTGATTTAACATAATATCCTTTTTTACATATTCACAAATCGTAAGCTTAACATTTAGAAGTTAAAAATAGCCAAAAAAATGAATCGATACTAACTCTTGACTAGAGAATCTTTGAACATTGATGAAGAGTTTAGTTTCACTTTATCAAGTTGTTTTTTATATTGTAAAAGCGCATAGGGCACAGCTATCGTAAATAGTTATTTTTAACTTAGAAATCGATTTGCATCCAAGTTAAATCAATTCGTTAGTCAATTACAAAATTACGCTAATCTTATAAATGAATGTAAGTATGATAGTACTTCTTAACACAACAATAAAAAAATCTAACGTAGTTTCAATTAAGGAATTATACAAACGTGAATGTAATTTCAATGAATTATAAAACATACAGCATTGAAATTTAAATATTTACAAAGAAGTACGCTTGTGTTATGCATTCAAAGTGTTGAAGTGGCACGTGGCGAAGTTGTGTGTCTTTTATTCCAAAACAGTAGTGAGTGTCTTCCATGACTACAGAATATGAAAACCTTTTAACACTTTTGAATGTTTTATTTTGTTTACTCGAGTTTTGTAACGACTGTTAAAGAGTTTGTTATTTTTTTAAAGTGATATTGCTCACTTTTGGGATTAAATATACAAATATAATTTGTAGCTAAATTTATGAACGATGTGGGATTCAAACCACAGCCTTAAAGATTACGTCCCAACCTTCTTGTTTCGTTCCCTCGTTCTGCAAAAATCTTGGTATATTTTTTTTCAAATTTTGTAAATGGGGCTACAACCACAGTACCGCATAGTCCGTTAATTTTGATCCAAATTATATTTGTATTCTGTTAAAGAATAATTCTAACATTTGCATCCCAGTTTAAAGTAGTTTATATAACACATTGCAAACTGTTTACGCCAAAAACAGTAGTCGTAACCAAACAAATTGTTATTCCTTGTTCAAACTTTGCAGTTCAGGTTTGGAAAAGTGTACCTACTAGTGGATAGATCATTTACTTCAGAAATTGTAATGAGCAATTGAATTAATATATATTAATTATTTATGGGACTAATTTGCTAGTAAGTAATTAGGTGATGCAGCTGTGAGTACTTTAAGTTCTACCAATTAAAACAAAAAATAAAACTGCACTAGTTCCACGACACATATTTTGTAAAGGGTTTTTCGATTCTTAATCGGACGTAATTCCAGAAAATCGTTCCAAACCACAATCATGTCGAAATTGAGTTAAGAACACAAAACTGCTCACGTGATTCATATTAACGGACGACAAAAAATGGCAGCCCTACTGTCACTCTTAAATGAATCATGACTTAGTAGCCAAACCCACATGTATGGAATACAATAATATTTATTAAATTTTAAACACGAATTCCTTAAAATGTGATGTTTGTGGCTTGGAACGTTTTTCTGGAATTACGTTCATGATCGAAATTTTATTAATCATACTCTTATTTCATATTAAAAAAAAACATTGAACTTCCGATTTTGTATGATATTTTTGCAAATGTTTACTAAAAGGCCAGCAAGATTTCTTCTGGTATTGCAAGAGATCTACCTTCATGTGATATGTATGCTTATTTGTCTTAAAAGTCATTAAAAGTCAGTTAAAAAAACCATCATCGCTTCGGAAGCAAATGGTATTCCAAGAAAGAATAAACATAAAACATACAATCTAAGTGGCAAATCATAGATATAATATCGAGAATCCAACCCGCAAACAGTTGTGCATGAAATGCCTGTAAAGAAGTGACACCAGTGGGAGGCTCCTTTGCACAGGATGCCGGCTAGATTATGGGTACCACAACGGCGCCTATTTCTGCCGTGAAGCAGTGAATGTGTAAACATTACTGTGTTTCGGTCCGAAGGGCGCCGTATCTAGTGAAATTACTGGGCAAATGAGACAAAACGTCTTATGTCTCAAGGTGACGAGCGCAATGGTAGTGCCGCTCAGAATTTTTGGGGTTCTTCAATAATCCTGAACGGCACTGCAGTTTAATGGGTAGGGCGTATCAATTACGATCCGTCCTGCTCGTCTCGTTTCTTATTTTTGTAAAAAAAACTTCTCTTATCTCGCCTTGAGAATAATTGCAAGATTTACCAATTATTAAAAAATTCTAAAAAAAATTTAAATGACTGATTTACACCTTGCTTACATTTTGTACAGCCGACATTCCAGAATAATCCAACCCATAAATTGCATCACCACAGATGGAGTGATATAAATCGTATATTGTATAAAAATGATACACAGCAGAAAGATAAAATATACAAGCTCGCGACATCATACGATATCAAAAAGGGTCGATATGGGCCTTTGTTCTTCGACACGCGATGCAAATGTATCCTGACCCGCTTGATTTACACACATTATAGATTCAGAAAAGTGCATTGTTTCAATAGAATGTGCTATTGTTTAATTATAAACAGTTATTGGGTTGGTTTTAGCTTTCGTATCAGAATAATGACACCGGATGGATGCAATATCCTTTTGTTAAATATATTTTAGTGTGTAACCTTTTTCCTGAGTGCTGTCTTTATTATAGTCTTAGAAATTAAAACTGTTTTAAAGCTAATTAAATACTATTTACCTGGCTTCGAAAAAGAGGAGGTTCTCAATTCGATTGGTATTTTTTTTATGTATGTACACCGATTACGCAGAGATTTATGATTCGATGTTGAATGTTTGCCATTTGGTCCCATTAATATATTTATAAAATACTATTATTTGTATGTGCTGCCTAGGTAGGTTTGAAGTCGGTGCCAAGCCAAAAATAATAGCAGGTACCTACACTCGTCACGCGTGAATTTCAGCGGGTAGCTTCGTCTAGAACCAAACAACCCAAGCTGGCAAGCACCGGTATCAAAATCTTATATTTGCATAAGAGTTGTATTAAATTAAATCTCTATTTAATACTTTTGAGTTTTTGAAGTCTGTTTTTTTAAGCGTAGTTTTTTTTCTTTAGTAGTTTCTTTGTTTAACGGGAGTGCTACACATTTATTGAAATAAAACACAATTTTAATGGATATTTTCTAGTATTTTATTGCAAACATAAGGTGATGTCTGATTCCAAAAACTGTTGAATTTGTAGTTGCCAAAGGAATATTAAAATTTCATACGGTTCTGATACTTGATCTCTCAGTTTTGTAATTATTTTCATTCCAAGAAAATTTGAAAAAACTCACTCCCCTCTTTTTGTTTATGGTTAGTGATTATAATAATTATCAAAATTATTACATAATTATTTAAATTATTGTTATTGGCACGCTTCACTAAGACTCTAAGTCTATGCAGCACAATTTTGAGGCAATTATAACATAATACATACTGTAAAGATTTTAGGTACGTTTGAACGATAATAGCTGGCATAATGCAATAACATCTCTTAGTAAGTTACGATAGCGTACAAAACAAAGTATAGAAACATCAATGAAAAACTACGGATGGGAAATTTTGACTAAGAAATTATAATTTCACTCACCTTCACGCCACATAAATATAATAAAACAAATAATGGAAATAAAAATAATTATGCGTCCCAAATCGAAGTAAAAGCTATCCTATCTCTCAAGTTGGACTAAACTGCACCCCATGAAGTAATACCCATTAAAATCTGTTCATTAGTTTAGGAGTTCACTGGGAACAAACGTCAGGACACTGCATTTATTTATATACTAGCTGACCCGGCAAACGATGTTTTCCCATTTAAAATATTTTTGAGTTAAACCGTTTCTTGGACTTTGCAACATTATTTTATTTTTATAAAATAAAAGAATATTTCCAAAATTAACGTCGCTTAAGTTACTCCTGCCAATAAAAGTCCCGTCAAAATCGGTCCAGCTTTTTCAGAGATTATCAGAGACAAAAATTGTAAGAAATGTTATTTTAGTGTATATGTATTGCATGTAGTAAAAAACGGTTATTTAAATATTACAAACAGACACTCCAATTTTATATATATGTATAGATAAGCATATAAGTACTGTAGTACTACACTGGTGTACCGATACAATATTAGCTACTTCTATTCTTGCACAGAACCACAAACATAAATTCACAATGATGCGCCATAAATTTGTCAAATATGCAATTAATCGATTCACAAGTTGTTACAACTTATTGTGTTGGCTATAAAGTAGACGCCTCTCGTTGGTCTGTTTCTGATATTGCTGTATTATTTATAGGATATTGTGTGAAACTCAACACGAGAGATTGAGATGCCTTTTTGGTTTTTGTCAAGCAGTTTCGATAGGTTCATGGCGTGTCTATAAATAAAATATTATTGAAGGCTTTGTGCCGCACAGCCTCAGAAAAAACTAGTTCCACTTTTTAGATTCCCCTGTTTCACTCTTTATTTTTTTGCTTGCTCGGTTTTATCATATTTTTATAAGATAATTGCAATTTTCTTCAGATTGGGTTATAAACTGTAAATTAGATCCTGTAGATGGAGCCACAACCTTACAGTTGAACAAGACATACTAAAATTTGTGAACGATAAGTCACTCGAATGGTTGGCTCAGTGGAAGAGCGCTCGGGCGTAACCCAATAAGTCACGGGTGCGAGACCCGCATCACTCATAAGTTTTATAAACAAAATTATTCTCTTATTTAATATTATATATTATGATATTTTTTTATATAGTAATAATTGAAACATGTTTTATTCTTTCAAAATTTAGAAAAAATAAAAATATTTTTTATAAAATATGACTTTAGTTCTGACACTTGCAAAAACAAGTTTCATTTATGCAATAATATTTTATTTATATGGCTTTATATAGCTTTATATAGGATCATCAAACCGCATTTTAATGCATTTAAATCCATTTACAGTTACAGCAGTATACGACAATATAAAAACAAGAGGATACATTATTCCAAGCTTATTATCGGATGTTATCTTAAATATTTTATTCATATTGACGCCGTATATCAAAAATGATCCGGGCTTAACACTAACTGGAATTTATAGTTGTAGATATCACACGACAAATCGTCCAGCCGACCTATCATCTGCCGACACTTGTATTGTTTGGCTTATCAATGTCACAGACTAATGTCATATAGATTGTACAACAATAATAATATAATATGAATTTGATAAAACACTATTAAAGGACGCGTGTAATTGTTACTGTGTTTTACTTTAGGTTTTTGCGTAAAAGTTGCATTTTCATTCCCCCTTTTAGTCCCCCTGAAAATGAGATCTTGAAAGGTTTTGCATCGTCGTGTTAAATAAAACAATAATAATATTGTAACTTTTACGCAAAATTCTAATTTAAAAACATAGTTACATTTACACGCGTTTTGATCCTTTAAAGAAATCATTCAATGAAAATACTACATAGTATTTTTTTACGAGAAATGGATAACATGATTGATTGTGGAGCTATTTGCATACATATCACATTAATTTAAACATGAATGAAGCTTTGGACTTTATATGTTGGAATAATATTTTTTATTTTAAATTAAAATTATCAAATGAATCCGATACTTACTGTGCAACTCAATTTCTTTCTATTTTCATAAATATAATTTTTTTTTAATATAATCCCTCCAAACTGATGACGAAATAAAGGGCATCGAATGATCGATAAAAACATATCGATATATTACAATCGTCGAGATTTTTAGATTTTTCATTTGAATCCATTTTTAAATATTGGTTGCCTGAATGATAATAGTGTAAGATTCCTTCAAATTGTAAAATTGTACTACTAGCGAAGAAGGCTTAACTTTTTTATTTCTCGCAGGTTTTATTCTGATTATTCAGTACTCTGTGTTTACTTAGCAATCCGTATCGGATCGAAGGCGTGATTTAGTGCCCGATATCTTTCCAAACTGATTGTGAATGAACTCTCGCTTTCTATAAAATGTGTTGTTTTATCGATTTTATGTTACCATAGAGACGATTTTGTTTTTATCTCAAGTACAGACGCGACTTTATGCTAAGATAATTCCGTAGATTTTTAGTGATGCTTAAGTATGGCCTTCGTGATATAAGGTATCAGCAAGTATTAATTTAGATTAATAATGAACCTTATAGTGCACTTAAGTTAGGTTTATATTTATTTGTAAGTTTTAATAAAATTACAATGATATAAATTTATATTAAGTCGCTCAGTTTTTCTAACATCGAAAAAAACAATAAAAATATAAACTAAAATATATAAACTAAAATCTAGCAATATAGTGGCGATCTTACTTGTCGTTAAATAAGTTTCGGGCACATTAACAATGGCAGTAACAATGAATGTGCAACCTACACGATTTTTTGTTAAATAGTGTAAAACAACTAACCCCCTTATTCATAATGGTCCGCTAACTTTAAATAGCCGCTTAGGTGTGTTTTTTCTCATTCTGACTTAGGTCAATAGAAGAAGACAGAATGAGAATTAGCAATGCTTTAAGTTAGCAGACTATTATGAATAAGGGGGTTAGATTAAGGATTGGTCTCCGCTGCGTACCAACTAGATACTGCAGGCGTAGTCGCAAAGTGTGGTAACCACAGATAATCTAAACTATGGTGGTAACTAATACTACGCCCAAGTGGGCGTACTCGAGCAAGTCTCGAACAATGTGTGACGATGACGTGCCACATGTTCTGTTAAAGTTTGCTAATAATTGAAACTTAAATACCGGGTTGCGTAGTAAAACTTTGTAAAAATATTGCTAAAAGTAATGAGAAAGACACTGGGATCACATATCATGAGTAATTATTTTGTATTTTATTAATTTCCATGTAAAATAACACGAAGCGTATGTTACAAAGTTTGAAAGATGGCATTGAGTGTCAAGATGCCACGCACACTAGCTATTAGATATATTTGTTCTAAGGTACAGGCAAACCTGAAATAAATTGAGAATAAATCTAAAATATTTATTAAAAATAATAGGTTATAACTATATTGTCATGTATTTTTGGTGAAAACAAATCATGTTCGTTGATAATATAAAATTTAGAATTCACCTTATTCGATATCAAATGAAAAAAAATAAAGTTCTTTTAAAATAAAGATAAAATTATTCATTCTTTAGATTTTATGATAATGGCAATAGGATTGGACGTAGTAAACGTCTGTGCATACAGATAAACACTTTGTTTTAGACGTTCTTCAGTTCGTTTATAGCTTCTTAGCACGATATTCTATTGATTTTCTTTCAACAACATTTGCTGGTATCGTTTCGGTGCTACTTCAAGACTTGGTACAATTTTATTTCAACGAAGTTTTTCTGAGTGAGAATAAGCTAAGGGTTCTATTGACTGTGCTGTGGCCTACCATGCGCTTTCGAGTTTCTTTTAACCAGGACTAAAAATAACAGTAGAGACGCTGTGTTGATGATATATAAATATAAGATACATAATAGCTTTAAGGGTAAATGTATACACTTTTATAATAAAATCCTAGCCACTGTTCAGGCATTATCTATAAATAAATTTAAAGGTTTTATTAAAAAATGGCTTTGTCATAAATACTACTAACCCACAGCTGAATATCTAAGTGATCAGACAGCCTGGGACTAGATAATGATTATTTTATAGCAATAGCAAAGACAATGCAATGTTGTATATTTTAAAAAAGAGCGCAAAAAAATGCTGGGAGAGTTTCTTGCGCCGCTTCTTCTCTCACAGAGCGCCATTTGTTTCCGAAGCGGTAGTAGTGTCTAATATATTAGAAATTACATCAAAAAGAATTCTAAAGAAATTAATTTTGAGAAAATAAATGCCTTTTATGTCTCATTATGCCTTTTTAATAAAAAGACAATATAGGTTGATAACCATTGGCAGTTACTAGAATATTCGTTACATGATTTCAGATCAACAATTTTTCAATTTTTTATCAAGTCTTGGATAGTATTCAATTATATTTCTTTTTGGGATAAGCACTATAGATACAGGGAAACATTTACAAAATATAACATACAAATATGAATAAAACTTTCAAAACGTATGTAGAAATAGATAAATTCTAAACAGAATCTTCTAGAAATTGAATGGATATATGTTATTGCAACATATTTAAGAAGATTGAAGATATTGAAGATGTTCCAATGCGTAAGCCGTGTTGTTTAGTTTTGTTTTGTTTTGTCACTCTCTTCATAAACGTAATAAAATTGATCACGTATTTCGTATTAAGATGCCTTTTGCCTTAAAATGGATGTTATATTTATATATTTTTGATAATGTAATTAATGTATGGTCATAGGCAAATAAGTGAATTTGCTAGAAACTTTCATAACCATAATGTTAATACCAGGAACAGACATAAACTTATAATGACTACTACTCAGCTAAGTCGAATTAGTTAGTCTTTTGAGGGGCGATGTATAATATGCTTTTACAACAAGATCCCAGAAAATGTTCAAAACAAAAGTATTGAGTTATTCAAAAGAATTGTTAAAAAACGTTTGTGTGGTAAAGGTTACTATAACATAAAAGACTTTCTTAATGATACCACAGATTGGGAATAGAGCGACCGCCCTTTAGCTATTAAATAATAAGTTTAATTATACAATATAACTTTGTAAACACATTTTTTTTGATGAGAATAAAGGCCCGTTGAGTTCGTTGTGCTCACTCAGGTCTGAGGTATTTTATTCGAATTGGTGGTAGATTTTTACTTTCAATAAGTGATGTCACATCAATATTTTGAATAAAAATATGTGAATTTGAAATTTGAATATTATTATATTCTACAGTTTTGACATCATATACGACATAGGCACAGTAGACATGTGCATACTGTGACATAGGTAGGTACAAACAAAACTTATTTAGAGCAACTAACAGAATATCAACAAAAAATGAAATAATATCAGAACGCGTTCTCGAAATCACGTTATATGAATTCAGTAAACAAAAACGCACATAGCTCAATATCGAATTTGCGTTTGATTTATTAAGCATCAACAACGCACGAGCTAAAGCGATAAAAGATGAATCACCGGGAGATTAATATTGTTTTCCCAAGAGGGCTTATCAAGAACATTATGTTGGCAAATGGTTCAGTGGATGGGAAACAAATGAACATGGGCAATGCGTATTTGACTTGTATCTTTGCCTCTGAGTAATGGTAGATGCGATCACAACTATAATGTGTTTGTTGTCTTATCGAGATGATGTGTTGGGCTCGAGCGAAGAGCATTTATTGTGAACCTAAGTGTTTACTTGTGTTTCTTGTATCATAATAGAAGATAAACTATTCGTAAGAGTTTAACTTTTTATTCTCAACTTCATTCAAATTCATATAATCTTTACTGAACTACATACTTGAGCCCGACGCTCAAACTAGTAAATTTTTAATGGTGATGAAATTTTTAAATTTAAATATAATGTATGTTCTAAAAGAGTACGGTTCACAAGAGTTGCCACTGTTTTTAATCGTAAAAATTATAACGGTTAACAATTAAAGTAATATCATGAAAATATATAAATACATTTTACTATTATAGAACCTACAGATATCTCACATAATAAGAATAACATCAATTAAGACAAGATAGACATGTGCTAACATACGATATACTATGACGAATAACATTACAAGCCAAACTTAATACTTTACTAACTAAAACAAAATTTTTAACAAATGTTGAAAAAATCTAGTTACAGCAGTTAAACTTTAAAAAATCATTTTCAATCTAAATAGACAACGAAAAAATATTTTTAATGCATGAGAATAAATTTTCCTTAAATAATTAAAATAAACCATATATTCATCGTCAGAGATAAATTTACAATTACCATATTATTTTATTTTAAAACAAAATTTGCATTGTCACAGTAAGGGTCAGTAAAGATTTCGCAATAAGCAGCATTTTACTTGTATAAAATTTTAACGAATAAGAAATGTTTTAATTGATTTATTACTGCGTTACTTCCGAAAGAAAAAAAATTCTAAGTTACTCTCAAGACACGCCTTTAAATTTTTTAATACACAATACAAAATGTGAATAAAGGTATTGGGAATTATCGATCTTAACTGCAACGCTTAAGATGGAGATGTACGACATCGAAATGAATGTTTTAAAAACTTCTATTCCCTTTAAGACCTTTTCAATAAGCAATTTGTGAGTTGGGAGATAAATTTATTTAATTACACAATGTTTTTGTCTGTGGCAAGTCATTAAAAGGTCCTCAACGTAAATCTGAATCCACGCAAGTAATTATTAGCATAAGACACCCACAAGCCTTACAGAATCTGTCAGTAATAACAAATTAGGGTAAAGGGACGAGAAGGGATAAAATAAGAACAATGCAGAATAATAAAGGTCCAAATCATTGAACAAATTATATATTTAATGTAATATTAATGAATGACCGTGCCTGAAGTGTTTAAAATAAAAAGTCATAAAATATATTAAAATATTTTTTGGGCTACAATAACATTATATTACAAAACAGAATTTAATAATTACAATATTAATTTACAAAAACTAAGCAAGAACCACGATAAACCTTAAAATTCATTCTCTAAATTCTCATGGTACTATTGACGCTCAGATGCGTTCAACATAAGAAGTTCTTGTGAGTTGTATAAAAAATAATTATATATATTTAAATTTGATACCAAGCATATCAAATAATGTACGGTCTACATTATAAAAGTAATAACAAGTATTATACTCACGACAAATCAGCGATTTGTGAGAGAGGGACAAAGAGAGAGAGAGAAAGAGGAGAAGAGAGAGAGAGACAAAAGTATTATAAAAGAATCTAAAGATACGACAATAGCCACAAAGTTAAAAGTGTATCGTAATTTGGTGTATTACTAGTAATACTTACTACTGTATCTACAAAGTAATTAATTTTATATTGGTTATTGTTTCAATTTTAACTTCACTACAAATATAACTATTGAGATTAATACTAATAGCTTGCAAGATACTTAAGTTGGAATGAGATATTCATAAAATGGTAAAACTTATGATCCATCGGATATGGAACCAATCTTTTAAGCAAAGTTCACGGGACAAACTTTATTCAATTTCAATCTGTAAATTTATAAGTTTAAAGATTTGTTGAATTTGCAATGTATGTTTTAAAAAAATATAATATTTAGCTTTTATAGTTCAAGTCTTATTTATCAATCTAAGAGTAAAGTTTGAAGTTATGTAATCAAGAAGTTAAGGAAGTTAAATGTTAAGGCTTGGCTAAGCTAATGCTAGATTAGATTAGATTTGTTTTCTAGCGAGACCTTAGTCGATAATAAGCGGGGACCATCTGAGATAAAACCTTGTTGTATTAGCATCTGCTTGACGCCAACAGTCGTCAGGATCCAAGCAGTGCTTATGATTCGTTGCCGGCACCTGACGCCACTGAGATGGCCACCTGTCCCATTCTCAACGTGCGGATATTCAATAGCATAATACGAGTATTTTATATCGATATATCAAGGAACGGGTTGTGGGTATAATACTGGGTAGAATATTTTAATAACTCGAGTGGTAGAAGAGTGGCTTCAAAATTTTAATCACCGTTCGCAAATGCGGATCAAAACCAGATTAGTCTTGATTAAATTTTACAGGCCGGTGAAAGTACAATATTTTCTGCAGACTTTGGCAGGCAAAAAATTTGAACATTGTATGAATTTGTATTATGTTTTTTTATTGATGATGAAATTTGTTTTTATTTTCCGCTATTTATAATAATTATAATTTGGGATATTTTAGAAATATTCCAAGTACTCCAATTTAAAATAAAGTTATAAGGTATAATATGATGAAGACCTTGTGTGTGAAATATTTTTTGTAGAAACTATTTTATGACTGTTATTTATATAAAATTTATAAATAAATTTTGATTGTATTAAATTTAATCAAATGGAATTTCAACATTTGATTCGTCCAGTTTCATCTATTATAATTTTAATAATTTTCACATTGTTATTATCATATTAGTCAGAAGCAGCTCTTATTTACTAAAGGAAGATACAAATTTTTATAGTTCTATATATCATTATATTCCTGTCAAATAAAAAATGTGCCACGGTAAAGAGATTAAGAAAGAGACCGAGAAAGAAATTGAGACGGTACATATTATAGCGGTCATTGGAAAATTTTTCCTTACAATTTGTGTTGTTTGGTCTATCTCTTAAATTTATTAGCGAGTGGTTTCGGCTTGGTAGTGTGAAGCAACAGTTTTTTTGCTGTGAAGCAATAATGTGCAAGCAGTATTGTTTTTGTTGTTTCGGATTCAAGATCGCCGTAACTAGTAACATTACTGCACTAAGGAGACATAACATCTTATGTCTCAAAGTGACGAGCGTAATTGCTTGAGTGGTGCATTCTATATACTACTGCATTGTAAAGACTTACTATCAGATGAACGCAGCGATACGTTCTAAGTCTTGTCAATATTTTTCATATAATAAATACCCATACCAAAAGTGCCCCACTTGCCCGACTAAGTTTTCGCACAAAGTTTAAGTATCGATATAACATATAATTTTAAAGATTTATTATATTTTGTTGTAAATGTTATATTTATACATCATTAATACACATTACATAGCTATAATTCAATAATATAATATAAAATAAACATTAGTTTGTACCTCTCAAACAATAACTATTAAATTTGTGGCTAAAGAATTTTAAATAATATATAATATAATATTGACAACTTTTACACAAATTATCTTGCTCCAAACTAGGCATAGCCTGTACTATGGGTACAAGACAACGATATATTTAATACAATATACTAACTTAAACATACATAAATACATATAAACATCCATGACTCGGAAACAAACATTCATATTCATCATATAATTGATTGCACCTACCGGGATTCGAACCCGGGACCCCTAGCTGAGTAGTAAATTATAGAAGTATTTATCTTTTTAGCCATAATTTTAATTTTTAATGAATTATTATATTAGGCATCTCTTTAATATTTTTGGAAGGTAGTTAAAGACCCTAATACACATAACATTTGCGTTATTTTGATGAAGTGCTGTTCTACAGTATGGCAACAAAAGGCGAGTTGGATCTCTTAATCCTAATATTTTAATTTGATATATAAAAATGTATATAATTATGATAGCCAAAAAAACAGTTGTAAATCCTCCCGGAACATAATAGGCGTCAGTACAAATCGCAAATGTTACTCAGTTGAAATCCTCTACGAACCGTACGTGGCCCATTCTCGCTTTTGTCCTCGCCCCAGCCCGTGCTAATTGTGTTTTTGTTTGCCTCTTTATGGACAGTCCTCTCGTAATTTCAGATTTCAATTGCCCTCGATGTTCAGTGCGGGCTTTGTGAAAACGACATGTTTGATGACCCGTTCCGATATACATTTTGTTAAAGTTTAATAGTTCGCGATAAAAGTGGAACTCGATTCTACTACATTGTTCTATTTAACGTTCATATGGTTGACAATGTTTTTGAGTGAATGATAGTGAATTATTATTATCATTTGGTTTGCTGTTGTCTTTTTAAGTGTGGTATATTAGTTAAACTCAATTGATTACAATATAAATTAGATGTTCACTGAAGCACTGATATATAGAAACTCTTAAATCAACTCTTATAGGTTATAGGTTATCACGGGCTATTATCCGCAACTCGACGACTACAGCGCGCCTATTTTGCGTGGTGAGGAGGGCGGCTAATCCTGCCACCCTAGTTCCTCAAGGTAATGTATCAAACCTCTGATGTCACCCATGACCTCGGGGAGAGTCCTCGGTGACCCCAGGTGTTTGGCCCGGTATGAGGCCACTAAATCAACTCTTATTAATACTCTTCAAATAGGTGACAAAAGCCATGAAGTAAATGGTATGGTATTATTTGGTGCTTCACTTCAATAAAGTTGTTTAACTTTTGTATTATTATATTTGATAACATTTCTATGATTAATTTGTATGATCTCTATCCTTATTTTGATACAGCTAAGTCCGGTCATAATGATATAATATTATAGTATAATTTGATGATCGTGAAATTGAAGTGATAGTTGGAAGGGCACATAGCTCAAAGGTAATAATAGCGTAACATGTACTGGAAAACACAGTGTTGGTAGGCCTCCCAAAAGATGGATCGATGATCTGGTTAAAATCGCTGGAATGGGCTAGATGAGGGCAGCGTAAGACCGATTGTCGTAGAGATCTTTGAGGGAGGCCTTTGTCCAGCAGTAGATGTCATTCGTCTGATAAGTAACTAAGTATACATACTCTAAGCTGATTACTCCAAAGTATTTAGTAATAGGTGTACTAATCTAGTCCGAATAGCTGATGTTAGGTAAGTAGTCAATAATAATAGACGCGAATTGAAACTTCTGCCACATTAATTATTACAGTTTTACAAAGCGATTTCAAAACCGACAATATACTTGCAAGTCCAGACAGTGTCATAGTCATCAATATCTCAAATAGGTATATCAATTTAAAATTCGATTTTGTAACCATTTATTCAATAGAATGCCAATATTCTTTTGTTGTAGATTAATTTGTATTGTTAATAAATTCATTTAATGAAATAGCCTAGAATCATAATGCTAAAGGTTTCTTAGTATTTGATTGTTATATTATACTAACAGTAGGTATATATAACCGTAACATTATCACATTCGACATTTGGCTAGCCATTCGCTAATTTGGTGTGGCAATAAAAGAATGTCAAATAATCACTCTTTCAAATATCAGCAATCCAGGATAAACCACCCCCGTCATATCACCCATATGCCAGCACTGACAATGGAATTAGTCGGCATTCAAAATACCGTAGTGAATTCGCGACATATCTGTATAACGTGTAGCAAGTGCACTTATGGGGAACGCTCTGAGCCCCAATACTGTCATTATGTGACAGAGGAATAGGGGCGCGACACACAATGGACAGTCATCGACGCCCTACATTCATGACTCTACGAACATTGAATATGAAATTCGAAGCAGAATTTTAAATTGCCAATTCACCTCAAATAGACTATCTGTAAGCTGTTGCAAATAAGGGTCTATGAAGCTTGCATAATGTACCAATACTATATTAACAAATTAAATCTGTTTGCGAATCAATACGATCGGGGTAGGTAAGAAAAATGTATCAAGCCATCCTAAAAGGAAAAAAAACGCTGTCACTACTGACGAAACTTTTATAAAACTAAAATGACCGACAATATTCTGTTTAAAAGCGAACAAGTACAATTCTGACTTGCTCACCAATTGTTTCTAACTTATGAAATAAAAATAACAAATACCTAAATTGTTCCTCTAAAATGTAGATTTAACTTATCGTAACAGCAAAACACAAAATAAATAATAATAAATATCTTGATTTTAGGTCACAAGGACAATGTTTTTTTTTATGGAATAGGAGGACAAACGAGCGTACGGGTCACCTGGTGTTAAGTGATCACCGCCGCCCACACTCTCTTGCAACACAAGAGCGTTGCCGGCCTTTAAGGAAGGTGTACGCGCTTTTCTTGAAGGTACCCATTTCGTATCGTCCCGGAAACACCGCACAAGGAAGCTCATTCCACAGCTTCGTAGTACGAGGAAGAAAGCTCCTTGAAAACCGCACTGTGGAGGACCATCATAACTCATGGCGTGTCGTGCGAAGATGAAATGAATGATGAATGAATGAATGAAAATCGAAGCATCTTGCTAATATAGCTTGTGTTCTCAGAGGGAAAAATCATGCAACACCACAAAGCATAATAGTTAATCTGTGTATTGAAATTCCAATGACAATCGTTATATTCTCTCGAGCATACCAATTTGAGAGGGAAATAAATTTAAACCACAATTCCCCATTTGAAATATTCAATGACGAGATTTTATGAAGGAAAAAATCTCATTAGCATCTCAAAAGAGACGCGAATTAATGAAGAGTTTTATATGCGGCCCACGTAAGCCGCGGCTACCCTTTACTCGACACTTAAAAATTAGACGAATAAACCTTAAAACTGAAGTAGTAACAAACATATTAAAAACAAAATTATGTGACTTCCTTTGAACTTTTTTAGGGTTTTGCGTAGTTAGTGTTTAGTATAATTTAAGTAGCTATTGATCATACTGCTAGATCGGGAAATAATATTTCAGGTATACGATTTTGTAGTAGATAAGTTGTAGGGCTAGGAAATAGTATTTAAATTGACTTTATATGTTGATTTTTGCAATCCTTAGTCCTACTTCCATGGTTTTTAATATTATATTTTCCATAATTAATTTTAGTTACAAAGCAAAAAATAGTATTTCTTTGATAAACGCGTTATCACATGTTTATTTACCGTGAAGCTAATGAAACATCGGAACAAATAAATAATATAAACAATATTCTAATAATAGATGTAAGAAATTTAATAAAATACATGTTATAATCAATGAATTTACCACTTGAAATGTTTAGTTCATTAACATTATAATCATAATTTTATTTAGATTTAATTATGACAATAATTAATAATATATCTTCATCATCATCATCATCATCATCAGCCGGAAGACGTCCACTGTTGGATAAAGGCCTCCCCCAAAGATGTCGACGACGATCGTGCCTGCGCTGCCTTCATCCAACGTATTCCGGTGATTTTGACCAGATCGTCGGTCCATCTTGTGGGGGCCTACCAAAAATGCGTTTTCCGGTACGTGGTCGCCATTCGAGGACTTTTCAAAGATTTAATTTATTCTAATATTATTTAAGAGAAAGCAAGATATATATCTTTCTATTTCTTAATGACACAAAAGAGGAAGACAAACGAGCGTACGGGTCACCTGATGTTAAGTGATCACTACCGGCCTTTCAGAAAAGGCGTGAAAGAAAGTTCCTTGAAAACCCAACTATGAAGGAACCCCATACATCACACCTGATGCTGCGGATAATATCCTAATTTGTGACGTTTAGTGCTAAGGTGGAATTGGGTGGCAGGAATCAAATCAAACAGCTCTTCCGTGTCTCCAATTTACAAATTAATAATTATACTTTCAACTATTCTTAATTTGAATTAAATTGTTTTTATACTATCTTTACGTAAGTATATAATTTAACCACAATATTATATGAAAATATTTTAAATATGTTCAATGGAAATTTACCATTCAATGACGGCCCAAATGAAATTAATTGCTCCGGTCATAACTTCCCGATAAAAGAGTACTATATAATTATGCAAATGCAGATAAAATCTTCAGATCACGTCATCGATTCAAGAGCCGATTCTAAAATGCGGGACCAATTTTATCCAAGAAACATTCGGCTCGATAAGATCTAAGGAGACTCCAGAACAGTCTAAGCTGATTTTAAAACAATAAACACAGACTATTGTTAGTGTAGAACTGCTGATTTGTATGGATATGGAAAGTTGGGACATTGTTTTTGTACGAAATAATAAGGTCGTATACTTTTATTTCTTACTTAACTGGTGCTTGCATTTTTGCAAATCTATTTACATACATACATTTTTTTTTGGAAAAGGAGAACAAACGAGCGTACTGGGCAACTGGTATTAAGTTTTTATTTAAGATATATAAATCAAATGATGAAACAAACAATGAAGAGATTTAAAAATTCTGTTGATATTTTGTTTGCTGCAACAAGGAGGTAGTTAAATAAAGGTAAATTAGAACAACCCAAAGGTAGTTTATATTTTATTTATGACAATAAAAACTTACTTACTATCAGCTGAACGTCCTGCTCGTCTCGTTCCTTATTTTTATAAAAAAAGCTACAAATAACTTACAAACTCGACTTAACCGCATGTATAACAAGTTATTAAGGTTATATTAATCACAATTTCTGAAAAAAATAAATAATGTGCTTATGTACATTATCAAGAGTTATCGTTGAGTTTTAGTTAATCTGCTATTTATAAATGCTATATATAATAATAAAGAAAAACGCCAAAAGCCTACTGTAGCACAAGATCATACCAGTATCGGCTGCATATTTGGCCCATAATTATATACGAAAAGACATAATGCTGTGAAATTAACTTTGAGCTTTTCTGACCAATTTCTATATATATATCTTTGAGAAATTGAAAAAGATCATAATAAATATAGCTTTTGTGCTAACAACAAAGTTAAGGGTTGGACTAGTTTTGTTTAAGTAAAATGTGAAAAACTGAAGCTGTTCATATTGACTAAATAGTGGCCATTAATGTATTACTATGTCTTCTCATTAAAGTTCAACTGTCCCTAAGACACCTCTATGTTAATGCTGTAGGAGAAAGAACGCTAATGTTATAAAAAAAAATAACAAAAAACAACCGACTTCAAAAACACTATTCCAAAACACTAGATAAAATGTGCACTAAAAAGTATAAAAAAATTCGTATTTTTATACAATCTAATTAATAAATCTAATTCGAGTTACGATTATTTTATATTTTTTGATATTTTTTGAATCGGTGTTCTTCCGCAGCCACCCGCTTTCGCCTCTCGCCTCCTCAAGCCTCAAGCACATCTCACCTTAACTATGTATGTAGTAACTATAAACCTATCTTGGATGACACCGACTCCAAAAACTAAAATAATCGTATCTAGAATTAGATTAATTAAGTAGAAAATACGCAATTATTTTTATACATTTTAATGCACATTTTATCTAGTGTTTTGGAATAGTGTTTTTGAAGTCGGTTGTATTTTGTTAAAAATAATATATTTTATAATATTTTTGTGAATTTGACACTAACAATTTGTCTAAATATGTGTAGATATACTAAATTTTTCAATGCAGCAATGAACGTAAGTGCTTTGCAATTTGATTACAGACAGTTAGAAATTCTGCCACAGATCGTACCCTTACTGCAAGTCGTTAAGGAGTTCCATTGGTCATCATATTCGACTACGACAATTACTTGTAACTAGATGACTTAAATATCCGAATAGCATAATAAAGATTCAGCCGAGTATCGTTAATTTGCTCCTAAGAATTGAAGAGTTCCGTTACTTTGTTATGGATTCCGTAATCAGAACCTTACCAAACTCTCACCAAACTATCTTGAAGTATATCCTTTCCAATAAAAAATGAATCATCGAAATCGGTTGGCGCAATATTGAGTTATTCGTAAATTTATCATCCACTTTGCTATACTACATACACTTTGGTATAGCAAATATAAGACTTTTATGGTTTTCTCATGGATACCATAGTCAGATCTAGACCAAATTACAATGGAACTATACGGGAAGCACCAGCTTTCAAATAAAAAAAGAATTATCAAAATCGTTTCACCCAGTCGAAAGTTTTGAGGTAATAAACATAAAAAAAAACATACCGACGAATTGAGAACCTCCTCCTTTTTTGAAGTCGGTTAGAAAATAAACTAAATGATTGCCTTGGAAACACTAAGTAAAGTATAAATCTATAATTACAATTAGCTATTCATTTAACAATGTCACGAATAAAAACTCGTGCAAGCAAATTAAGAATTCAATCAAGCGCTTTTTATCTGAAGCAAGAATTTTCATCAAACTAAATCCGATGAAGATTCGCTTAAAGAAAAAACCATGATAACGGCGTCAAAATCTGAGTGAAGTCCCAATTATTATTAAAATCTCTCGATAAAATCGAGTTAATGAAGAACGGTATTCGATATCTCGATCAACGCGTACCAGCTAAAATTGATTCTGTTCCTTTGAAGCGAGTCGATCGTATCACTGATACGATTTGTGGAATCGATTTGCTTTTCAGCCAGTATTCGATATCAGATAGCTTAAAAATGACTTATTGCGAATTGTTCTTCTATTACAAGTTATCATATTTTATCAGTTGCTAGAATGAGCAAGTTACATTATTAGCGTCTATGGTACTCTAAAGTTTTTAATATTTGAGTATCATCTATTGTCAGTTTCAAAAACTTTTATGGGAATATGTAATAATAGTATAGACCCATAATAGAAACAAAATGATGTAAGTGTAACACGCTATAAAATATTATAAGGAGTAGTGATCTGCGAAACGATCTCCAGTATATCAGACAAAATTAAAAACTGATTTTTTTTATGAAAATAAGGGACGAGACGAGCAGGACGTTAAGCTGTTCAGGATTCTTGAAAACCCCAAAAATTTAGAGTGCCACTACAATTGCGCTCGTCACCTTGAGACATAAGATGTTAAGTGTCATTTGCCCAGTAATTTCACTAGCTATGGTGCCCTTCAGACCGAAACAGTAATGTTTACACATTACTGATCACGGCAGAAATAGGCGCCGTTGTGGTACCCATAATCTAGCCGGCTTCCTGTGCAAAGGAGCCTCCCACTGGTACTGATCAAATATGAGTCAAACTTCATAAGAAGCCTTCCCTGCCATTGTACAAGATATTATAACGCTATAAATATTAAAATACTTTTCTAAGCAGCAACCAATGCGGGTGCTATAAAAATATTATGTAAGAAAATAAATTTTAGATTTGCCATTTTTTTTTATTATTTATCATTATACCGGCAATAGTACACGCTATCGGTTCTTCATGTGTCTGAATGCTGTTTATTACTACGGTTTATGTTTTAATGCCGCTGAAATCCGCAGTAGCCAATAGCGATTGTTAACAATATGTTGTCGTTACTATTTGACCAATGACGATACGCCGTGACTTTTACCTGATCAATAAGCATTCAGTACCTTGCACCCGCTTACCTCGGTTGGTTAATTGAATAGTTTGCGGAGCGAACATAGAGGAATAAGGAGTATTTTACTCCGTAGTTAAAAGGTCGCTGGCCTTCGGTTACAGAAGTCTAGAAATGTTCTATTCTTTATTAATATTATAATTTTTGCATAATTATAATGATAGTCGTATTCAAGAATTGCTTGGTTAATTATACTTCATACACTTTAAGTGACACATATGAAGGACTTATTATAAATTTCTGAACTCCAGATGTTTTGGCCGTTTTCCAAGTGCCATGATCGCGGGTTGATTTTAAAATACTTATAGTAACTAACGTAAACTCTTGGACTATCATGCAGATAATAACATAACTAAGTTTCCCAAACATTTGTTGCCAAATAGAAATGGAATATAGTTGACTGATATTTGATATTAAGCAAACAGTCAGTAAGCCGCGCCCTCGACATTTGGTATGTCAAATGTAATCGCAGATTGAAACGGTGAATAAAATGATTAACCCTGGTCGTATAGGGGTGAGCATTTACAATGTATTTGCAATAAAACTACACATTGCAATTATTATAAATATGTAATTTAGTTATTGCCAAGCGAAGCGGATTTCATAATGCTTTTAAAGCAGATAAGAATTATAGGCACATGAGATATAATATAATAAATTTGACACACTTTTTCACAAATTATCTTGCCCCAAACTAGGCAAAGCTACGGGTTCAAGACAACGATATATTTAATACAATGTACTTACATAAACATACATAAATGCATCCATGACTCGGATATACACATCCATATGCATCATATAAATGTTTTCACCTAACGGGATTCGAACCCGGGAATCTAGCTCTCTAGCTCAGTAGGCAAGGTCACTAACCACTGGGCTGTAGGGGTCGTCATATATATGATTTGGGTAGCATAGTATTAGCCATGCCTATACTAACTGACATTTAACTAACTGGCTATATCCTATCTAAATGAAAAAAAGATGTTTTTTTTTTTTATTTTCATAAGCCATCACGCATTTAGAAGCAAAGTAGTTGGCACTGAAATTTTTAGGATATCCAATTTGTCTGTTTTTTGGAGTTTTCCCTCAATAAATTAACTACAGAAACAAAGCATCTAAAAGCTTAAAGATATTCCAACACGAATCAATATTACACAAATTAAATTTGAAAATAAAATTTATGTACGATGCGGGACTCAAGCCCGCGACCTCTTGCGTTCCGTGCGAGCGCTCTTCCACTAAGCCAACCTATCGATGATAAATCTTGTATGTCTTGTTCAATCCTCAGGTTTCATTTTTATCACTTTAAGAAATAATAAATTGTTTACGAATCAATATATTATGAGTAGTTATGTATAACAGGATAATGTATGGAACAAGATATTGTAAGATTTATTATAGTGAATGATTACATAGAAGAAGACGTGGATAAAACTAAAGTGAATAACTTTGTAAAATATATAACAACTTAATAAATACAGTTATATAATTTAATCATAGTTTACTCTTTCAAAATCATATCAGACTGTAAAATGTTAGATATGTTATACAAAATTCAGTATTTAGGTAAGAAAGAGTTTGAATTTTTTGAGTTTTTTAATATGTTTCTCTTTCGATATATTATCTATACATATAATAAAACCTTAACAAGGAACAAAAAAAATACCGAATCCAAAAAAATTTTTTTTGAATATTTTTTCGTTTTTTCCCTATTTCGCAGAAAAGTTTCACATTTTCTCCGAGCACCACAATATTGTAGTAATTATATTCAATTTCAATGTTAAACCGAAATAAGGTGGTGATGACAGACATGACACTTGACGTTAAACACGTGATTTAAAATAATACTAGTAATAAAAATATATGAATTGAATCGGCTGCAAATTCCTAGATTTAGTGTTTTGTAGATTTTATCAATTACAATTAGTTTGTGTAAATTGTATGAAATACAAACAATATTTTAATCTTTAGTGATGACACACAGCAACACAATTTACGTAAAACAATAAAGTCATGTATCATTAACATTGTCGTATTTATTCAATCTCGCAAACAAAGCAGGTTCATATTTTGATTTCGTAATATCAGCCATTGTTGATACAAATGTCAACAGTAAATTCGGTTCAGAGGGTAGACTCGAATATGACATAAATTTAATATTATTGTGAACCCCTGTTGGCTGAGTGAAATGAAATAAAGACCATATGTACGCCAGTTCATATTACACTAGAGGTTACCGATGCTAATTCCCTTGAAGTTTTAAATGATAAGCGATAGCGGTTCACAAAATGTATATATTATGTATTACATATCTTCTTATACGTAATAATAATAATAAGTATTTTATTATTATGATAAAGATTTATGCCAATAGTAAATATTTTTTTCTTGAGTATTTATTTATTTAGAATCACCAGTGATCATTACAATATTACATTTATAATTATTATGCTACAATTACAAAGGTCTTATTACTAAATGCATTGCCGTTTAAGGTGAATACCGCATGCGAAGAAATGTGTGAAATAGTCATATAAAATAAGTATAAATTATAAAACAACCATTCAAGGATGTAGCGAAATTAGGATAAGAACAAAATCTACCAAACAAGTCGAGATATAGATCTTGACTTGTTTGGTAGATTTTGTTCACTACAATTTTTTGTAGTATAAAATAAATAGTTAGTTTAGTTCGTTAGTTAACATCTCATGTTAAATCTTTAAGATATTATTTTATATAAGACTAGGTATATAAAATACAGAGATAATATATAAAACTTCAAATAAATTTGAATTATAAATAATCACGTTAACATTATCCTATAGGTGTGTTAGTGTTGTGTTCAGATACAAGTCTAAGAAAAATATACCTTTCCCAAAACTATTGCTAAAAATTTCAAAACATTAAGATTCATTTAAAAAGTATTATCATCTATTACTTTTAATTGATGAAATATCCAAAGAAATCTTGAAATTAGCTATTTATCATAATATTGTTCAGCATTGATCGCTTATGAACTTGAACCATTTCAAAACTCTAAACACAAGTTCAGTTATTTCTTGATGTTCCTGAATCAATGTGACAGTTTACTGCGGTAATAATTATGGGGCATTGTTCATTTTATTAACAGCAACATACGATGTGAGTGCACTTTATATTATAAACTTATTTCTAATTCTTTTTAAATCATTTATATAAAAGTAATATGAAGTGTTGGTTTGGGATGCTATAATGAGAGTTCTTTCCTAAATATAATATCGACTTTTACACAATACTAATACTAGAATACAATTTTTAAGTTTTTATGTCTATCTGCCTATTTATCTATTCCAGTATATCTTCAAAGTGGTTGGACTGATTTAACGCGACTTTCACTGATAGAGCTATACAAAGCTCATAATATTAATGAACTTATTAAATAAAGTATAAGGGCTTGTGTTCGATATAGAAAACAAACAACTTTATCAAAGAATGTCAATAAGGGTTCCAAAAAAAAAAATTGTATTTTTTTATTTTTAACCGACTTCAAAAAAGGAGGAGGTTCTCAATTCGTCGGTATGTTTTATTTATGTTAGCTACCTCAGAACTTTTGACTGGGTGAACCGATTTTGAAAATTCTTACCGGTCGGTGACAACAAAGGTAGGTTTGTATAGGTGAGATGTGCTTGAGTCGCACGCGCGATGTGAGGAGGCGAGACGCGAGAGCGGGGACGCGGCGGAAGGACACCGATTCCAAAAATAACAATAACCGTAACTAGAATTTAATTAATAAACTAGATTATATAAAAATAGGTATTTATTTTTATACTTTTTAGTGCATATTATATCTATTGTTTTGGAATAGTGATTTTGAGGTCAGTTATTTTTTTTATGTAATTTTTTTTTTTAAATACCAATGAACTTACGTTTCAAATGATGTAAGTAACGATTGTAGCCCACTATTCTGCAACACCAGAGGAATCACAGGAGCAATGGTCTTTAGAAAAGTGGATGGATGCTCACCTTCTTTTGAAGAAACCATTTCGTATCGTCCGGATGAGTCGGAAGAGAATGAGCTTCCAACACCGAGCAAGGAAGCTCATTCCAACTTGGCTGAAAAGCCTTGAAAACTGCGCTGTAGATAAACGCTACACATTCATATTGTGATGAAAATATTGGAAGTCTGTGAATTTGTCGTGAGAAGGTGAGAATTCGGTAGACATTTTAATTAATTTCAACTCTCAATTAATCGTCGATAGTTACATGACCAGGTCACTAGATTTTTCAGATACACAAAAACCCAAGAGTGCCGTACGGCACACTAGTCCCTCACTAAGCTTTGACCCTTATTTTGTTTATAAGATGGTTTATTTTGCATTGTCTTATAGATTTTTTCAATAGCTTTCTGATATATTCACTTAAATCATACTAATTATAAACTATATACGCCTAAAATAAAACACATTGAAAGAACGCTGCACCAGCGCCAAAATCACGCCGATCTGATGCATACCACGAAGGTTAAACTGTAATTTTGTAAATAATCGCAAAAAAAAAAGTACAGGTGAGTTTAATAATTAGCATAAAAAGGCATAAAAGGCATTTATTTTCTCAAAATGTTTCCTTTAGAATTCTTTTTGATGTCATTTCTCATATACTAGATACTACTACCGCTTCGGAAACAAATGGCGCTCTGAGAGAGAAGAAGCGGAAAGAGAAGAAACTCTCCCAGCATTCTTATTTTGCGCTCTTTTTGATAAAAATATACAATATTGTACTTTCATTGCTTTTGCTAAATTGCATAATCTAGTCCCAGTTTAATTGTCATTTGTTCACGACCGATTAAGTGATTTTACACCGAAAACCTTCGATAGGCATTAAGTTTGAGTAATAACCTGCTAGCAGTAGAAATGAAAATAAAAGATTAATTCAATACATTATTGAATGACCACATTTTATCGCGTAAACTAATTAAGGACACACACACATGAAACCACCACAAAGCAATATAATTAAAGTATTATTATTCTGTATTTCTCTTTTATTGCCTCTGTTAGGTGACTTTACTGCTACAATAGTAATGTAATTGTAGGCAGTTTGTTACTAATGTTACCAAATTATCGCAAAAGTCGACAAAATGCTATTTATGATATTAATTGATTACAGTAGGATTCAATTGGGAGTTAATAATTGTGGTGTATACGTTTATCTATCAGATAACCTATGTGTTACGATACTTTTTTTGTATAAGTGGAGGCAAACGGGCAAGAGGCTCACGGGATGGGGAGAGGTGAGGTAACCGCCCATGAACATCCGACACAACAGGTGTCGAGAGATGCGTTGTCGGACTTTAAGGTGTATGTACTGTTTTTGAAGGTCCCTACGCCGTATCGGTTCGGGAAAACAGCAGCCAGACAAGCACGAATTTCTTTCAAAACATGCGGATGTGGAATGCGAGACGTCAACGTGATGCGGGTGGTACTTTGCATTTTGACCTAATGTGCGGGATGAAATTCGGCCGCTGTAATCAACCCGAACAGCTCCTCTGACCACTCCCCGTGATAAATGCGGTAGAAGATGCAGAGTGAACCCGTGAAATCTGTACGCAACGTCAAAGAAGCAAGCCGTCCGTAGATAACTTCGCCGCTCTTCGTTGTATTCAGTCAAATGGAATGGATGCTGGAACTATGGAGCGCCCCCCAGAGGTGAGAACAGTACTCCATGTGAGGTCGAATTTGCACCTTATAAAGTTTCAGGCGGTGGCTTATACTGAAGTACTTTCTCGCCTTACTGAGTACACCAACCTGTTTAGAGGCCAGTTTGGCCTTCTCTTCCAAGTGACCACGGAACTGAACGTCGCTCAACATATTGACGCTTTCGACGATGATTTCGGAAGGTTTAAGGTATCAATGAATTACGGCGTTATAAAAGATTTAAAATCATCTGTTATACAATGGAATGTTTGATAAATTAATAGCCTGTACATAAATATTTCAGAGATAATATATATCGCGTACTCGTGACGTAAAGGCACATCTAAATTATGACGTTCCAGCTATGAGCTAACAGCTCCAGAAGATACTTGGTGTAGAAGCAAAATACGTGTGGAGGTGATAATAGGTGAAACTTATTTCATATTATTTATGCCTCAGACTTGAGAAGAACGAGCGCAAGACTCTGTGGGGTTCTTTTTTTTTTTCATAAAAACATGGTTTCAATGTAAAATCGTACAATAAAATTTATGATTTAATAGCCTGATTGCGGTGGCTTCATTCCCAATCTGAGGTATAATTAAGAAAGTCATACAACTCTCATATAGTTTTATTTACAATACCGACCATCGACTTATACTATCAATAATAACATATTGGTAAAGTATGTATCTCCGTGAACCCCGTGGAAGTTGTTTGAGACCCAACAGCTGCACAATTCGATCTTGTTTACGTAACTGTAGTTGCGTTCGGGAATTAATTTGCAATACAGATGAGGATTTTGCGAAATAAATTAAAAAATAATTCCTACTGACAAGGCTTTCTTTGTTGTCAATTTTTGCAATTTATTATCAACTGTTGTAGTAAAATTTCGTTGAAATAAGCAGCTTAAAATTATTTCAATTCACCAGTGGCGTGGCACTGCCTTTTAACAACAGCTTTTCTTCGGTTATATTTTAATAATTTAACACAATTTTAAGATTGTTAACTTATTTATAGCTTTGAATAAGCTTTATATATATAAGAATATTTAAATTGAGCTTACTATAGATACGTATTTTTTGTTAAGAAGACCGTTTCATTTAATTTTTCATAATACATTTTCATTTTACATTTGGCACATACTGAAATATTTTAAACAAATAAATTAACTTAATTTAAATGATTGGCGATGCTTAAGCAATGCATCGTCAAAGTAAGCAATATGAAACTTTAATACCATTCCCTATACTTATTTATTTTCATAGAAAAATTTTCAGTGTTCAATATAATGTGCGTGACATATCATACCTTCATAAAATATAGTTCAAGACGACCAATAAAAGAGACCATACATACGGCAATAAGATTGATTATATATACGTCCTAATTAACGAAACGAGAATAAATTTAGTACGCGTAAAATCTATATTATTTTAAATAATTATATATTATTTTAAATATTAAAGATAGAACTGGCGCTGGTGTGGAACGAGACTTGCGTCGACACTCTGGCTCCTTCTCATCTCCAAGTTACGTCTGTTGGTGCTGAGACTGCTGCTTCGACTGCCGAAGACAGCAAATGTCGCAAATATGTCAGTCTCAGTGAGTCTTACATCTATCTTACTGCCGTTTGATGTCGAGACACTTGGCCCGTGGGCCCAGAGGCGCGGAGTATGTACAAAGTACTATCTTCTCACCTCAATATCGCTACTGGCAACTATTTCGGTCATCGGAAAAGCCTAGCTATCCATCATGTAAATGCATGGAATGGGTTGTATAGGCCAGCACTTTCTTGGTTATTTAAAAGTAAAAGCAAAGAGTTATTTCCTAAGTTCTTACAAAAATGTATCGTTTTCAGAAAAAACAACATAAATGAAATATCACGTAATTGTGTTTATGGTTTTAAAATTATCTTAATATTTCACATATTCTACATTTAGATATTTGGTATATTACTAATAAATATAACAGAATAAAATGCAATCGTGTGTGCGAAAATCAATACCACTGAAACCGGATAACTTTTCTTTAATAAAACTTTATTTGGTCACAGATCTCCGAGTATTATAGAGAGGCTTATTGAGACTTCAGTTCGATATCAAGTCAAATAATATAACAGCTTTGGGACTTTTTCTCTCGTCGAGGAAAATTTTATTGCTTTGTGTGTTGAAATATCTTCTGGATACAATTTGCAATAATGTTGATTATTGCTTAAAGAAAAATTATTAACTTTAAACATGTGTACACCACGATGTAATTAACTACAGTTAATTTCGAATACTACTGACTTAATTTCATACTAATGTCAATATCTCGCTACCCGCGGGCTGATTACAGTAGAAGAATATTGATGTGGCATGTGTGTGTTTTCTGTTCACTTACGGGAGGAATAGTGCAGCACTATGTATCAATTATAGCGCTTATGTTGATTTAACAAAAAAAAAGTAATATTCTACAAAGTGTTTGACATTAGAACAATATTTATTTTTAATTTAGTGTGGGCTTTGTTTTTTGTTATACTGTCATAGTTTAGGTGTTATTCCAAAATACTTGGCACAGTCGCCGAAAAGTATTAGTTTATTAGTAAGTTTCCTTTTTTGTTATGTTCAGATGCAGATGACGAGAATTCCATGAACCCTACCTACCTGTTCCTTATTGGCATCTCCACTAGCTAGTCTAATCTCTAACGTGATCTCCTGTGAATGCTGGTGTTGAAAACTTTGTTAAATATACTGTCATAACCCTGCAAAAAATATAATAGTGTTTAATTGGATTTGCATTTTTAACTGACATTTAAATCAAATAAGCTCCTGGACAAAACTGCGAATACGTAAACCTATTTTAGTTTTAAATTATATTACTTATAGATTATTATTTATATAGATACAAATAAATTAATCGAAATATGTTATTATCATGTTACATCATATACAATATATTAATGGTATCAAAATGAAAATGAAAATGAAAATTGTAAGCAATTATTTCAATAAAAACATACACAAACCTTACAAATTTCAAACGATCAAAACACTAGAAGGGTTTACAAAAAGTTAGCTTCGATACTATATAGGTGATTCTTATTACTGTCTTTATAAATACTTGATTGTTGTTATTTTGCTATAAGGTTCAAGAAACGAGCATACTGGCCGACGACGCATCTCTAAAACCCTGGTTCTGCGGATGTTCATGGTCGTCTGCCTCGCCACTCCCCGTCACTTGAGCCTCTTCCCGTTTCATCATCATCATCTTTTCAGCCGGAAGACGTCCACTGCTGGACAAATCCCTCCCCCAAAGATCGCCATGGCGATTGGTCCGGCGCTGCCGTCATCCATCCTACTCCGGCGATATTGACAGATCGTCGGCCCATCGTGTGGGGGGCTTACAAACACTACGCCTTCTGGTACGTGGTCGCCATTCGAGGACCTTACTGCCCCAATGGCCATCTGTCCGTCGAGCTATGTGCCCTACCCATTTCCACATCAGTTTCGCAATCATTTGGGCTATGTCGGTGACTTTCGTTCTCCTACGGATCTCCTCATTTCTGTTTCGATCTCGTAGGGAAACTCCAAGCACAGCCCTCTCCATTGCCCGCTGAGCAACAATAAGCTTCCTCATAAGGCCCATACTTAGCTACCACGTCTGCGTTCCGTATGTCATCACTGGCAACACACATTGCTTAAAAACCTTCGTCTTCAGACATTTTGGACGAGAAGATTTTACAAAGCTTCCCATTTACTCCTCTTATATAAAACTCTGTTTAGTATTCTTATATAAGAAAAGCTTTTCAAGAAATGAATCACTACACTACATTACAACGCTTGCTACAATTTACGTGGTACATAATTTGAGTGATATCCGCCCATCAATCATGTCTGTACACTGTACAGCATTCGGGATGGGGAATTGATTCGTAATTAATCTCTCGAACCGTGCTGATGTGCTAATCTATGCAGTTGGCCAGTCGTATTATGAATTTGTGTTGTTTGAGTTCCATCAACTACAGTTTGATTTACAACTCTAGATTCATATGAAAGTGATTTACTCTATTCTGTCGCCAAGCCAACACAAAATATACTGTAATCCTAAATCAAGGCAGATGACAATTGAATAATTCTTCAAGGCGAGGTTAGTAATACCAGTAATCCGAAATAGAACAATTTTATTTCTTCTTTATTCGTAAATTAGCATTTACAATATATGTATATCTTAACAAGCCAATCCAATGATCTGCCCATTAGATAAAAATCTGGTAAATTTTATACAGACTAATCATACTCCTTTAGTAGACTAGAGTCGAGCCGACGTTTAATCGCAGGTCTCACATTCGCTTAGCTCTGCTAAATTCTAAACAGATATATAGACAGACACAGAAGCATAATACAAAATTGACTGAAGATGATGTAAAAATAAATAATTAACAATTAAGACATAATATCCTGATTACTAAAAAAAACTAGAGATCGGAAATAACTAGAACTTCAAACCCAAAAAAAGACAATCAATAATTGCTGTTCCCCATTATTTTAGTTAAAATATACATAATATTATAGAATAATAACTTATTCATCGCAGTCCATATACTTTATTTAATTTGAATAAGATACCGACCAAATGTGAATTCCTATGTATGTAAATCTTGTTACCCTCACTACGGATGGTTTCCCATGACAAGGCCTCACAATGGCAGACATAGCGTGCACGCGTGACGTACAAGCCGTGAAATAACGTTAGAATATGTGGATTCTGCATCCCCCTGATATTGGTGGAACGCGTCTGTTTCCACTATCATGCATACACTACATACATACGGGAAGTCGTGTTTATTTGCAATTTTTTCTTTTATTTTTCTCTGATTGCAGGAGATATGTCATGGTAGTGATTTAATGGTCAACCACATAATATTTTCGTACTTAAAAGCACCCTTCTCTTATTAAGTAAGGAAGTTTACTACTGTTTAATGTCTTCAAAAATATTTCGCTTAAAGGAAATTATATAAGCAATGTATTACTTAATCCGTTAAGAATGTTAATCCTGACTAATATTTTTCTAATATCAAGTACATTACAGAGGTTTCCCGAAATTTTGAACCCCATATATTGTAACACGGATGAAATAACCAATAATTAACATTAAATTAATCTTTTAAGACCACACACACACAGGCAGCAAGCGGAGACAAGACCACACACACACATTTTAAAAGAAACCAATATATATTATTGGTTTCATTTGGCTAATCGCCTGAATTTCATTTTATAAAATAATATGAATTAAATTGTATTTTACAGACAATGGAAACAAACACGGTGTTACTTGGCATGTCGATAAGTTCAGATATAATTTTTTGATATCATCAGAGGAGCGCTTTGACACCGCCGAAGCGATTCAGATAAATTCGAATCTACAACCAATATCAACGTTACTAAAAAGGAATTTCTATAGAGGAACGCGATCGAAACGTTCTGCATGTTAATCTCCGTCCATTTTATGATCGCCTGGTACTAATCTTAAATTGTTAACTTGTTTGTTTTGATTCTTACGGTATTTAAATTATTTTACGACTTCTTTGATTGACTATTGATTCGTGTTAAGGAATACAAAATCGAAATGAATTGTTTTTAATAATTTTGTAACTATCATGATATCTTGGAGGACAAATATATAATATTCGTTGTGTTATGCATAATGTTTTCTAGTTTATAGAAGCGTTGTGATAATTTGTTTTAAGTTCAATTAAGAGTCTCTGCAGACTTTCTATCTATCTATGTATATTATTTTGTGTAGATGTTAATATGATGTCACAATGAAATATTATGTTCTGTTATGTTAGAATTTTATTGTTATACAATGACGTGGAGCTAATGTAATTTGCATGCCCTTTTTAGCTAATGTGTTGATATGTATAGTATTTTTTGTTTACTTTAATACACACATTATGCAAATAAATAATTATTATATTATTATTATTATCGGACGATAGTTTGATCGGCTGCTTAATCAGTATGAAGAGGTATGCTAATGCGCATATTACAGCAATTCAGTATCGGCCGATAAAAAGTTTGATGGGCTTCACAATTGCCTTGATAATGAACTATCGGAAAACTATCGCGCGTCTTGATCAGTACGGCCGCGGCGCTCTTCCCCGTCCATACACTCGCCGATTGATTATATCATCGGCCGACTGCGTTGAGAAGTTCTATTTCTTACTATTAGTATTGACACGGGAGTGGGTCAGGGATTGGAAATAATACTGCGCTTATAGGAACGAGTCTTTATTTGCGTTCACTTTTTCTGAACTTGCACTTCGCCGGTCTGCCGCTGTCCCTCTTGTGGGCGGCGGTACCTTCAACGCGTCACACCGCACCGAACACTAAGTCTCTTCTATCTTCTTCCTCTTGGAACACTTCTACTTTTCACTACTTCTTCTTTTCTTCTTCTTCTTCTTTACACTTTCGAGTCAGAACTAGAACTGCCGTAGGCCACGCTTAGTACGGCTTATATACCCCTGGATCCGTTCTATTTTCAAAATGATTCTCCCATTCCATCTTTAAATTTAAATTGTACTAGAAAAGTCTTTTAACTATTTTTATCCTGCTTACGCATTTTCCATCCCTTTTTTTACTTTCGATTTGATCCTGAACTTACTAGAAATTTCCTTTAACTTTACAAAACCCAAAAAAATCCATACACTGGTAGGTGTATCGAACCCGGGTCTACAGCGTCTAAAGTAAACACTTTTCCGCTGAGCTACGAGTATTGCTGACGGAGCTGACGAACATCGGACGGCTGCCCAGTACCAGAGGGAAAAAAGGATGAAGATGATTCATTCTTCTTTGTATGTAAAGTATAATAATATTTCTGGGCACCGTTCCACGCGTGTGTTGCTAGTGTGTGTTGCCAGTGAAGGCCTTGTGAGAAAGCTCATGGTCGCTCAGAGGGCAATGGAGGGGGCTATGCTCGGAGTTTCCCTGCGAGATTTAATTAGAAATGAGGAGAACCAAAATTACGGACATAGTCCAAATGATTGCGAAACTGAAGGGGCAGTGGGCAGGGTACATAGTTCGACGGACAGGCAGCCGTTTGGGCCAGTAAAGTCCTTGAATGGTATCCACGTACCGCAAGACGCAGTATTGGAGGCCCCCCTACAAGATGGGCCGACGATCTGGTCAAGATCGCCGGAATACGTTGGATATGGGCAGCGCAGGACCGATCGATGTGGGAGGCCTTTGTCGAGCAGTGGACGTCTTCCGGCTGATAATGATGATGATAATGTTCCACGCGTCTGATCACCAACTCCAGCTAATGTATCTAACGGGCAACTGTTGGTTGGCTAATATTTGCACCTACGTCCAACCCATCTGTTTTGTTGGGCCAGTATGCGCACTAGCAGAACAATCCGACCAAACTATTGGATGATAGAAAGTGTGTAGGCTGCGGGGACTCTTATATTCACTTAGAATTATAAAAGATAATCAAAGGAAATGTAATAGATTTATTTGCTAGCGTACGTGTGGTCTAAGTAATATAGACTCTTTCCGTTTAAATACGGCACAACTTGGAAGTGTGCAAAGACGAATATCATGAATAAAGTTACATTATAACGAGTCAAGTTTTTGCGTTGTTAACATCGCTGTGGGTTTTTGCACGCGAATTGCTCGTTTTTAAAATACTGATTGAGAAATAACAACTTGGTTAATTACTTTATTTTTGAATTAAATTTTTGTAAGAAATGTTGCTTTTATTATTTTAAATGAGTGCAATTAACATAATTTTAATCTTATTTTTTTTAATATTTGAATATATTTTGTAATTTTAATGGAAGAGGGGGAGGAATGAGACGTTCGGGTACACTGATATTAAGTTGTCACCACCGCCTACAATTTTTCTGCAACACTAGAGGACTCACAGGAGCGTTGCCGGCTTTTAGAAAAGAATACGCGCTTTTTTTAATGGCAGCCATGTCGTATCGTCTTAGGATTTAGACTTAATCACGAAGTTGTTATGGGGCACTGTTTTTTGGAACTATTATTGTATATTATCGTATAATATACATATGTGTTAATATTCAGATCGAATGGTATTTGGGTATGCATATTAATCAATCAGGTAGGTAACTAATTAGCGGGCTTGTTAGACTAATGTCGTTTGTTGCAGAATGCAGTCCCGGAGACAATAATAAGGTTTACTCGTAACCTGAACAGAATACACAGAGGCAAAATACTAACCTTCCACTGTCCTTTAAAAAAGCACTAATTTACCATTGGCACTCCAAAGGCAGCTCTTTATGTAAAGGATGCATGGAAGAAGAAGTAACACAAACCACGTACTTAGAGAGTGCAGGACAGATGCCGAATAATGGGCAAAAATATATTCAGATCTCCGCTCTTGCTTCCTGATGCCTGGAACAGTCTGAACAGGCTGCCAGCTTTCTGGTTTTTTTTTTTTTGACTGAGAAGATGAACTCAATATGCTTATTGCGTAAACAGTCCAGTCAAACTATCTTTCTATTTTATAAGAAGTCTCTTGACAAGAGTAAAACATGGAGAAAAATTTAATTTTAATTCAGACCTGAGAATGGGCTTCCTTTTTTATAAAAATATGGTTACAATGTAAAATCGAACAATATAATTTATTATTTAATAGCCTGAGATTGGTTGCTTTGTTTCCAATCAGTAGTATCCTTAAGTAAGTCATAATTCTAGTAACCTTTACCAGACAAACGTTTTTTAACAATTTTTCTGAAAAATACTTACTAACTCGAATGTTAATTATTAATGATTTCGACTGCTACTTGTTTCTGTTTTAATTTCAAATTCTTACCTTCTACATTTTAAAATACAAAATTTATGCGGCAAACATCTTTACAAAAAGTAAAATTAAACCCATGAAGATTGTCAAAGAGCAAAGATAACATTGTTTTTGTTCACACTTTGTCTTTCGAAAATTTAGTCCATTTTATCGATGCTATCACCTCTCGCTTTGTTACATTGTATTCAGAATAAGGGACTAGAGCGTCGCAAAGATTGTATCCAGGGATAACGTAATATGCTCTGACGTGTGAATAAAAATAATGGAAGATAGATACCGTATGAGATAATGTTATGTTTTAATTAAATCTGTTGCTACGTGTCATAACTTTGATATTCCCACTATTCATACTGATAACATAATATTATACACAATAGACTCTGGCCTAAATACACTGTACTACTGCTTTCTGCTCAGCACCAATCCGTGGAATTATCTCAAAGTTGTTCCTTGTTGTACCTTGGGTTTTTTATTTATTACCTGACAATGGATACTAGTCCTTCAATCTGAATAATAAAGTAGTTTTCCAGCTTGCAGGTTTAAATGTTGCCCAATGTTTAATTTTTAATATATTGACCGTTTGTATCAATGAATGAAATATGCCAGTGTGGAATACACGGGCCGATTTATGCTCAAATTGTAACATTTATGAAAGTAACACATATTTTAATTTATTTGATGAAATATTCACGCTTTACACAGGTTCGTACATTATGATGTTGGTGAGTGTTTGATTTTTGTTTGTTTATGTTGATGTTTGTTTCCGAGTCATGAATATTTATATGAATGTATGTATGTTTAAGTAAGTATATTTTATTAAATATATTGTTGTCTTGTAGCCATAGTACAGGTTATGTCTAGTTTGGGGCAAGATAATTTGTGTAAAAGTGTGTCAATATTTATTTATTAATGTATTTGGGTAATTTTTAAAATGATCAGTTTGTATCATATAAGTCATTTGTACAGATTTAATCACAACAATGTTTGAATAACTGTTTAGTATTTTTCTTTATTGAATTCTCAGCTTAATTAAAACACGATGGATTTACTTATGCATAGTTTTTTCAAATCAAACAATACACTCAACATCAAGACTTCCTTATGATCATGTTTCTCAGGATGGAAAACACTTTTATAATTAAAATTTTGAGTTGCTGTGAAATCGGTTTAAACAAATAAAGACTTTCACTAACAATTTTTTAAGCTATTATTAACCTTTCGTTAAAATATCGTCTAGAATTGATGTCATTATTCCAACTAACAGTATCCAATCATTTGAAAATTCTGTTGAGCTGCCAAGCGTGGCTGACTGTTTACGACTTGTTAATCAAAATCGGTTACAGTTACAATATTTGCTTTTCTTTTCTATCTTGCTGTATCTCCATAAGAAATGTGCTCTTGCAGACTTAGTTAGTCTAGACGCTATTATATTGTAAGCCTAAGGTTTCAGTGCTTTAAAGTAGTCTAGCACCTACATAATCAAAAATATAAAAAAGCAAAAGGGAGTGAGACAGGTAATGGTGATATTGATCTTAATGGAAATAAAGCGGCCAAGTGCGAGTCGGACTAGCCCATGAAGTGTTCCGTAGCAGCAAGTAACATAATATAAAACTTATATAGAAAGGAAAATGACATCAAATTATCTGAATGGAAGAGGCAAAAAATCTTTGCTCAAAATCATACAGTGCAAATGAGCTCTCATCTTTAAAAAAAACTACTGACTCGATCTCGTTCATACCAATTTTCGGTGGAATTTTGCATGGTAATGTACTATATTTTTTAGTTTTATTATTCTCTTATTTTAGAAATTACTATGGGTTTAAAAAAAATTGTGTGTTTCAGTTTTAAGCATTTTACCAACCAAAATTGATTGTTTTTTCTATTTTTGTGTGAAAATGTTCATGCGGTAACAGAATACATCTACTTATCAACAACAACTTTCAACTTCTTATAGTTTAAGACATGACGAATCCGTTATTTGCCATTTGGCTGCGGAACCCTAAAAAATGATCTTGTCTTATAAACTAAGTTTATATTTTCTGCTTTCTGTCGAGAACGCTTGTATGGAAAAATTGCTGCTGATGTTTGCTGTTTTGTCAAAGAATGATGAAATGTTTTCCTAAGCTATAAGTTTTTCTCCCACATTGCATGACTTATCATTGTGTTATGTATCTTCTAGATTTATAATGAAAATGGTCTCTTTTCGAGGCTCAATCACTAATCGTACCACCATTCGATCCGAAATATTAATTTCGGATCGAATGGATCTAGATGGTTAATGGCTTCTTATTTTTTGTATTTCAACGTTTCTTCCTTTTAAAATTTGTCCAGCAAAACGGGCGGGAACGGCTAGTCTATATATATATATAAATAGTGAAAATGGTCTTTGTTTGAGGCACAATCACGCCTAAACCACTGATCATATAGACATGAAACTACCACCATTCGATGTGAAATTTATCTAAGATTGTTTATGGCTTCTTTTCTTATTTTTCGAATTCCAACGTGGAACAAGGAGGGATCCTTTTAAAATTCGCACAGCATAGCGACAGTAGTAAAAATAGAGTATCTTAAAATAATTTGATAGTTTGGATTTCAATTAATTTATATTTTCAGTTCGTTTATTATAAATCATGTAACGTCTGTATTGTACAATATGTATGCCTTTTCCCCACCTATATCTATCAACCCTAACGCCCTAAGGTGAAAAGCCATGGCTTATTAGGGGAACTTACGATTCCAAGCCAATGTTTATCTACGTGGCTTGCTGTCTTCTCATTACGCCTATCCCCTTTCCTTTTTATCATTTGGAAAGAGACAGAATTATTAACGAAAAGTGCCGAAGGCTCAGGGGAAATATGCAGAAGCTGAATAAGTCGTTGGGGATGAATGTACGAAACGAGTTCGTCATGTGTTTTTCAATTTGTTTATGTTTCGTACTTCGTAGTAATGCTTCATTGCCACGGGAACTACTAACGGTATGGATAAATATGTTTATGTTTATTATGTTATGCGTTTAATTTCGATTCTAATATCTTTGAAATAAGTTTCCTTCGCAATAATAAATTGAAAAAGCTATTGTCTTTTTTAAGGTCAAATATAGTTACGGAGGCAAATCCAAATTGTCTTTGAAGGATCTGGACTCATCTGGCCGGCGGATTTATAGTGTTATAGAAGGACCAGCTCTGGCTACATATCGAGTATTTTTAGTTTCTCTGGTTTGGTGCATACCAGTATCACACCTCGAACCTTTGGTTCGCTTACAACGCAGAGCTGCTTGAATTGTCAGTGATCCCACTCCAATGTATTTCTTAGAATATAAATTCTTGGAAAAACTGTAGGAATCACAGGGATGTCCCTGTCCTTTTGAAGGTAATAATACCAGTGGGAGGGTTCTTTGCACAGGATGCTGGCTAGATTGTGGGTACCACAACGGCACCTATTTCTGCCGTCAATCAGTAATGTGTAAACATTATTGTGTTTCGGTCTGAAGGACACCGTAGCTAGTGAAATTACTGGGCAAACGAGACTAGACATCTTATGTCTCAAGGAGACAAGCGCAATTGTAGTGCCACTCAGAATTTTTGGATTTTTCAAGAATCCTGAGGGGCACTGCATTGTAATGGGCAGGGCGTATCAATTACCATCAGCTGAGCAACCTGCTCGTCTTGTCCCTATTGTCATAAAAAAAGTTATCCTAATCGCAATATCGTCCTGGAAATATCGTGCAAGGAAATTCATTCCCATTTGGAAAATCTTTAGTATATTTATATCGTATATTGCTGTATACATTTAATATTGTAGTACTCATAGTATACAAAATATTCCTTGGTTTCATCTCGTTCTTCCTAATAAGTGTACAAGGAAAAACTGTTGTTAATAGTTCGTTAACTTCAGCAGTCGTTCGTGGCATTAATACGACTACGAATAATATATTAGGAAGCTTAATTCTATTTATCGTAGTAGTGAATGTTTGGTTTTTTATGAGAAATGGACATTATATGTTGCGTGATGCGCTTTTTCTAGTACAATGGAGTGCTAGATTCTTATTTGATTGAACCTATATTTCTGAGTGGCATCACAGTTTCGGTTGTTAATTCCAGAAATAAGATGTTATAAGGCGCATTAGCCAGTAATTTAGAAATACGGCATCTTTCACAACAAATATGACGTCCTCTATAGCCTAGTGGTTAATGACCCTGCCTACTGAGCTAGAGGTTCCGGTTTAGAATTCCGGTAGGTGCACACATTCATATGATGAATATGAATGTTTGTTTCCGAGTCATGGATGTTTATAAGTATTATATATATATTTAAGTAATATACCGTTGTCATGTTCCCATTGTACAGGCTATGCCTAGTTTGGGTCAGTTTAATTTGTGTAAATAATTAGTGTGTGTGTCATTAATTATTTATTTATTATTTATATCACAACATACATGCGGGCAGAACCTAATACAATAGTGATTGCACATTACAGCTTGATAGTAGGAAAAGTGACCGCTATGGGGCATCAAATCCTTGGTGGAATTCTGTGAAAGGAAGCCTTCCACTGGTAAAACTTTAATGTACATGCTTACCAAGTTTCTTGAAAAATTACAAACTGCGCATATTATCAATCCTGTCGTTATTTGAAAATCCTATTGATTTTCAAATACCCTACATAAGGTTTATTATAACATTTATTAAAGACAATATGGATAGCTGTTTAGTCCATTATTTTGAGGTTGACCTTAATAACTAATTAAATAATAGCCTGAGGACCACATTGCAGAAGAAAATACCACTTCTTCCTTCCTGTGACTTAAATCTACGTCAGTCCTCAAAGCGTTTAAAGAAGTTTTTACTAATATATCATATTATGTGCTTTAAAATTTATAAACACTGCAAACAATCAATCACCATATTATTATATAATTCATTGCTGGCTTCTTCCGCACAGTTCACTCATTATTTACAAGCTCTAGTGCATTTGCTACTAAAGTTCTGATCATCAAATATACACCTAGTCTTCCAGCTTTCCTTGTAATTCCAAACATCAAATTTCATAAATTTTAACTTTCATCCATTTTCTTAATATGACCAAACCTTTAATAACATTCATGGATGTTTATATGTATTTATGTATGTTTAAGTAAGTATATTGTATTAAATATATCGTTGTCTTGTACCCATAGTACAGGCTATGGCCTAGTTTGGGGCAAGATAGTTTGTGTAAAAGTGTGTCAACATAATTATTATTATTCAATTACATTTTTTTTGACTCCATATTGCAACTCTCTCTCTCTCTCCCTGATAAACATCCACTCCTTTTTTCGTAACTACTACAATGACCACATAATCGTTATTCATGTGAAATAGTATAAGTTAAAAGCTTACCAGTTAAAAATATTTCATTTCAATTTTATCATATATTTTATTCGTCCATCCTTCAACAGAGAAAATTAATAAGAAGTCGCGCCAGGTGTCATTGACGACTGGATGTCAAATTGGTCTGTCGACGCCGACTACATTATGCCCTTATTAGGGTTCACGGGATTATTTTACAAATTTAATATAAAAGTTCAACATTTCAATATACTTTGCCATTCTTTGATATTGCGTTAATTGCTACGACATAATCAAAATGATATTAAAGGTTTTAAAGAAAAGAAAAAGAACTTGTTCCATATGTTTGACAGCAATTTTTGTGCCTATTTGAAGCGCCACTGCCAGCGTCCAAAGAACTAATTTTGACGTATAATACAAATGGCTGCTATAAAAGAATACGTACAATAATGTGAAGTATTTTTGCATTTTGAATTAATTTATTTCGTTTTCCGTGTTATTTGTACTTCAAGAAGCAACGTAACAATTTTTTTTATAATTTTCCACCATCTATCGATGTTAGCTGAGGTTGTCATCACTAATTTTAGTACCGCAGACTCTCGGTACATGCCCAACAGCACCAAAATGGCGAATATCAAATAGGCACAAAAGCACTTTGTCCAGCGGTGTATTGTGGAGGTCAGTGGTACATAGATATAGATATGTATTTTGATCTCATCATTGAGATTGGAGGACAAATGACCATTTCAGGGTAAATACTTAATGCCGCCAATGCTCTCTAGGAACACCAGAGGAATCACCGACTTGTGGAAGTACTCATGTAAAAGTTTTTTGAAAAAAATATGAAAAACGACCGAGAGAGAAGTCTCGTTCTAGAGTTTGGCGAGTCCAAGATCTCCTGAGAATGTCTCGTATAAAGGCGAATTACCTGTTGAATTAGTTTAAACAGAGTTTTTTGGTGCTGATTAACCGAGGCGACTGGTGGACTGATAGTTCAGAGTGGGTCAATTCTTCAGAGTAGGGTGCGTATAACACTCTAAGCTTTTCAGGCGGGTGTTAAGGTTTAATCTGCATGTAGACTAACAAGTATTAGTAGAAATATCACTAAAGATAACTGATACCATTAAGATAATTATGGATTTCCGTAAAATAACGCCTAATAAAAAAAATGTCATTAATTCTGCATGTTATTATTTATTCTGCATTCGTTAGTAAGCCCATGATCATAACACATAAAACAGCTGCAAACAATAGAGAGGCTAACCGTTAATGAGAATTAAAGTATGGAACCAATAAAGCCAAATAAATTATATTATGTAATATCATCATCGTCATTATAGACGACCTACATATCCCAGTGGTTAGCGACCCTACCTACTAAGCTAGAGGTCCCGGGTTCGAATCCCGGTAGGTGCAAACATTTATATGATGATTATGGATGTTTGTTTCCGAGTCATAGATGCGTATATGTATTTATGTATGTTTAAGTATGTATATCGTATTAAATATATCGTTGTCTTGCAAATGGCTTTGCCTAATTTGGAGCGGGATAATTTGTATAAGTGTATCAATATTATTATTATCAGCCGGAAGACGTCCACTGCTGGACAAAGGCCTCACCCAAAGATCTCCACGACGATCAGTCCTGCGTTGCCCTCGTCCAAAGTATTCCGGCGACGTTGACCAGATCGTCGGTCAATCTTGTGGGGGGCCTACCATCACTGCGTCTTCCGGTACGTGATCGACATTCAAGGACCTTACTACCTCACTAACTACCTGCCCATCGAAGTATGTGCCCCACCCACTGCCACTTCAGTTTCGCAATAATTTGTTACATTGGCGAAACTTCCTAAAAAGTCTAATTTATTCTATGATCAGTTTTACCAAGCGTGACGGAATAAGAATACATTCAAATATTTAAACTATACGGAACCTTGTAACAAAAACAATGCTTTATTATATGTTGTTCCACCATCCGTGCCACCTGCCGCGCCCATTAGTGCCGGAACTGAATCCACGACCGCGCGAACGTTACAAATAAATATAATTATATTTTGATTACACCTCCTAATGTTTGTTTTACGGTTATTGAGTCCTCGTCGCCAACCACTCATAAACGTAACACATGCTGAAATCTACTTTATTAATAGGCTTTAGGGATTGGATTTAGTTTAATAGTCTATTTAATGATGTTTATGGTGATAGCTAAGTGCAATTTAATATTTAAAAATCCATACAGTTTAGTGACAATCACGTGTAAATAAAAATTTATTATGTGGTTCCTTACAATCTAAGTACAGACTAAATGTAGTACTAAACATACTAAACACGTATATGCTGTACGCAGCAGGCGGTGATGGCCACATCAAATGAAAAACGTCCAAGTGTATATGTGTGTCCATAGTATGTTCCATTGTAATCAACGGAGAGGGCGACCGCGGGGGGAAGTAGGGATTCCTCTCAACGCGGCATTATACTCAACTGTAACCGTGCGTACATTGGGGCCGCGTACGCAGTGTTGTACGTTAAGTTCACGAGACCTTTACCGCAAACTCACGCACGCGGTGTGGCGCGAGAATATATCAACGTCATCAATTGATACTTTTGCGTGAACTGAATGTGGTGGCATAAATTTTTCATAGAGTTTGAAGTAGTCTTTTAAATATATTATGTTACCCAAAACTTCCTATTAGTCCGTAATTCTTCATACAGATTGTAAAATTCCCCTTAAATATGGCTTTCTTGGTATCACTTCTAAATACTTCACAGCTGTAGGCACTTGTATATCGCCGGAATACGTTGGATGAGGGCAGCGCAGGACCGATAGTCATGGAAATTTTTAAGTGGAGACCCTTATCCAGCAGTGAACGTATTCCGGCTGATGATGTTGATACGCACTTGTCGGCGACTGTGGTGCGGAGTGATTTGCCGAGATGATAAGATGGTGGGAATCGCCCGAACACATGATTGTTAAATGACATGACTACAATTTCAGGGGAACTCAATATCAAAACATGCTTAGGTACGTACTATCAATACTATCTATCTATATAGTTATCAGTAAATCCTTATACATAATTATGACATGCGAACGAAGGAATAACTTTATTATTTTACTTAAATACCTTTTATGAGAAATGCACAATAAGCGATTGCACATTGCGTATTCCTTCCTTATATCTCAATGACAAAAGAAAATACCAAGTACAAGTTTAAGATTTTAAAATAAAAAGAGTTTTTTCTAGGAGCTCAATAGTCGAAGATAACTTCATAAATGAATAACTTTATGTACTAGTTATTAATAGCGAGAATTATCAGATTTATCAAGAAAGTGGCTTTCTTATCTAAAGGCATTATGCATCAAAATATTGTTTGGGGCAACAAAGTTCACCATAAACCATCGACTTTCAATATTTACGATATCTATTAAGCCCAGTTTAAGACATCTTGGCTACAAATTGTCTTTTATTAGCACATGAAACATTTATTGTTATAGGCGGGGCTAAATACATTGTACTATATTTGTGAATCATTTTCACATTGTTACGATAATCTTTAACACTACAGTTATTTATCAAAACATTATTTTGCTTGGTATTTTCTTATTGATCCACTTATAGATCTGTTTTTTACCAATGGGAGGCTCCTTCGCACAGGCTAGATTATGGGTACAACAACGGCGTCTATTTCTGCCGTGAAGCAAGCGTGTAAACATTACTGTGTTTCGGTCTGAAGGGCGCCGTAGCTAATGAAATTACTGGGCTAATAAGACTTAACATCTTATGTCTCAAGGTGACGAGCGCAATTTGTAGTGTCACTCAGAATTTTGAGATTTTTCGAGAATCCTGAGGGGCACTGCATTGTAATGGGCAGGATGTATCAAAAATCTGGGTTTGATTCTCGGTAATTATCTCCTGCAAAAATTAATAAACTGTAGCAAAGTATTGGAAACTGAATGGAAAGGCTTCATTCATTCTCCGCTTTCTGCAGGAATTTCTTCGATTATTATTGTTTGATTTAATAAGCTAGGCTTCTGTTTGTGGTTTATTTAAATCAGCCATTTGAATCACTTTTTAATCAAAAAAGCAAAATATTTAATGATGATTCAATATAGTAGTAGTAATATATAATTGAATTATTTAAAAAAATATATTTACCTAATTATATTAAGGAGAAAAGAGTCAAGTTCTTTTCATAATGTTTATTTTCTTATTATAATAATATTATACAAAATATTATAAGAGATGAACCGCTAAGGAAACGCCAATTACAAATAAATAATGCTTTTTTTGATGTTAAAACTTATTACGAAATGTTTTCAGTCAATGAATTCACTCTAGTGATGAAAATTAAATTAAATCAGTTATTTCACGTAGAAATATTTATTGGTGATTTTGAGCTTCATTATTTACGTATATATTACGACGTAAAAAAGATAAAATACAAAATTAAGCCAGGCCTACTACAATTACAATCTATTTTAAATTAAGATGAAAATGATAAAAAAAAGTATATTCTTCACCAGAGGGAGAAAATTTACGTTACGAAGGTAGATTTAGCAAGGCACTTTTTAAGCCTATTATATATATAGACTTAATTTAAATGTTACAAGCCAGTATTGGCTTCTCTCAAAATATTTAATAGCTGAACAAATACAATTGGTGAATACGTTACAAATGGAAATCCATAAATTTGTTATGGCCGCGTGGTTTACCACGCTAGAAATGGATTTTATACATACAATTTTTCTGCCAAAATATTTGCACGATATGACGTAAAACAATAACGCAGTTCAGCTTAGTTGTTACATCAATACAAAGGTACTTTCCGAGAAAAAAGAGAGAGAGTGTGTGAAATATATTTTTCCTTAAAGATTTGTAAGCATGAATTTGAACTGCAGCAAATGGGGTTGGTCCTACTTTTAGCGATTTTGCTCCATACACTCACTCACGCCTTGTTCCCGTCGGGGTAGGCGGAGACAATAGAACGCCATTTGCTTCTATCCTTACAAACCTCACGCGCTTCCTCTACATTCATTACTCTTTTCATACATGCTCGCCGGTTGCGGGTGCTTCGGACCTCCCCTTTTCTCAAAACGTCCCCAATTTGGTCGACGAATGTTCTACGAGGTTTCCCGCGACCGACTTGCCCACACACATTTGCCTTATATATTTGATGCGTCATTCTTTCATAGTGATTTTGATTACAGTTTATTAAAGTACTAATTAAATATTTTGTTGATATTCATAATTTAAATTGTACATGTTAGATTTTAATCACTAACCCTCTAAATAATCTGATAGCATATAACTGGCCTTGCATTAAAATTGTTATATTTGATTTTTTAATTTTGTTAGTAGCATTTTTCACGACCTTCCCACAGTTTTATTCTATAATATCATATATAAAATTCTCATATCTCGTGTTTGTTACCAAACCCCTCCACAATGGCTGAACCGATTTGCATGAAATTTTGTGTGCATGTCGTGTACAAACAATTTTTTAATAGCATTTTTTTATATAATAAATAATAATATTAACAAATTATTTTGCCCCAAACAAGGCACAGCCTGTACTATGGGCGCAAGACAACGATATATTGAATACAATATACTTACTAAAACATACATAAATACAAATAAACATCCATGACTCGGAAATAAACATTCATATTCATCATATAAATGATTGCAATATATATGGATGGCAATATAATGTTTGCTGGGTCAGCTAGTATTATATAAAATTATTATTGTACGCAAGCCTTTAATAGTTCACAAAACATGTTATTATTCATTGTGTTATTTCATTCAGCTGTTAATTTTCTAGAACTACAGGCCAACAACGAGCATATGGGTAAATTGATGCTATGTAATCACCGCCGCCCATAGTGTTCTGAAAAACCAGCGTATCAATACAATTAAACACTACGGTGTTGAAGTGATAAGATCATGTGACAGAAAACTACGTGAATACGTTAATAATACGAAGTACAACTAATGCTCATACATAAATAATATTTATAACATTTTAATATAACTAAAATTTTGTTTAATTAATCTCATAAATTAATTTAAGTTGACTTTACCCGAACCAGAATGACAGCTGATTTTAACTCAATATTAAATAAAAAATTAACGTTTTACAAGCAAGTGGCTGGTCTAAAGAAAAGTGAAAACCAGCCGATCATGGGTTTTCCGCAAAATCAGAGAAGCCTTCTGCCTTACAAGATAAGCCTTTGAAGTATGCTCTATCCGTGAAGCAACCTAAGTCGTACCGGAAAAATAAAAAAAACTCTATACTTAGATTAAGGATTGGTCTCCACTGCGCTCCACCAAGATACCACACTATCTAAGAACGATAGCTTTTTTATTACGGCAACTAAATAATGTAGTGTGTATTGGCTATTTGTAAAGATGCTTGTATGCGTGGCATCTTGACACTCAATGCATCCTTCAAATAATGTAACATACGCTTCGTGTTATTTTACAATGACATTAATAAAACACAAAATACTGATGATGTGTGTTTAAAAAAGCTATTGTTCTTAGGTAGTGTGGTATCTAGTTGAAGCATAGCGGAGGCCAATCCTTAATCTAAGGCAAGCTTATCTTAATAATTTTGACAATGAGGAGTTCAACTACAATTTCAACAATTCCAATCAAAGCTCGGAACAGGTTCAAAATTTAACGGTTATTACCGATAAAAATCAGTTTGCATCTATTATTTTCGGAGTGTAAGTGTTATGAGACTTTTTTTATTACCCAAAGTAACCGGTTGGTTCACCAAGAGTCGACATGAAATGATCGTAGATACCAAAGGATAGACTCTAACGCTGATTTTGTACGGTGTAGTAAAACAAATATTGAGAGAATATCACTAAAATTGAATTTCACAAATTACTCGCCGTAGGAAAAAATCATGTAAAGCGGTTTATTCTAGAAAACCGTTATAATGAACTTTAGCCAAAATTGAAAAAAATCGGTTTGTACTTATGTACTACAACATTAAATTGTTTGTTATAACACAAACAACAGAAAAAAAAGGCATTTATTTTCTCAAAATTGATTCCTTTATAATTCTTTTTGATGTCTATTTTAATATACTAGACACTACTATCGCTTCAGAAACAAATGGCGCTCTGAGAGAGATAAAGCGGCGCAAGAAACTCTCCTAGCATTTTTTTGAGCTCTTTTTAATCAAATATACAATATTGTACTGTCATTGCTATTGCTACAAAATCATCATAATCAAGTCCCAGGCTGTCCGATCACTTAGATATTCAGCTGTTGAGTAGTAGGACTTACGATAGAGCCATTTAAATTTAGTAATAGAGAATGGCTGAACAGTGGCTGGAACTTTATTATAAAAGTGTGTACATCATACAATAACAAATAAAATAGTAAGAATTTTCTCGTTGACAAACCTTGCTACTAACTTTAAAACTTTTTTAAGACTTTTGTTTGACTAAGTATATTATGCTTTAAAAACGTGTAGTGATTGTTACTTTAAACATAAATGACAGAAATGATACTACAGATTGAGATTGGAGCAAAAAGCTTCAGGCTATTTAATTAATAAATTTAATTGTAACGAATCTTATTAAAAATAGAATCCCATTGAGTTTCTTGCGCCCTTTCTTTTCACATATTAGGCACATATTTTCGAATGCGTTTGACGATTAATAAGTAACATAAAAAACTCTTTGAATAATAATATTATATGAATTTCAATTTGGTTCTTTTAATGAAGAAACTTTACGTAGACATAATGAAAATACTTTGTGCCCTGTGCTGCCCCGGTGCGTAAAAAGAATAGGGTAGTCCTAGGTCCAAGGGTGTCGTAAGAGGCGACTACGGGCTTTTTTCGGGCCAGACTCGTCTGGGTTACTTACCACACTCGCACAGAATACCGGCGTGAAGTAGCGGCCTAGTGCCGCTATGTTTCGCATAGGTTAGTGTCGAGGACCGCAGGCCATGCCAGACCGATGCCTCATGCCGGGGTATGTGTGTACGTTAGGGAGGATATCTGCTGTCGCCGTCTCGGCAAATTTGAGGGTAGGGGCCTGTCTACTCTCTGGCTCCGCGTAGATTTAGAGGACCGCGTCCGCATCTATGCGTGTGTCTACAGGTCCCATAGTGGTAACGCAGAAACGGATCACCTCATGGGCTGCGTTCAAGCGGCATTTGATGACGTGCTTGCACAGATCCCCACCGCTGAAATCGTAGTCTTGGTTGATTTCAACGGGCACAATGCCGAATGGCTTGGATCACGTACCACAGACTACGCAGGGCGATCTGTGCATAATTTTGCATTGGCGTATGGTCTGTCCCAATTGGTTGAGTCGCCGACGCGGCTCCCGGATGTGGATAGCCACATGCCGTCCTTATTAGATCTTCTGCTGACTACACATCCCGATGGTTACCAGGTCTCTGTCGACGCCCCTCTCGGAACGTCCGACCATTGCCTGGTCAGGAGTGTAGTGCCTATCCGACGCCAACGTCGCAGACCACCAGCGAACCGCAGCGTTCGGCACTACAAGTCAGCAGATTGGGATAGGATGCGTTCCTTTTTTGCATCCTACCCTTGGGGCAGGGTTTGTTTCCCTTCGGATGATCCTAGTGCCTGCGCTGTTGCAGTAGCCGATGTGATACTGCAGGGCATGGATATTTTATACCAAGCTCTGTAGTACCGATCGGTGGCAGATCACAGCCCTGGTTCGATGCGTCAGTTAAAGCAGCATCTGACTGCAAAAAACAGGCGTATCGAACTTGGGTTGCGGCGCTGGGCTCAAAGGATCCGAAATGCAAAGTTCTGAAGAGGAAATATAACCGTGCCTCCAGATTTTTTAAGCGGCAAATCACTCGTGTGAAATCGAAGCACGTCGTCAAAATTGGCAAGCAGCTTTCCAGTTACCCGACCGGAACACGCAAGTTCTGGTCGTTGTCGAAAGCTGCTCTTGGTAACTTCAACCAGCCGTCCATGCCGCCGTTGCACATGAGGAATGACACCCTGGCCCATACGGCAAAAGAGAAAGCCGATCTCCTGTGCACTTTTTTGCCTCCAACTCGACTCTTGATGACAACGGAAAAACACCGCCGACCATCCCGCGGTGTCGGAGCTCCATGCCTGAAGTACAGTTCCGACAAAAAACTGTTAGGCGAGCTCTGTTTTCGTTGGACGTCAGGAAGTCCAGCGGGCCGGATGGCATTTCTCCAATCGTGCTTAGAACTTGTGCCCCTGAGTTGACGCCGGTGCTAACGCGTTTATTCCGGCACTCTTATTCAAAAGGCGTAGTCCCTGATTGATGGAAGTCAGCCCTTGTCCATCCGATCCCAAAAAAAGGAGACAGTTCGGATCCGGCAAACTACAGGCCTATTGCTATTACCTCCCTACTCTCCAAAATCATGGAGAGCATAATTAACCGCCAGCTCTTGGTATACCTTGAGGGTCACCAGTTGATCAACGACCGGCAGTACGGCTTTCGCCATGGTCGGTCGACTGGCGATCTTCTGGTATACCTAACACATAGATGGGCGGCGGCTATTGAAAGCAAGGGGGAAGGCCTGGCAGTTGGTCTGGATATAGCGAAGGCCTTTGATCGTGTATGGCACAAGGCGCTCCTCGCAAAACTTCCATCATTTGGTTTTCCCGAGAGCTTATGCAAGTGGACCTCTAGCTTCCTCACTGGGCGCAGCATACAGGTCGTTATCGACGGTTATTGCTCGAATCCCAAGCCCGTGAACGCTGGAGTGCCCCAAGGCTGTGTGCTATCTCCCACGCTGTTTCTTCTGCATATCAATGATATGTTGGACACCGCCAACATGCATTGCTATGCAGACGACAGCACTGGTGATGCCGTATACACGGGCCATGCAGGTCTCTCTCGGGAAAACGTCGACCAGTGCCGGGAGAAACTTGTGTCTTCTATCGAGTCCTCTCTCGAGAAGGTCGCGGAATGGGGTAAGTTGAACCTTGTCCAATTTAACCCCCAGAAGACTGAAGTTTGCGCGTTTACTACTAAAAAAACCCCATTTGCCGTTTCACCGCTCTTCGAGAACACTTCCCTTAAAGCCTCGCCTAGTATCGGAATACTGGGTCTCGAAATCTCGAGCAATTGCCAATTCCGTGGCCATCTGGAGGGCAAAGCCAAACTGGCTTCAAAGAAACTGGGCGTCATAAATAGAGCACGGCAATACTTCAAGCCGGCCCACATTCTAGCGCTCTACAAAGCGCAGGTCCAGCCTCACATGGAGTATTGCTGTCATCTCTGGTCTGGTGCACCCCAGTATCAGCTCGATCCATTTGACCGCGTGCAACACAGAGCAGCTCGAATTTTCGGGGACCCAGTGTACAGTACTCTGTGAACGGCTGGATGCCTTGGCGTTGCGTAGAGACGTCGCTTCATTGTGTGTCTTCTACCGCATTTATCACGGGGAGTGTTCCGAAGAGCTGTTCAACCTGATTCCTGCCGCCGAATTTCATCTTCGCATGACACGCCACAAGTTACGATATCATCCCCACCATCTGGATGTGTGGCGGTCCTCCACAGTGCGGTTTTCAAGGAGCTTTCTTCCTCGTACCACGAAGCTGTGGAATGAGCTTTCTTGTGCGGTGTTTCCGGGACGATACGACATGGGTACCTTCAAGAAAAGCGCGTACACCTTCCTTAAAGGCAACGCTCTTGTGATTCCTCTGGTGTGGCTGGAGAGTGTGGGTGGCGGTGATCACTAAACACCAGGTGACCCGTGCGCTCGTTTGTCCTCCTATTCCACAAAAAAAAACTTATACGTCTAGATAGACTGTGACAGTTGTGAAAACGTCGAAAAAAAACCTGAGGTTGACCTGTATTTTGAGCAATGCACGCACACTGATACAAAGTGATATATAAATGGCGCGTGTAAGACATAGCTTGTCAGGAACACTAAAGTAATAAACCCGCCCTGTTTTCACCGAATGTCTAGTAGCGAGACGCTCAATCTACACGTATATTTATTTTGAAGAAAAAACATTTATTTCACAAATCACTCACAGGATACACTTACAAAAATAAAATAAAGGTACATACAAAACAAAACAAAAAATAACGTATTTAAATAATGATTGATTTAACATTAGAGAGTTCCTGTGCACTACAGGAAATGGGTCGCCGACTCAAGATTATCTGTGACACAACCATGGCTATGAAACATCACTGATTGTCAAATTATTTGAATTTTCAATGTAACACATTTAAAATAACTGAAATAAATAACTCGTCTAATCTGGATGTGTGGCGGTCCTCCACAGTGCGGTTTTCAAGTAGCTTTCTTCCACGTCCTACAAAGCTGTGTAATGAGCTTCCTTATGCGGTGTTTCGACGACGATACGACATGGGTACTTTCAAAAAAAGCGCATACTCATTCCTTAAAGGCCGGCAACGCTCCTGTGATTCCTCTGGTGTTGCAAGAGATTGTGGGCGGCGGTGATCAGTTAACAACAGGTGACCCGTACGCTCGTTTGTCCTCCTATTCCATTCCATCAATGAATTTCAATCTCACTTTAATAGAGCAACAAATGTATTCAAAGGACAGCAAAAAAACATATCAACAAGACGTATATTTATAGCAAGATATTAAATTGAAATGAAATGTACTTTTTATAATACAAAACATTAAACATTGCGGAACGCAACCCGTCTTTGCGGACGCCCGCTAAATTATACAGACTGGGTCGGCGGTACCCCATTATGTAGGAAATACCCACTAATGCATCTCATTCTCTATTTGTCAAATTATACAGCGCTGGTCGTAATCTTGAAATAAGATAATGGCGAGAAGTGAGAGTATGTCGTGAGCGATGAACAAAATTGACATTCGCCGTAGAAAGTTTTGAATTTTAGCCGTTACATGTCTAATAAATTCTTATTAGATATTAAAACTAAGAAAGATTAAGTACTTATATTTAATTACTTTTTTAACAGTGGGAGGCTCCTTTGCACCGAATGGCGGCTAGATTATGGGTACCACAATGGCGCCTATTTCTACCGTGAAGCAGTTATGTATTTGCTGTTATTTTACTGTGAAGAGAGCTGTAGCTAATGAAATTACTGGGCAAATGAGACGTGACAACTTATGTCTCAAGGTGACGAGTGCAGCTGTAGTGAGCTCAGCATTTTTGGGTTTTTCAATCATCCGGAGCGGCACTGCATTGTGATGGGCAGGGCGTATCAATTACCATCAGCTGAACGTCGTGCTCGTCTCATTCGTTATTTTCTTAAAAAAAATACTTTTTAGTCATCAGTCCTCGTGAAAACATGCTCCTGCAAAAGTAATGAAACTTCAAATATATAGCATATAATATGAAATTAATAAATGAATGACTCCAACGGCGCTTATTTCTGCCGTAAATCATTACTGTGTTGCAGTCTAAAGGGAAATTCCTGGGCAAATGAGACTTAAAATCTTATGTCTCAGGGTGACGAGCGCAATTGTAGTGCCACTCAGAGTTTTTGGGTTTTTCAAGAATCCTGAGCGGCTCTGCATTGTGATGGGCAGGGTGTATCAATTACCATCAGTTGAACATCCTGCTCGTCTCGTACCGTAGTGGCATAAAAAACACAAATTTTGTGATATAATAAATAAATTCAATTTAGCCATAAGAGCAGTCGATTATAATTTCAAACGTTACTAAAATGTAAAGGGAATATACGCAAAACGCATTCACATAAAAAGTACTTAGCAACTACAATTATTTATATCTACCATTAGTATTGCAATGAACATGTAATAAGCACAATTCAAAAATAAGAACCGTATTAATTATAGACTGTGTACACATACATGGTCAACGTTCATAGGTGTCTACTTTGAAAGGTGCAATTATTAGGTACAATCTCGAACAAAAGTGAATTTTTCTTAAATTAGATTTTTAGTTCAACGCATAAATATTTAAATTACTACTGGAAAATTGATTTATTCTAGATACAGATAAAATATGGCTAACGAGGCTTTATTTATCCCTGAAATTGTATTTCCTTGGTTTATTTCCTTCAATTATTTTATGGTAAAATTGTACTAATTAAACTACTGTTAATATAATAATAGTACCTAAGCAGTCAGTTTCTATGAACTGGGTAATTATTATTAAACTAGGGTTAAAAACTTTAGAAAACAATTGAAATATTTAAATCGTTTGATGTGATGTAATTAATCATTTATTAGATTTTTGAACAGGAGTAGATCTTTATATTATTTTTAATGATTTTAGAGAACTATTAAAGTAAATTTTATTTTGTAAATCTTTTGCACTCGTGTTAATATATCGATGTTCATTGTGTCATTATAACTAATATGGTACAATTCAACATTTTTAACATGACTTTCGAATTTTTTCTTAATTTTATTTTATAACATTTGAATTCATTTTATAAAAAAAAACATTCATGTTAATTAATATAAATTTATTATAATTACGCAAATTTGACGACAAGTATACATCTCCCATTATCACACAAACAAAAGTGAGGCAGATATACTAGATAAATTGTAGCGATAAGCTTCGGTGAAAGAAGTGTACAATAATTACACGTTAGTTGTGTGAAAGCGCGAATTACTTTCGTCTAAATTGCTCCCATTTGAGGGTTTAATTTACATTACATTTCAATTTCATAATTATTTCAACTTACAAATCGGTATTTCTTTGTCGACCACTTAGCACACTGACTAGTAGCCGCCGATATTTAGAAGCCTAGCGCTTCCAGAATATGTTAAAATATTTTTAAGTTTAAATCGTATATGAATATATTTTTTTTCGATTATATTTTTATAACTTTATTATCGCTGTCCGGCACCTAATTTGGGCCTACACTTGACATTAACTAATTATTGTCACTGAGGGCAGAGAAAAGTTCAGTATAGATAAAATTTAAAATGACTTAAGACGGTTGTTTTCTTTCGTCTTATTATATTTTTCTTTCGTTATAGTTGTATGTAACATAAGTGCAATAGAATTACTGTTGTTAATTATATTTTATTACATTGTTCTTATTTCAATTTCGTTTTAGAACAGGTCCTCATATAGCGAAAGACGGCAAAAAAGAGCGTGATAGAATGTGAAGACCGTTCACTAAGAGTCGTTGCTCTTTGTGTGTACCCGGCATAAAACGAAAAAATAATACGAAAAGCGTCCAAAATCCTACAGTGTGATTGACGCTTCACAGCTGTATTACTTATTAATTATGTAGAACGATATATTTCCAAATTCAAATATTTTTATTCAAAATAGGATTCAAAAACACTTATTGAACATCAAAAACTACCCATTCAAAAAAGACTGCCTCAGGCCTCAGAAGAAGGGGCGCAAGAAACTCAGCGGGCTTTTTTTTACATAAAAATATGTATTACAACGTTATATCGTACAATAAACATTTATAATTAAAGAGCCTGAGGGTGTTCGCTTCATTCCCAGTCTGTGGTGTCATTAAGAAAATCGTTTATGCTATAGTAATCTTTCCCACACAAACGTTTTTTAACAATTCTTTTAAATTTCGTAACACATTTGTTTTGTACATTTTCTGGGATAATATTGTAGAAGCATATACATCGCCCAACAAAAGACTTACTTACTCGACCCAACCGAGTAGGCATTACAAGTTTATGTTTGTTCCTCGTGTTAAAGGGCCAGCACTGAAATGCTATACAACAAGGTTAATTAAATATGACTGTTTAACTTTATTTCAACCAATTTTGATTCACACTACACTATTCATTAAATCAATTAAAATTTGCGAGCAAATAGATTTAGTACTCCTGACATTTGAACTTTATCGGAATTCTTTTAACAACGCTGAAAAAGTCTCATTACGCAAATATTTAGAGAAATTCACACACATAAACAAGCAACCGAACGATCATTAGCAATTAAGGTCAATATTAATACTTGCAAATCACTGAATTTCAATTCAAAAGACCTCATATAAAACTTTTCTCTCAGCAAATACCTTACGGGCTTAATTTATGATGTGAAATTAAAGAAATCTTAAATCCAGACCACGTCAATTACAGAGTCAGGTAATTGGAAGTTTTGAGATTGTTTTAAATGATCTGATGCAGATTTTGTGAACTTGATACGCAAGGACTTATTTAAAAACCTGTGCTCCACATAAATGCTATAGTTGTTAATTTAAAATTTGTTAATTTTAATCATTTTAGTTTTTTTGGACTGATTGATATATAATGGGTATTTTGCTTCCTACTAGTTGATAATATTACTAATCTTTAAATATGCAACACGGGTTATTTTTTTTGTTTATGCCAATAAGGGATTTGACTAGTAGAACGTTCGACTGATGGTAATTGATACGCCCATCCCATTACAATGCAGTGCCGCTCAGCATTCGTGAAAAACCCAAAAGTTCTGAACTACTACACTACACTTTCGGTCCGAAACACAGTAATGTTTACATTACTGAAGTCTGAGTCTGAAGGGTGCCGCCAAATGAGACTTAACATCTTACGTCTCAAGGTGACGAGCGCAATTGTAGTGCCGCTCAGAATTTTTGGGGTTTTCAAGAATCCTGAGCGGCAATTACCATCAGCTGAAAGTCCTGCTCGTCTCCTCAATTTCATAAACAAAAAACAAATTCATTTGATCCAATAGCTTGCATATAGCAATTAACTAAAGTATTAAATATCTGCGCAAACGTTGGACGAGGTTCATAATAACTTGATATTCTGATACCGTTAAGGGATTATCTTGAGTGACGCAAAACTCAATTAAGTTCGCGACGTTAAACAGGAACGGATCACGCTACGACTCTTTATAATGTAAGTGACACTGAATACTTGAAATACGGCTTGCACGATCTTGATAGCGATCGGCTGCAACAGTTCTGGAACAAAATGGCGTTAATGTTAATTTCGCACGGGTAACTGAGTAGGGTATTTATTTAATTAAAAACAAAATTAAAAGGTCTTTGTATGTTTACCGGAGAAATAAGAATGCACCTGCAGTCCAAATACTTTCGTATACGTTAACATTCATTAATTAATTATAAGAATATAGGGTTATACTTCTAATAAATGTAGTATTTATTCCTTTTCATATAGATTATAATGGGTTTTCCAATAAGGAGTTGACAACTTTTTTTCAAAATAAAATGAAAACCATTTGAGATATTTCAAAAAGTTTATTATCGGGTTGAAGTACATTCAAAACATTTATGAATGGAACTCGACTTCGCTCATATGGTCAACGCAGGCACGTTTCCAGGGGTCGATTCGTTGGACCCAATTTGTCATGACTCGGACACACATTTCGGCCGAAACGGCTGCTATTTTGGGAACAATGTTGGTTTTGAGCTCTTCCAATGTCGTCGGCTTACTAGCATTGACCAATGACTTGACGTAGCCCCAAAGAAAAAATCTAGAGGCGTTAATTACGACCGAAAATCGGAGTTGACGGTCTTAAAGTAGGGGCCACCGACTTTGAATTTCTGTAGCAACGTTTTAAGATTTGCAGAAGTTGTTCGTTCGTGTACTTCACCATGATGAAAAGGTTATGTCTATTGAATAAACTGACAGCGTCAGTTCAATGTTAAGTTAAAAGGTGCATTCACAAACTAAATTCAAAATTGTCAAGCAGCTATTGGAAAACCCATTACAAGTGAATTTTAATAATTATTGATAGTGAATATTTGTATATTTAATATATATATTTAATAGGCATATTTTAATTTTTTATTCAAAACATTAACTCATTAAGTTTTCTTTATCACATAATATTTTGTATTTGTATTACATATGACTATATTATATGTACCATAACGGTAACTATTTCTGCCGTGACGCAATAATGTGTAAGCATTATTGTGTTTCGTTCTGAAGGGCGCCGTAGCTAGTGATATTACTGGGTAAATGAGACTTAACATCTTATGTCTCAAGGTGACGAGCGCAGTTGTAGTGCCGCACAGAATTTTTGGGGTTTTTCAAGAATCCTTAGCGGCACTGCATTGTAATGGGCAGGGCGCAACAATTACCATCAACTAAACGTCCTGCTCGTCTCGTCCCTTAGTTTCATAAAAAAAAAACCATCAGCTGAACGTCCTGCTCATCTTGTCCCTTATTTTCATTTAATTTAATCGTACCATCTTTAGTATTCTCACAAATATAATGTAGAATGTATCTAGGAACTTGATAATAGAAATACAAAATTGATAAATATAGCTTCACTTACGTGATTTTCAATTATGAAGATAATATACAAGGTTTTTAATATCACGCGCCATGTTGATCCCGTTTTCGCGTTAATTTGTGCATCCAGGTAGTTTTTTTTTGTATAAGAGGAGGCAAACGGGCAAGAGGCTTACGGGATGGGGAGTCACGGAGATAGAGAGGGATGCGTTTCCGGCCTTTAAGGTGGAAGTATGCTCTTTTATTGAAAGTCACTGAGTCGTTTCGGTTCGGAAAAACAACAGTCTGTAATTGATTCCATAAAGAGGCTGTGCGAGGCAAGAAATTTCTTGCAAAACGCGCGGTTGTGGAATACTAGACGTCAACGTGTACGGGTGGTATTTTGTAGTTTGAGATCTTACCCTACCCCTCTTTCTTGCAGCCATGGAAAGGCACTTTTTCACTACATATTTTTCGGTACTTGTATAGGCTTGTTTGTAATATAAAAGCAAATTCCAATCAAGACTGTTACTTTTATTTTTAAGTTAATAGCTGGCGTTATTAACTTACAAAAAAAAGGATAGGCGCGTTGTTTCGTTTCAATTTTAAAGCTTGGCCTAGGACCTCAATCAAAAGGGTTTATTAAATATAATTGGCGTCTGGCCATCACCATATGGTGAGAGCAGGTTAAAGAATTATAGGCTTCGGTCGCAATAAAACATAAGAGAGGTATTCATTAATGCGTAGCGTGGAAGCAATATGTAAAAGCTATTAAAATAAAAAACCTCACATCTATCATATTCAATTTTTGTTAAATTGTTTCTCACTTTCATTATAGATTCAAAATTTATTTCCTAAAATTAAAAACGACATTTTAGTTTAAAACTTTTACCGCTAGTATAATAAAACATTAATAATTATTATGCATAATACAATAATACCATTCAATATTGATAGAAAATACAGAAATGAATCACTCGATAAAATAGAATCTGGATTCAGACTTAAAAAGATAAGTTCGTGTTTATAAATTCAAAGCTTAGTATCGGATTACCATTGACAAAGGACACTGCTTTGGCATGAAGATATTGAAGTACTAATATTGTAAATACCAAATTGCTTTAAGACCTCGTAGCTCTAAACTTGGCTGCCTTTTGAAAGCTTAAGATGCCTTAATATCAAGAACCCACTAAGTTGTTATTGAGTCTAATATTATTTGATTGTTTGTTGTATTTTTAGAGCAGGCTTACAATATTATAATTAAAAGCATTATAAAATATTAATATCTAAAATAGGAATAAAAAAATGTAAAACAAGAGGAGAGGTGAGAGCCTGCTAAGTTTATTGTGCCCGTTATTTTATGATCTGAGGCATAAATTCACGAATGTGATTTAAAATCCTATTTTGAATAAAATACTTTGCAGCCGTAAAATCATCGTAGATTTTTTTTATTATCTAGTGATGGCGAAGATATTTTGTTATCATTAACATGTAGTATAAACATTAAATAATCTGCAGTTTTATCGTAGCACATTATATTTTCTGTGAGAGAATTTACTAACGCAGGTCTTGACAATTCTGCTGTGAAACAGTTTCATTATATTGTAAAGGGGAGTATATTTTACGAAATACGTCTTGATGTTTTTTTTTAATGGAAAAGGAAAACAAACCAGAGTACGGGTCACCTGATGTTAAGTGATCACCGCCGCCCACATTCTCTTGCAAAACCAGAGGAATCCCAGGAGCGTTGCCGGCCCTTAAGGAAGGTGTACACGCTTTTTTTGAAGGTACCCATGTCGTATCGTCCCCGATACACCGCACAAGGGAGTTCATTCCACAGCTTCGTAGTACGTGGAAGAATGGTCTTTGAAAACCGCACACATCCAGATGGTGGGGATGATATTCTAACTCTTCTCTAACTTGTGGCGAGTCGTGCGAAGGTGGTATTCGGCGGCAGGAATCAGGTGATGTTATGAAAAATTATTTAAAAAACCATAAAAAACAGTATTTTATTTATTATGTTGAGAACAACGTCTGTCGGGTCAGTTAGTAATGCATAAAAAAAGCAAACACTCATTGCACACTCGCCTGAACTCAGTGCTAAGATCTGTAATATCGGTTCGTTACGCTTGTTCATGTTAAGTGAATGGTACTTTACATTTTATGTCTTGTTAATCGAATAATCATGTAGCATAATATAATCTACTCAAGATAGTTTTATTTCGTTAAGAATATGATGGTTTTGTTGCATTTGACACGTACATTATCAGGCATACATCGTAATGATAGTAAATTACTTTAAATATTTATAGAAGAAATTTAAAAGGCCTGTAATTTTAGGTGTGTTTTCACATTAGGTTTATGCCTATTTTTTTATTATAAATTAAGTTAGCCCGAGGTTTCGTGAACTTTGCTGAGTATTATAAATTAAGCTATATGCGTAAATTGCATTTGTATACAATAATAAGATATAAATAGAAAGCTAAAGTGTTATTCAAATTTAAATATTTTAATTCAAAACAGGGTGTGATATCGCTTATTGAAAGTCAAAAACTACCACCAATTCCAAAAAGTATACCTCAGACCTGAGAAGAACGGCCGCAACAAACTTAGCGGGCTATTATTTAATAGCCTGAGACTGGTCACTCTATTCCCAATCTGTGGTATCATTAAGAAAGTAATTTATGTTATAATTTATGTAATGTTACCCTTTACCACACAAACTTTTTTATAAATATTATTTTGAATATCGTAATGCATTTGTTTTGAACATTTTCTGGGATCTTGTTGTAAAATCGCCCCACAAAAGACCAGTAACTCGAATTAGTCGAGTAGTTAATTATTTTGATTAAGTATATTATCTGTTTTAAAATAATATCGTCCTGTTACTAATTGTATAAATATCTACTTATTCCTTACAAAGCATGAATAGCAAAACATTTATGAATTCCAAATTGATCACTGAAATTTTCCCCATTATTTTCCGTTTCTTCTACAGAGAAGATTTTTTGATGTGGTGTTAGTCATTAGGCTAATATAAAAAAAATAAGACAGGAAAAGGTAGTAAATGGGAAAAAAACCTGATGTGACGCTCGTCTGTTTAAGACCGATGATCAAAAATAAATTCATTATTATGAAAGTTTGTTAAGAAAATTAATAACAACAATAATCTTACGTCGGACACTCACTTTGTGGTAACAATACCGGTTGCAGTTTTCCTAAACCCATTCTAAGAGATTTTTAAGTCGAGAGATTACTTTCAACTTTAAGGCCGCTATCCCAACAAAACGCCAAAAGAGCGCATAAAAGAAACCATTTCTTGAAGCTTATATTTAAACAAAAAATAATTATGTTATATCTACAGGATATGAGAAGAAAATTCATTTTTTCTTTACATTTCTATTTTTTATAGACAGTGCGAAAAAATCACCAAAAAACCTCATATTTTTACTGTTGGAGCCATGATAATCATTCAATTAGGTAAAAATTGTACAAAAATTTATTAATTGTACACCAATACTATTTAACATGACATAGTTTTGTAAAGAAAGTTGTATTATGTTTGTAATAAATTAACAATACTTCTACTTCTGAATTAAAACTATCTTGTGCGAGAGATCTAACTTAGCCCCGCTCGGTTACTCAAGGCCATTGGCTCGGTGCCCAGCCTTAAGATATACTCCAACCCCCGGAGTTGCGGATGTCCATGTGCTGTTGCATCAGAACTGTCAGCAGTTCCAATGTGCCTATTGCCTGTTTTCCGCCTCTTAAATTAGTAATAATATTATTAAGGGAGAAAGTTTAATTATGTTAGCCAAATTTCACGACTAAATCGTGTTGGGTAAAATTACAGTTCTATTTGCTTCTAATAAAGCCAACTAATTTGATGAGTTATATTATTTCATTAGCGGTTTACGACCACATTACCAAGATTAAGGTGTAATAACAGTAATTCATTACCAAAACCGTAAAGCCTCTGTTTTGTTTAGATGTTTGAAACGAAATGAAATTTAATACAGTGCCGTGTATTGAACATGGCTTTGTAAATAAGATTGTTCATTTGTATATAATCGTAACTACAATATAAACCAGTAATCAACAGTATTTCAAATGCGTAATAGTATACTACTTCTTCTATTTTATAATAAAGCTAAAAATCTTATACCTTTAAACGAGCTATTCTTGTATATATATAATCTGAATCTCGGAAACGGCTCCAACGATTTTAATTAAATTTAGTATACAGGTAGTTTCGTGGGCGACAATTCGATCTAGCTAGGTTTCAATTAAAATATTATGTAGTTTTATCTGTATTTTAATGAGAAACTGCTACAATAACATTAGAATACAAAGGTAAATTTCGCCATTATTTACAAGACTATAATAGCATTTGCACATTGGGTGATCCGGAAAAATAGGAGACCTCGGTTCGAATCCAGATGTCCTATTAGTTTTTTTTGTTCAAGTTTTGTAACTTCTTAAAAATCCGAGCATGGCTCGATCGTCCAGCTACTGGTGTTTTAATTATGATACATGTATGCGAATTTATTCACTGTTACACAGGAGAAGATATCGTGCTTGAAAGACGGCGCGCTATAAGACAGCTAATAAAAGCGTTATGCTCAAGTATTTCTTCTTCTTCTCACACATTGAAATGGGTTACAAGTTTTAAGAAAAATGGTAAAAATGATCAAAACTTACATAAAAATTTTATGAGAGAATTATTTATCCTATTTGAAAAGTTAGTAATTGTGAAATGCGGGTAATTCGTAAAAAATATGTTTTTGTCAAAATTAATGTACACATTATATCTTGAATATAAACTCTTTATTAGTGTAAAACATATATTTTGTAAAATCATTTCACTTGCATATAATAAATATTTATTATAACACTAATACAGTAAGTTTAAAATAACTCCTGCTTATTATCTTAGAATATGTTGTTTAAGATACGTTTAACAAATTTAAATTCAAAGGAACATGCAATTCAAATGTAATTACAAATTTGCACTTTAAGCTGTTGAAAGCAGGAAAATGCTGAAGCCTAGGTTTTCCGTTAGTATCGAGATAAACAGGTTAAAACTTTAACCCTTACTAAGTCATAATCTTATAAGTACGCATGCACGCATAGCAATATTGTAATTAATAATTATAATAATGTTTTTTTTTATTTGAAAATATAAGTTTACAGAAAATTGTGGCCGGAGTAACCTTTTAGTCAAATAATACCTGCAGGTGGCTCCGCTCTTCCATTACAAGAATATGTTATTTATAACAAAAGTTGGGTTATTCAAGTGATAAAAGATAAGTTTTATTGACATGCTAGTTAAATGATAAATATCCGGACGACCGCGCCTTGCTCGGATTTTTAAGAATGTACAAAACTTTAACAAAAAAATAACTAATAGGACATCTGGATTCGAACCGAGGTCTTCTGCTTTCCGGATCACCCAATGTCCCATCTGAGCTATTACAGTCTTGTATATAGTGGCGAAATTTACCTTTGTATTCTAATGTTATTGTAGCTGTTTCTCAATAAAACACGGATAAAACTATATTTTTTTAATTGAAACCTAGCTAGATCGATTTATCGCCTCGGAAACCCCTGTATACTAAATTTTATGAAAATCGTTGGAGCCGTTTCCGAGATTCAGATTGTATATATGCAAGAATTGCTCGTATAAAAGATATAAGATAACGTTTTGAAATGAATAAAAAATAAATTAAAATTGACAATACAACCTAAACAATGCAGCGATATAGATTTACAGATATTATGAAAATAATTTACTTCTTAATGTACAGGTAAGTACATTTTTTATATCAACTTAAATGATAAATTTGTGTATGTATATGTGTGTGCATTTGTGTGTGTTGAATGCATTTGCAATTGATAATACGTATTATTAAAGTTGTTGAAGGAATTTCTCTGTTTCCTCATAGTCGAGAGACTTTTACCACTCCTCTATGATTTTTTATAAGCATACGTTGCTTGCAGTAATGTGTGTATTATTGAAATGTTCTTAGACTAAGGTACTATTACGTTTTCTGTGGCCTAGCTCTGTTGTGACTTCATAATCCACAATAAATATAAAAGTGTTCCATAACAAAATATGCCCTTGAATCTGTGTCACAATAGTTACATGTGCTTTCGAAATGAGACTATGTGCCTTGTTAAAATCATATCCGATTGACAAGTCGAACAACCGGAGTCTACCGGCTTAACTTCTAATCGGATTAGCAGGCAAGTGCAACGGCTTAACTGATTGCGTTTATCATGATGTAAGTATCGGTTGTCGGCCCAAATCAATCCGATTGAAAATTATACATTTAATGACACCTAGTAATCGGATTTGAGATTCAGAGATGAGTCGGTCGTTTAGATGAGCCGACTATCCTAATATTTGTTCGGCATGTCATTGTTTTGTTTGCTTGTAATATATTCCCAAATGGTTAGTCATCATCGAAGGAAGAATATTACGGGTCTGATTAAGCTATTTCAGCTTAGTATCATACGGAAGAAGACTGCTTAAGACTTGTCTAATTCGCTCTAAATGTTACTTCGTATGTAAACTTCATATAAGGTACAAGGTCTGTCATTAATTTTCATCAACATTACGATTCTGTAATCATTTCTTGTACACTTTTATTGTAGTATTATTTTAATTCTAATAGGTGTGAGTTTTTGTTTTTTTATGAAAATAAGGGACGATTCATGCAGGACGTTCAGCTGATGGTCATTGAGACGTCTTGCCAATTACAATGCAGAGCCACTCAAGATTATTAAAAAACACAAAAATCTGAGCGGCTCTAGGTACAACTGCGCTAGTCAAGTTGAGACATAAGATGTTAAGTTCATAAGCCCAGTAGTTTCAATAGCCACGGCGCTCTTCAGACCGAAACACAGTAATACTTACACATTACTGCATCACGGCAGAAATAGGCGCCGTTGTGGTGCCCATTAACTAGCCGGCATCCTGTGCCAAGGAGCCTTCCACTGGTAAATTTCTTGAAAACTTATGTGAAGCTTGATTTTTGATCTCTAAATCATTTAACATCTCGTATTCCTGATAAAAACCGCCTTGACAGATCAACTGACAGATGACCTAAAAACATTGCATATCTTTGTTTTAGAAAACGTAACATGGTACATCTTAAAACAATAAAAATGTTTCAGTCAGCTAGTATAAATTTCACAGCTCATTTCTCACGATGAACGTTTTAGGCTTTATTGGATACCAGGAAGGAAGGATTGAATGCTTAACTTGAATTCTTTCGTGCTAACTACCACGATAACAATGGAAATATTGAGAAATGCGAGCTACGTGTTCCGGCTTGAGTTTCTGCAATGACGCACTTTAAAGTTAAATCGGATTGATTTCAAATTTCAATGAAAACAAATTGGTGATCGTTCACAGGCAATTGACGTCAATGAAATCTTGAAGTATATGATGGGTTTTAAAAGCATTATACAAACGGACAATAGAACTGCCTTGAATTGAGATTATTGTTTCCAAGTGTTTTAAGTTTTCTTAAGTGTTAATTCCGCCAATATTTGTCTTTAAACAATTCGACACGTGTTTCACCTCTACACGAGGCATCCTCAGGACATGTTGACTCGCTAAACTCTGGTACGAGACAGAGACAAAGACAAATATTGGCGCAATTAACACTTAAGAAAACTTAAAACATTTGGATAATTATGCATTTCCGCAAAGTAACGCCTACTTCAATAAATTTTATTATTGTTTCCATTTCTTAATAATACTTAAGAAATACGTTACTGCTACCACTAGCAGCAAACCTTAGTCGGTACTCTTGACATGGCATAGACTGCCGTACCACAAGAACTTCCGAAAAAGTTAGTGGTCAACGGATGGTCAGGCTTCTCAGACTGTGGTGAAACCCAGGTTAAGTCCAATAACCATATACCGTGTATGTTTTTTTATATTATATAAAAGAGGTTAAATGGACATCCGCAAGACCAAGGGTCAAGAGTTGCATTGCCAGCCTTTAAGGTGGGAGTATGCTCTTTTCTTGAAAGTCCCTAAGTCGTAACGGTATGTGGCGAATAGAAAGGTATTGTTTGCTATGCGCTTTTACCGCCGGGCAGAACCATCGATTTGGATACTGCTAACAACTGATCAGATTAAAGCAAGACGTTGAAAGATAGTGGTTCAAATTAATCAACAGAAAGAGTGTGGTCCCTCACCACGATAACACTAGATCACACACATATGTAGCCATTCATCAAAAATTAAGAGAGATCGTTAGTGTTTGCATCCACCACATAACCTTGACCTTGTACTTTCAGATTTCAACCAGCTGTTTCGATCTCACCAGAATTCTTTAGGCAGTGTCGGGCTAATTGCCAAAACTACTCATCGCGTTTCTTGATGTTGAATGGAGTCGAAAATTTCTAGAGCAAAGGGATCATATCACTACCTACAAGATGGCACATATTTAGTGAAAGTAATAAACTTTGAAATTGTGACCGACATAGCTGAGATGAATGCGGCTGATGATAGCATACATAGCGACAGACAGCTGGAAGCGAATTTGTTTTGTACTATATTGTATTGATTAAAATCAAGCTACTAAATTTATCCAATCAAAAGATACGACCTTTTGTACATATTATTTTGATTAAGATGTAACCTTTACATTTTTTTATCAATGTATTGCTTAAAAAGCTGGAAACACTCAAAACATTACGCAATCACAACAAATAATCGAGGACGTTCTAATTCTGTTAGCAAATACCAGTAAATAGCTGCGCCAAGACAAACAGACCGCCGTGACATGATAAATTATCTGAATATATACATTAAATGGGACGTGCCTACTGTTTCCCGTCTGAATTAAAGGAAATACAGGAGTTGCAATATTTGAAATTTCCTAAGACTTGATACTATTTAACAGAATGTTATTTATTAAGTTGGAGATTACCAATAACTTTGTACAATTGTTGCAGAAGTATCTTGCGATTTTTATAGTAACCAATGGGTATTTTACCTGTTCTCTATCCATGTGATAAAAAAAATAAGAAATTAAGAATATTTTGGAATGGTTAGGGAATAATTTCTCACGAATTGCTTTATTTATCAGTATAAAAGTACTAGCATTTATGTGGTTCAACACAATATTAATTTATTGCGCTATGCTCCGCAAAAATGACAATTTACGTTACATAAAAATTTAACACTTAAGAACTATTTATTACATAAAATATTTATCTCTCAAAAAAATTAACCTTCATCCATCATTTCCACGGCTGTCTTACGAATTTTCGATCAGGTCACGTGTCCTGACGCGAGTTTAACATTTTATACCCGTTCAATAAAAAGTGCTCAATGCCGCTATAGAAGTTTTCACTGCAAAAAATTCAAAACTCTTACACGATAAAGCTCACTAAGGTATGATAGTATTTCCTTTCAAACGCCTTTGTAATTAAAAGTTCTTATTAGGTCTACGGATGTCATTATGCGTGCCTTATTTCAATTTGTAGTGAATAAATTAATAGGTAGTTCCAATTTAACATATAAAATATTCCATATCGATGCTTTGCGATATGCTACGTCATAAGTCGTTTTGTGATGTGTTAAGATGGAAATCATACTATCGCTACTTCTACTTACTTTGTAATTTATATTATGTTTCCTTTTGTAAGTATTTATTTCTATTATTTATATATTTTTCTACTAACAACGACAGTTGGTACAGATAAAGATAAATTTCTACCTTCTATTGTCAGTATAATAATGTCAAGCTGTCCCAATATACCCGATAAGTCATTCTTATCGCCTTATATTGGGATGCGTGAATTGCAATGCAATTCCCATGCAAACTTCTATCGCTGGTATGCTATACGTCCTCCCATTGACAGACAGCGTGTACGGATAAGGTGAGTTACCGTCGATAAGTTTATTGGGACACAAAAGTCAACGACAGTTACGATTTTTATCTCAAGAAGGACGCGACCGGAGATACCGATAACCGGACTGAATATTGGGAACGGCCGTTAGACTTTGCTCAGTCTTTACTTACGTAAAACTCAGCTAAGTATAAGAAAACGTGAATTTGATTTTTGCATTGGGTTATCTTAGCGTAATTTTTGTTAATTTCAACTGTCGAATGCTAAGTTTACACTCAGCTAAGTATTATGTATGTGAAGTCTGAGAAAGTCTAAGTACGCTTTTAGATTTCAGCCTTAGAGGCGATAGCGTGCTCTTACTTAAAGTATAATACAGTAGATGGATCAATCCACACAGTCATATCGTAAAAAAAATAAAGGCATTATGCCAGCATTTTATTAGCTTTTACATAAAAAAATTATGTACTTAATAACTTTCATTTAAAAAAATTAAGATTTTAAAAGAAATAAAAAAATGTAAATCAGATTTCCCGGTGAGAGGACCATCCAGCCAAAACAAGCAGCGCACGTTCACGAGCATGACGCATGGCCTCTCTCGAGGACAGCAGAGGCAACCAAATCCAAGCATCTGTGCTTACACACTTACCTTAGCAAGAATTTTTATACAATTTTAAAAAGTGATATGCGATTAAATTTCGTATACCACACATTTACATCCACGTACATCTTCAAAATGAAAAGCATCACCCCCTAATTGACTGACTATCAAATACATCGCCCTTCAAACAATACCGCCGCTGTTATGTCGAAATCAAACCATCGAAACCGGTTTGAGTAAGGATTAAGTGATGCTATTTCAATCTCCGTGTACAAGAGTAAACAAAGACAATCCAAAGATTAAAGAGCTATCTTGTAAACAAAAGACGCATTAGCCCAGTTACGACGTGTCGATATTAAGGTTCGGCTAACGAAATTTAATTAAGGGGCAGTCTTGTTTACACGGCTATTCTGCACACGATTCGGGGCACACGATTTGCTTTATCATTATGCGCGCATCAATGTTGTTTAATAGTTGTTTATGTCACTGGGAAAGTCCTGTATCAACAGATTCCTTAATTGGTTCATTTAATTCATAAATAAGTCGAGTTAGTATATCGTATTGGGCGCTCAATATGCTTATACAATATGATCTCAGAAAATGTCCAAACAAATGTGTAACCAAATTAAAAAAAAAATTAACGTTTTTGTATGTAGGTTACTATAACATTATTTTTTTTTTAATGATAATGCGAATGGAGCAAACTCCTCCAGGCTATTTAATTATAAATTTTATTGTACGATACTAGACATATTGTAATAGAGTTAAGAAAAAAAAAGAAAGTCCGCTGAGTTTCTTGCGCCCGTTCTTCTCAGGTCTGAGGCATACTATTTCGAATGTGTAGTTTTTGACGATCAGTGATTTTAAGTTTTATTTTAAATAAAAATATTTGAAATTTAATATAAAGTCATTAAAAGGTCATTCTGATTAATTATCATTATAAATAAAAAATTGTAAATAAAAAGATTTGATTGGAGTTTGTGTCAAATATCATTTTATATTGAGATATATAATAACGTGAACAGTGACTTATTTATAATATGTGAAAAAAACAATGAACCATTTTTTATTCATCACTTTTTCCTCCTAAGAACTAATTGTGTTAAGAGAAAATATGGTTTGGTAACTGATAAACATATAAATTCCTTCAACAATTTGTAGAAGTACCATAAGAAACATGTATTATATATTTGTTTGAAATCGCTGGCTACTTCAAACGTATCAAAATTGATTGCCAAGATATTAAAATCCAATTGGAATCGACTTCCCCTTAACATTCACGTATGAGAGTTTTACTGCTGATAGAAAGATTCGTGACTGTGGAATCACAAAACGGTAGCCGGAGTCGGAAATCAAATCCAATTTTCTTCATTTGCTCGCCAGTAAATTTCACATCTAACTCTTGAATTGAAAGGATTACCTTCCAAATGAAGTTCCAACTTGTTCGTATTTACTCGGACTGCATCGCTTTTATATAAGCCCTTAGACATTAAATTTTACTTATTTCTAATTTATTGTGACTTATTCGCGTTATTATTTTTATTGTATTACCATGCAATGTTTTGTTGAAATTTAAGTTAAGTATACAGACACATTTATAAGATATCTTTATATTATACATTAAAATAAAAATGTTTTAAATTGAATGTAAATAATTAAGAAAAAATAAATAAAATAATATTTTACATTAGTTTTAAAAATTATAAAACACGCTAAAAGCACAAAATTCTCTTTGGTATTCGAAATTTTTCCTAATTAGTCGGTTAATGATAATGGTTAAAATTAAAAATTAACATCAATTTCTGCCTTGTCAAAGACAGACAAAAGTTTTAGAAATGAACATAAAACTTTTTTTTTTTTGAAAAATGAAAAATTGAATAATTTTATCAAATTAATGTAATGTTATAGGTCTTCGATAAATCTACAAAGTTTGACCGAAATCTGGCCGTTTAAAGTGGGTCAAAATCGCGCCCAAATGTGTCGGTCACACACAAACATACAGTTGAAGCTGTAAAAAAGGCTTATTTTTTTGCTTATTTATAGTAAAACGTTTTAATTTGATAAAATCTAGGTTTTTCTTTGCTAGGTCAATATTATAGATATATTATACATGGTTATTATATTCAAACGACGGTGATACAACAGATAGCACCGTTACTCTCACCAAGGTACAACGGGTTCAATCGTTGCCCGCCTTGTAGTAACAATATTTTTTGTCTTTAGTATTCATATTGATTATACAAATGATTAAAGTTTTCTTTAGTGTTAATTCCGCCAATATTTGTTTTTAAACAATTATACACATGTTTCGCCTCTAAACGTGGTAATCTGGATCAATCTGGTCAGATTCTGGCGAGACAACTCGTAATGAGGATGCCTCGTTTAGAGGCGAAACATGTGTATAATTGTTTAAAAACAAATATTGGCGGAATTAACACTAAAGAAAACTTAAATCATTATCAACCGCAAAGTAACGCCTACTTCAATAAATTTTCATTCATATTGATATTTATTCGAGGATTTGTAAGGTCGGCAATATTTATGATTTCTTTTGTGTTTATTTATTTATTTAGAAGGGAGTATGAGTCTTGGTGATCACATACCATCAAGTGACCAGTATGAATGCTAGTATATCCTCTGTTTCCATAAAAAACAGAAACCTTTGAGATTCTGAAATTCCATCTTCTCTCTGCACTCCAGTAGAACATGGATAGTTGGAAAGTTGCCGTGACTTAGGGCTGCACATCACGTCATATCACATCTTAAGTCGGACGGAAGACTCACGTATTACCCTTCCCCGAATTACCACCAGCTACTCAGTACTCGCTGACATCTAAGTACACCGTCCCCGCCAGCGTCTGTTACCCCGTGAGAAGGTCGCGCACGAAGTTCTCGCAAGTGGGCACAGCGTAAAGGTAATTTGCCTTGCCTGTAATCATGCAAGTTGTACCCACATTGTTGGAGCAAATTCACCATAAACATGTGTAATGTTATTAAAAGACCATGCTCGTATCATAAAACACGACCAGTAGTTAAACTCGTAATAACAACTAGCATAAAAGTGGAGTTTAATATTGTATCTCCCTTCTAGCCAACGTCAGATAAAATGAAAGTGCAGCGAAACAAAATAAAATTAGAATGTTTGTAAAAATACACAGCGCAGCGTGCAATATAAACGGAAGTTCTGTACCATCTAGAAAATAAAATAACCATTAAGTAAACAGATTTTATCCATAAAAAGTTAGGAGCGAGATAACGTATATTTTTTGCCTTCGAACGGGTCACGCAAAAAGAGTTGCAACTTTTTAATAACGGAAGCCTCAACTCGAGCGATATTTTAAAAGTTATGATTTAAAATATTCAAAACTGTGTGCGAAGTTTCATTTGCTTAGCCGTTACCTAATTGAAAGTAACTACCATCGCCATGCACTCTTCGAATAACAGGAGCGTTACTGACCAGCTATGGAAAGACTATGCGAGTCACCTTCGTCATAAAAAGGCATAAAAGGCATTTATTTTCTCAAAATTGATTCCTTTACAATTATTTTTGATGTTATTTCTAATTTACTAGATACTACTACCGCTTCGGAAACAAGAGAGAGAAGAAGGGGAGCAAGAAACTCTCCCAGCATTCTTTTTTTGCCCGTTTCTTAATGAAATATACAATATTGTATCGTCATTGCTATTGATGTCGGATCACTTATATATTTAGCTGTGGAGTATATAGTAGCATTTACGGCAGAGCTATTTTTTAATAAGTCATTTAAATTTATTTATAGATAATGCCTGAACAGTTGCTGGGACTTTATTATAAAAGTGTATACATTTACCATTAAAGCTATTATGTATCCTGTATATTACAATAATCTATCTCGATTCCTGTCCTCTAATGTATCATATGTATTTAGGCTGGAGAAATTTAACTATCTATGTCAGTGACATCACTACCAAGCATCGTCACTTTGAAACAATATGTTGTCTCCCTAATCGAGTAACTTCATTATCTACGGCTCCTTTCAAATCGAAACACAATAATAATTGCACATTAGTGTATCCTGTGCAAACAAATCCCCCAATGGTAATACACCCGACTTTTGTGATTATAAAACTTTTATGACGTATGTATATGTGTAGCGCATGCAAATCTATGAATTTGTATCACAATCTTGTATCTTGAAAAAAATCAATATAAAATTCACCCATCCAAAGCAATGCTATGTATACCTTTACCATAGATATTTTATATTAAGTATTAATTATAAGAAATGTAATATTGTAAGGAGTATTTATTATTCATCTTCTTGGTAAGCTTATTTCAAATAAATAAATAAAGTGTTAAATCTTAAGATATATAAATTACGTGACACGTTGTTTGTCCGCGATGGACTTCTAAACTAATGAACGGATTTAAATGGGGATTACTTCATGGAGTGCAGTTTGGTCCAACTTGAGAGATAGGATAGTTTTATTTCGATTTGGGACCCATAATTATTTTTATTTTCAATATGTTTGGACATATTTTCGATGAGAGAATTGAGTGACGCACGGTTTGACAGTTCCGCTGTGAAACAATTACATTATAACAGCAGGAGAATTTTTTACGAAATAATTCTTGATGTTTTGAAATTTTGTTGGCAAATTCCTATAAAGCAGTATTTTTTTTTATTATATACAGAACAAGCTCTGTCGGGTCAGCTATATGTTATGTTAACAAAGCAGTTAATAGTAGTACAATACAAAGTAGTTCCAAATAAATATTACAAAAATATCTTAATAAAATAATTTATTATGTAGGTAAATGTTTAAAAATAAGGATTGTAATTGCACTTTTGACACAAGTCTATATCTGAGTAAAAGTAAATTTTATAAAAGGGATATTGATTTTTTTTTATAATTAAACAATCTAGGTTATAATGATTTTGATAAGCAGAGTAAACAACAGAGCAATAAACTAGGAGACACTTGGTTTAATGAGGCAATAAGACAAGAAGTAACTATAATAGTTTCAGTTTAGTATCAGACATATACGAGTACACAGACTACAGTTCAGCTGGCTATAAAACACGATATTTTCCACAATATAATAGTAGTCATATTCTACTGAAAGTTTTTCAAAGGATTTAAGATACATCAAATCAAATATCATTGATTAATTTAAGTCACAAAATTTTCACTCCCATGTCAAGTTTAGAAAGAGGTTTTAACGATTACCAGAGCCTCGGAAAAGTCACGGATTTTTTTTATAAACATGGATTTTGGACGAGACGAGCAGGACTTCAGATGATGGTGATTGATACGCCCTGCCCATTAAAATGCAGTGCCGCTCAGGACTCATGAAAAGCTGAAAATTCTGAGTGGCACTACAATTGCGCTCGTCACCTTGAGACATAAAATGTTAAGTTTCATTTGCCTAGTAATTTCACTAGATACGGCGCCCTTCAGACCGAAACACAGTAATGCTTACACATTACTGCTTCACGGTAGAAATAGGCGCCGTTGTGGTACTCAAAATCTAGCCGGCAGGATGCAATGCGCAAAGTAGCCTCCCACTGGTAACTTGACTGGTAAGTTGACTTTATGACTTTTTTGTATGTTATATCTTTATATATATATATTTCTTGTGTGCGTGTGTATGTCACTGAACTCCTCCTAGACGGCTGGACCGATTCTAATGAAACTTTCTGTGTGTATTTAGGTGGATTCGAGAATGGTTTAGATTCACAATTGAACAACCTCCTAAACGGCTGGACCGATTTTGATGATTTTTTTTGTGTGTTGCAGTGAATTTGAGATTGGTGTGTGTCTTCAGGTGGATTTGAGAATGATTTTGATTCACAATTGAACTACCTCCTAAACGGCTGGACCGATTCTGATGATTTGTTTGTGTGTTCCAGTGAATTTGAGATTGGTTTAGATTCTCAATTCCGTCCATATAGTGTATTTTAGAGGACTCCTTCTAACAGCTGGACCGATTTTTCAAATTTAAGACGTGTGTCCGAAATTTCCGACAGAACAACGTCTGTTGGGTCCACTAGTATTGAATAAAAAGAAAAATATTATCAGGAATATTATTTAACTATATTAATTACACCGACCTTCCGCTATGATTTTGAAGGTATGATGTGACCACTTAGATACCCGTAACATCAATATTTATGAATATAAACTTGTATCGACAATTTTTTACAGACATAATTCCAAAAACAAAACAAGTTATCCATAAACTTGACTATTTAGGACAGCTAATAACATTCGAACATAGTATGAGTACAAAATTAATATATGGAAATATAAAAATGATACCCATAACTAAAAATAGGTTGAAATTAGTGCAAGAATCTTTCGTTTTTATCGAACAACTTGTCTTGTCTTCAAACAATACGTACACACCCTAATCCTTTCAAGGCATAAAAAGGCACAAAAGGCATTTATTTTCTCAAAATTGATTCCTTTAGAATTATTTTTGATGTCATTTCTAATATACTAGATACTACTACCGCTTCGGAAACAAATGGCGCTCTGAGAGAGAAGAAGCCGCGCAAGAAACTCTCTAAAAGCTAGAAAGGCGATTCCACTGGTGCTTCCATAAAATAATCAACGAGGTTGACTTTATAACAGGACTTCCTCGTTGTATACATTTATGCGCTGATGATATTTTTTTATTTATTCATTAGAGGGTTTAGCACTATGAAATAAAAAGCCATTTATGCGAACGTATAATATGTGGACGATATTTAAAGCACTTAAAAATTATGACAACGGACATGTCACGGACTAGTAAAAAAATAAGGACTCCGTGTCACCTTACGTAACAGTGTAGCACCAAAACAAGCCGATTTACGTGTAAATACCTATGTATTTGTACGTGGGGCTATCCCCACGCACACACTTACACTACTACAGGCCGATAGACGGCCATTATGATAATTGTCATCGTCTGTGACAGTCGAGTTTGCGTCTCAATAAAATATTTTTAAAATGCCGTCGTGCGTTGTGAAAAAGTTTAAAAACGATACTATATAAGTAGTTGTGGCCATATATGATTATTTAAGGGAGAAAAAATTGTGTAACTATTGTACCCCGTAACCGCACACACACTAGCATAACGGTGCTTCACTTGCTAATATCACGGCGCGGAGTCCTTCTTTTTTTACTCGTCTGTAGACAATCGTATAAAGTTGAAAAAAGTCTCGCGACCATGCTTACCACATTTTCTAAAGCAATCTAATATTCAAATTGCGTTGTCACTTCATAATAAGGCAGTAAATGCCTTAGGTTTAACTTAACTTAGGTTTAATTGAAACTACTAACAAAACAGAGGTTGAACCTTGTAATTAATATAAATATGTAAAGAGTATTACTACTATGTAATACTAATTCCTTAAGATGACTTGACACTTGAGAAAGATTGGAATGTCTTGGTGAAGTGTAACCTAAAAATAGTGATTAATATTTAATATTAAGAGATTCGAAATTTAGAAAAGATAATATTTTATAGGCTTTAAATGTTTTTTTTTCATCAAAGAGAAAAACGCAATCAGGCTTTTCTTTCATACTCTTAAGTATGATGGTATTATCATTATAAATATATAATTTTAAGTAATATTTTTACGACTATATTTATTTAAAAAAATGTTCTAAAACAATCAAAAACTCTGAATGCGATACCAATTTTCCAAATATTTATTAAAACATGAAACAATTTTCCATCAACGCAATGCAAAGACAAAGGGAACGTAAATTTAAAATGATGTAATCGAATTGTTCATTTGGCATAATTAAAATAAAGCATGCCCAGGGGAATTATAACAATTCACAAGTTGAAAATTCCATTAAGAACCAACCAAAATGAAATTACTTAAGCCCTAGAGCAAACGATACAAGTTTTATTGTAAAAAAATTGTGTTTTTATAATATAATACATTTTCTGTATAACCTTTTTTCGTGGGCCATTCTGAAAGTTTCTAGAATGGTCATTAGTAATTCAAATATTTAAAAAAATGAAGTATTTGAAATAATAATTGCCCGAGTTGAAAAAGTTTGCCCTCACAACAAAGCCGCTCTTCTTCCTCACTTTCATAAGTTTTTGATGGCCTCAATCAATCCACAAGGCAGTCCTATCCTTGTGATTTTTTTGGTCCCGCATTATCGCGTAGTTTTACGTTTCTTCCAATACGATGTTAAAATAGAACTTATATTATGTTGCAGGGATATGATAATGACAGAGATTTGGTTAAATTCCTAAGTAATTTGATCAAATCACGAAGTATGTAAAATAAACAACACGATATTATCATTCCCGAAACAAATCTAGTGCTATCTAGGGCTATCGAGGGCAAAGGGGAGGGCCTGGCAGTTAACCTGGATATAGCGAAGGCCTTAAATCGTATATGGCATAAAGCCCTTCTCTGTAAACTTCCATCATTTGGGCTTCCCGAGAGCTTATGCGAGTGGACCTCCAGATTCCTCACTGGGTTATTGCTCAAACCCGAAGCCCGTGAACGTTGGGGTACCCCACGGCTTTGTGCTATCTCCTACACTGTTTATTTTACATATCAATGATATGTTGGACACCTCCAACATGCAGTGCTATGTAGACGACAGCACTGGTGATCCCGTATTCACGGGCCATGTAGGTCTCCCTCGGGAAAACGTCGACCAGTGCCGGGAGAAACTTGTGTCTTCTATCACCGCTCTTGGACAACACTTCCCTTTCAGTCTAGCCGAGTATCGGAATACTGGGTCTCGAAATCTCGAGCGATTGCCAATGCCGTGGTCATCTGGAGGGCAAAGACAAATTGGCTTCGAAGAAGCTGGGCGTCAAAAATAGAGCACGGCAATACTTCATGTCGGCCCACATTCTAGCGCTCTAGAAAGCCCAGGTTCGTCCACATATGAAGTATTTCTGTCAACTCTGGTCATTTATTTAAATTTAATCTGGTATTCAAAATTAAGTGTTTCTTTACATTACGTTTCATAAAACAATAAATCTAATACAGAATACAAAATTATATTTTGATCTTACGACAGACGATAATCGTATCAAATAAGAGGTTAATACTCGGATCGCTACATCAAACGAAATGAATGCGAACGTGATCACTTGAATTTATTATCAAAACAACAGACAGATTGAGATCAGATTTAACTTATTATAAATTGAAGTCCAGAAGGGAATACTGGAGTATTAATAAGAGGAGACATTCATTTTTAAATTTGTTGATCGCCGAGTCACGTTTCAAGGATTTCGGGAACGCTTAAAAACGCTATTAGGTCGATCGTTAAACTTTGAATGAGTGACATCTTTAAGATAACCAACACAAACTTACGTCTATTTCATCTAAAATTGGATTATTTTAAGCCTTACGAGATTGAAATAAGCTTCACATAGCAGCTCCCGAGAGCTTAGGTTAATTGGTAATCATGAGTTGTCGACTCCTCAGTCGAGAAGTCTTTTTTGAATCGTCACTTGCGTTTGATGCTTTTCAAGAAATGGGAGGGATTAATTTTAGTTTTAAGATGAATTGTGACAAGTTAATGATACTTGTAAGTTTAGGAATATATTATTTTGAACGTGACAAAGATCAATGATACTAATAGACAAAAAAAATTGTTAAGTATTGTACCAGATTCTAGGTTAAATACCTATTTGTATAAAACATTTACATAACGAAAAAATATTTGATAACACTTCTAGATAATTCATATTAATTAATTATAATTTATAATGAGAGTGTGAATTAGGGTAAAAATAAAAAATAAACTCGTATTAGGCTTAGTATTGGGTTTGTTTTGTCATAAAGGATATTTGGAACATTTTTTTGTAAGCTTGAGTCGTTAATAATGTAATTTGTCCTCTTAATAAAAGACAACAAAAAGTTAACCCATTAGTGTCTGTCCCAAATTATTTATCACATAAATACTTGTGTTTATGCATTACCAATTATAGAAATAAATTTCCTAGTATAATCAAAGATATAGCCAGCACGTAAATTGAAATTCTATCCGATAAACTTACATCAATTTAAATTACAACTTACATCAACTTAAATTACAAAAAATAAAATAAAATTACACCAGATTGTTTTAAGGACTTTTCTACTTTGTTCTCAAATGGTTTATTTTATTGATTTAGTTTGTAGGAGATTAAGCTATAAACTCCGGATACAGCGGGCGCGAAGCTGAGCACCGCGGGATGCAAACGGCTGTGAGCATTACACATTTTACAACTATTAATGAGCGCCTTTTCAACATACGATATCTTTTGATTAACCATTTTATAACAAATTTAATTTAGTGTTCATAAATTGAAAATAATGTAACATTTGTAAATGTTTTACTATTTAAGTTATTTGATCAGTACTGAGTAGGTTTGAAGGGTATACCTTTTACGCGTAGCATAGACAAAGATAGTTAGTGTTTAGTTTCTATTTTAATTATTTTCGCAGTCTCATTGGAACATTATTAAAACATTTTTTGCAGTCAGATAGTCTGCTAACAGTCACGTTAAAACATTAATTAAATACGAAAATTATCTACCTAGCAGCTAAAAACCTGTCATTAAAAATACAAAATTTTAATTTGAAGGTAAACTTTAAATTCACGACACGACAGCTTCTCGAAATTAATTGATTTACAGGAATGATGAAGTGTAAAGTCAGCAAACCTACTTTTGAAAATATTGTTCCTTACTCAATCTAGTTACAAGAAAATCTGTGAAGAAAATATATTATAATAATTATTTGGACGTTATTCCAGAAAAAAGTTCCAAACCACAATCATATCGAATTGTATTCATATTAACAAACTGATAAAAAAATGGCAGCCCTACTGTCACTCTTTAAATGACATCATGACGTATAAGCCCAATCCACATGTATGAAATACACTAATATTTATAAAACGTGATGTTTGTGGCTTGGAACGTTTTTCAGGAACTACGTCCATTTAATGTCGTAATAGCTAGTGTGTTCATCATACGATACGATGTCGTGTCGTGCCTATAAATGCACCTCTCTTCATTTTACAACTATTAGTGACGGCATGTGGGTTTATAACCATGATATTAAACAACACATCACGCAATGAGACGACGGTACAACTCAAAGTTGTTTAAACGTATTGTTAATTTACGGTAATGAGACTGTGTGAAGATTCTTTATTTTTTACTGCGCTGTAACTTAAGTATCGTGCCAGTAATAAGCCGGTAATTATAATTTCTGTACGTTTATATGCTTCAAACATGCTAGTTATTGGCAACACATCCTGTCTTATATATTGTTTTTATATTAAATATAAGGTGGAATTTCGATTTTTATAGAGAATTTTGTTATTAAATTTGGTGGAATATAATTTTCGATGCCGGTATGATTGGATTTCTGTTAATCTATCCTCTAGACGGCGTCCAATATCCAACTACTATCTACTACACTCACAATTAGTGAGCATTTTTAATGTCAGATACTCCAGATATTTCTAATGACCTTTCGTTTCGTCAATAACTGTTCGCTGAGCAGCTTTGGAGAGATGCGTTTTCGATTTCAATTTGGATTCTAGTATAGTTTGCCTTGGTATATATGTGAGAGTGTAGGATTCGTCAATGACTATTCATTGCGAACTGCTCTGAAAAGCTACGTTCTCATTTTTAATTTGGGTTTCCGTATAGTTTGCCTTGATATATGTTTGAGAATGTAGGGTCTATCAACCTATTTTGTATTTGTAGGTTTCTTTAGCTTATCTTTCTTGTTTAATATTATTATATGTGTTCTTAATTATGGCAAAGATTTCCGGAGCTCATTAGATAATCAACCCATTAAACAAGCAAGCTGTAGAATGAACTTCCTTATGCGGTGTTTCCAAGACGATAAGGCCCGGTATCCACCAAAACGGAGAGTAGAGGGGATGAGAGCAGATAAGCCACAAATATAATATATAATATAATATATAATATATATATAAAAACTGATTGGTTATCAAAATACACTTCCTCTCCTCTCCTCTCCTCTCCGCTTTGGTGGATACCGGGCCCAACACATGGATACCTTCAAAAAAGCACGTAAAAATGGCTCCAAAGGCCCGGCAATGCTCCTGTGATTCCTCTGGTGTTGGAAAAGAATGTGGCCTGGTGGTGATCACTTAACACGAGGTGACCCGTATGCTTGTTTGTCCTCCTCTTTCATAAAAAAAAATAATCAGTTAACGTCTGTAATGATTTTTCAGTAACATTGACGGGTAAAAATTAATCCAATTGGATTCTATGACTGCATAAATAAGTTATCACATAAAAATATTTCAAACGAATAAACACCTACTTGATTCGTTTATATAATATATTTCCACTCGTATTATCTATAATTAAGTTGAACAGTTGCATATTTATTCCAATTCCTACTTTATTCGCGACTTGACACGGACAACTATAAATTAAAATGCCAAAACCAGATAACTTAGTTAAGGTTGACACTTGACACGTCAAGGCTCATATTCGTTTATTTTTGTAAAATTATATTTATTACTATAAAATGGTAAAATATATCTAAATTCTGTGCCAATAATTTGACAAAGTAAAAGAAGACCTGATTGATATTTGAAACATAAAATATACAAGTGCTTTAGTCTCGGTCTTGAGTTTGCGGATTGCATTTTAACAAGCAAAAATTTTATTATCGATTTTATGGACAAGTGTTATTATCTATTATTGTGTGGTTCAAAGTCTTGAAAATATAATTTCAAGGGACACAACCACCCTACCAACGTCTCCATGGCGCCCAGTCGCGGTTGATGGTGCGACGGCGCTCTGTGTCCGCCGGCCCTGACGCCTGTCTATTATAGTGACATTACTAAAAAGTGTTTTATGTGTACATTTATATTATTGATTTCGTTAGTTATTTTGTGTGTAAGTATTTTGTGTTTTTTCTTACGTTGCAAAAATATTATGTTGCAGTCGGCAGGCCTGTTCCATGTTATTCGAACGACTGATTAAAATAATACAACTCTGTTAGTATGCCCACATTGTTCTCCAGCTCGAATATTCACATTGGTAAGGCACATAAGGTACTCTCCCAATGCGACCAGTCAAGTCCCCCTATTCCCAGCTTAACTTCAACAAGTCATTACATTCAACAAACACATTCTCTGTCTCAATCGCAACAACAACCATTTTGGCAAAATATTTCACAATCGAAATTAAATACTCCAATAATTAAGAGTATTCCGCGTGGTGCGAGGATAGTTGTAGCACAGAATTTATCAATTAAAATTAAAAAAGCCATCAATGAAAACTCAGAATGTGCTTGGGAGCAGCTGCTATACTTTCCCTTTCAGGTTCTACATGCCAATTCCAAACATAAATCATTAACATCCACACTTAAAAATAATTGTACAACCACGGCCCCACAGAACATAAATTTTACTTCCCCAAATACTTTTAATAAGAAAAATTATAGACAACCACCGACATCAACACGCTCTTTATCCCAGAAAGTCGAGTCTATTATGACTAAACTTGCTGAAAAGTTTCAGCCACTCCAGCTAGGATTTGGTTCGAAAGGTGGCTGCGAAGCTGCAGTACACACGCTCCGTTCCTTTTTGAAAAATGATGGAGGTGAGGTGGTTTTGAAAGTGGATGTAAAAAAATGCCTTCAATTCTGTAAGTAGATCAAGCATTTTATGAATGAATGAATGAATGAATGAATGAAAACTTTATTAATAGCAAACACAAACCACACAGAATAATAAAAGTAAAAAAGAACTTACAGAGGTAAAAAAAATTAAGAACTAATAACATAAAAATAATACAAATGACAAAAAAAAACAAGTATATGTATAATATTATAGGAATTATCTTAATTTAAAAGTACTGTGTAGCAGTTATTGTTATTAAAAGGAGCTGACTCAGCGTCATGCTACGTTGGTATAATACCAACACAGCGCTGCTTTTCAGCAGCCCCTTGGTGACCCATTGAGTAACTACTATTGTTAAATATTTTTTGTTTTATTAAAGGTTCCATTAACTTATTTACTTTTAAAAGATGAAATTTGGTACTACTGTTCAGAAATTAGGTACATAAATATTAAAATAATTGCAGTTTTAAAAATATTGGCAGCAATATAAACTAAAAGTTCGATCCCATTATGTAATATTAATAGATATATCTAATAAAGTCAGACTTATGCACACAATTTATGAGCATATACGTCATTAATTAAACAGACATAAGAGTAAAGTTTTTAACCTTTTTCCGGAAAGTTCCAACAGTCTTTAAGCTGCGAAACGGTGGTGGTATATCAGTATGTTTTTAATTATGTCAGCAATGTATAGAATAAAGATAAGGGGCCCTAAAATAGAGCCCTGGGGAACTCCCCTCGTTATATTGGTACGTTCTGAAAAATTTGTGTTACCCTGCTCATCTATCACTGAGACCGTCTGTGTTCTATTAGTGAGATAACTTCAAACCACTTAATACTATTTTCACTAAAACCGTAGTAGGCTAGCTTGGAAAGTAGGAGATTTATATTTAAAGTATCAAAAGCACGTGAGAAATCAAGAAGTATTAAGATTGTTACTTTTTTTTCCTCTTGCGCTACTAAAATATTATCTACTCGTCAATGAGGGCCGTAGTGGTGCTTCGCTGTTTCCTGAAACCGGATTGATGATCCGGTAGTATATTTTGTGTTTCTAAGTAGCTCATCAATTGCTTATGCACAATTTTTTCTATAATTTTTGAAGGACACGGAAGTATACTAATTGGTCTTAGGTCGGAAAAATTGCGTGGTATGTCATTTTTTGGCAGAGGACGAATCAGGGCATGCCGCCAAAGGTCGGGAAAAGTATTAGTTTTGAAAGAAATGTTAATAATATGTGTTAGTATGGTTAAAGTTAGTATTTTAACAGAAATTCAAAATTCGATTCCAGAAAAATTTAGCTATCATTGGCAATGTTATGGTTCATAGTCAAAATTATTTTATAGGGACAATGTTATCCAGTCTTCTACTGGTTGTCAACAGGGCGATCCACTCGGACCGGCAATATTCAGTCTCGCTATGCACCCAATAATTAACTTACTAAACTCTAAATTAAATATGTGGTACTTAGATGACGGCACTTTAGGAGGTGAAACAAATACAGTTCTAAAAGATCTCAGTTTTTTGATAAAAAAGTTTTATGAAATTGGTTTAGAGCTAAATTTTTCAAAGTGTGAACTTTTTATCTCAGATTTGGTACCTTTTGATAGAAGAGATGCGATGATTAAACAATTCAACATTATTGCCCCAAATTTAAAAATTATAGAAAAGCAATCTCTTCGCCTTTTAGGTGCACCAATTTTGGAAGAGTCTTTCTCAGAATATATAAATGAACAAAATTCAAAATTTGAACAATATTCAGACCGCTTACTATGCATACATTCCCACATGGCCTATCATATAATTCGGTTTTGTCTGTTTGTCCCCAAGCTAACCTATGTTCTCCGATGTTGCCCTCTTTGGAATCATGAGATACTTTTGTCAAGTTTGGATGATTCTCTACGAAATTTACTATCAAAAATATTAAATCGTTCATCGTCTGATATTTCTTGGTGCCAGGCTTCTCTGCCCATTCGTTTTGGTGGAATTGGCATCAGAAAAATATGTAGTATATCCTTAACAGCATTCTTATCTTCTGTTCACAGTTCTTCAGTGCAAAATCATTCAAAAAAGGATATTATTATCAAATCACAATATTTCGGATCAGGCTCGTTTTATTGCTGTTAGCGAACGAGATTCAGGGTACTGGCTTCAGGCCACTCCTTCGAGTAACATAGGGACACTTCTTGATAATTCTAGCTTCTCAATCGTAGTTGGTTTACGCCTGTGTATCCCTAGAACAGTTCCCCATATGTGTCGCTGCGGAGGCAATGTAGACAGCCTTGGTCACCATGGCTTATCTTGCCGCCGCAGTGCGGGCCGTCTCTCACGCCATGCCGCCTTAAACGACGTCTTGCGTCGGGCCTTTACTACCCTCAACGTGGATCAATGGAATTTCACGTGATGATGGTAAGAGGCCTGATGGCATGACGTTGATTCCTTGAAGTCGTGGAAAGTCACTGGTGTGGGATGCGACTTGTGTGGACACGCTAGCCCCCTCTCATATTCAAAATACATCGAGAGCGGGAGGTGCAGCGGCGGAATATGTCGAAAACCTAAAGCGGAGTAAATATGCACCACTCGGTGATGGATACATATTTGTTCCCATTGGGGTGGAGACGATGGGTCCTTGGGGTTCATCGGCACCTATCCAGGCGTCTAAACGATTTAACAGGTGACTCAAGATCTGGTACGTACCTCTGTCAAAGGATAAGTTTGGCTATACAAAGAGGTAACGTTGCCAGTTTAATGGGCACCTTAACTGCCGATAGCGATCTTAATGATATTTTCTTTTTGTAGTTAATTAATTTTGTTAGATTACTTAAGTTTTATTTTATTATTATTTATATAAATAGCGTTATTAATTATTAAGTCATATGTACATAATTTGAAATAAAAATATTACTTAGTTAATAATTTATTATTCTAGTCACAATTCTTCTTTCTTCTTCAACCTTGATCTACCCAATGCTGAGTAAAAGTCTCTTCCATTTTAGACCATTTTGTGCAGTCCTGAGTTTTCCGCATCCAGTCCTTCCCAGCCGTTCGCATCAAATCGTCCGTCCATCTTGCTGGCAACAACTTTTTACTCCATCTTCCATCGGACCTACGACAAATATGGCCCGCCCGCTTCCACTTTAGAGGCTATGGGTTTCGCTATGCCGTTAGTTAATCCCGTTCTCTTGCGGATTTCGGTGTTCCGAACGTGATCGCGTAGAGAAATCCGTCAAATGGTCACAATTATGTTTTGTAAACTAAACAAAAAAACAAAAAAAATATAGATTATTGTATAACTTTTAATGCACATTAAGTAATAGGTTAGGTTACGTACCAATTATTATGTATCCGTGAAGGCGTTCCAAATCCAAATTTCAAACTATTATTTTAATTTCATAAATTACATAATTATTATTATTATTATATTTTCAATTTGCTTTTTTTTATGAAAATAAGGGATGCGACGAGCAGGACGTTCAGTTATGTTATGTCAGTATGGTAATTGACACGCTCTGCCCATTACAATGCAATGCCGCTCAGGATTCTTTAAAAACCCCAAAATTTCTGAGCGGCACTACAATTGCGCTCGACGCCTTGAGACATAAGATGTTAAGTCTAATTTTCCCAGTAATTTCACTAGCTACGGTGCCCTTCACACCGAAACACAGTAATGTTTACTGCTTCTCGGCGCCGTTGTGGTACCCATAATCTAGCCGGCATCCTGTGCAAAGGAGTCTCCCACTGGTTCTTCGTAACTTGCTTCTCCTTAAATTATATAATCTTAGTTATTATAAAATTCTTAACTGAAAGTAGCGATCGCTTTTGTACACGTTTCTATTTTTTAATTAAAATTCAGATCAAATACATAAATAATATCCGCTCAATATAAATAAACATGTATGTATATCGAACGAATATTCTACTTTTTATCCAAAAAAATTATAAATTGATAAACAGCACACACAGGGGAATCCAAAATAATTGTCTCATAAAACTTATACTTCAGGTACTTTTAGATTATGACTACCTATACTAAACATACACAAAACCCCACTCAATGTTTACAGTACCAAAATCGTAAAACGATTCAAGCTGTTCTAGATTTACCTTGATTGTAATAAAAGCGAAAATTGCGTGACTTGTTTGTATCACCAAATGTGTAGTAAGTAGTGTCTGGTCAAAAGCAACGTAGAGGTTTTAACGACTTTATCTCATGGAATAATGCCTACTTAAGCACACGGCCGAGTCGGTGCATAACTATACACAATTTATGGCATTAAGAATCGGCGTCTAAAAATTATAAAGATTCCTCAATTTATGGCTCTACGACCGGCATTAATCCGCTTAACGTCATACAAATTATTGAGTGGGACTTAGGCTGATATATTTTTCCCGTTTACAATTTAAATTTATGCAAGTTTGTTATTTATTAAGGATACCTACCTTAAAACCAATAAATGCCAGGCTTATAAGAGCTACTATCTCAAAACTAGCTTTCGTCATTACTTCAAAAATTGTCGAATCATCTAAAACCGGTTATGATTTCATATAGTTTTTGAGAGGTTGGGTAGGTTTAGGTAAATTCTTAAAAACAGGGCCCATAATATGTCGAAAATACGCGGAGACTGACTAAAAACTTCCCCTATGCTGGTAGGGTCATGGGGACCAAATTTGTAGCTCGCAAGCGCGGGACATCTTTTTAATCATTCATAAAATAAAAATATAATGCAATAAAATATTTTGTTCGGCACACCCTTTGAACCCCACAGGGTTCATACTCACACTCCCTCTCGAGAATCGTAGCTTGATTCTGGCGCCTTAGACCATTCGGCCAGTCTGAATTAAAAGCAGTAGATGAAATTCAACGTCACCTCTACCCCACGGCCGGTCGTAGAGCGACACGCGTTAAGTGGACGCAAAAATTGAGGTGATGTAATAAAATTTTTGACGTTTGTTCAGTAAATATATTCATGGGTCATACTTAGATAAGGGAAGGTTCAAAAGTAATAGAAACTCGAGCATCAATTCCGGCCAAGTTAAATATTTTCTTTATTTTTTTTTAATAAGAAAGGGACGAGACGAGTATGACGTTCAGCTGAAGGGAATTGATTCGCCCTGCCCATTACAATATAGTGCCGCTCAGAATTCTTGAAATACCCAATAATTCTGAGCAGAACAAATATTGCGCTTGTCACCTTGAGACTAAAGATGTTAAATCTCATTTTCCCAGTAATTCCACTAGCTATGGAGCCCTTCAGACCAAAACACACTAATGCTTACACATTACTGCTTCACGGCAGAAATAGGCGCCGTTGTGGTATCCATACCATGGTACTTACTATGTGTTCATTTCAAGTATTTCAAGAAAATTTAGGTTTAAAATTAGCAACAAACGATCGAGCGAGCCAGCTAAAGTAGTAAGGAATGTAACGACCCGTCCCACGATTCCACCACAAGCAATGATATTTTGGCGAGGAATCATCACGAGATGGAAGCAGCTGCGCAAAATAGAACTGACTATTATAGGTTCTAGCCAGAAGCGCCCCGTTAGTATGAACGATATAACGTGCTTATTAACAGTAGCTTCAATGAAATATGGACACAATAATATTTAATTCAATGGAAACAATCTTTATAAACACAAATACACGTTTCTCATTGATTTAAATCAGACTCGGATAGTGTCACGTAGCGCGGTTAAGTCGCACGCAAACGTTCAAATATTCTTAGTTTCAATTTATATTGTAAGGGTTGTTTCATCGCAGTTTTTGAAATTCTGGAAAAAATACATAATATTATGGTTATCTTTCTTAGATAAGTACCTATATACACTTCTATATCTATATCCATAGAATACTGTGGGTATCTAATTAGGTTCTTCATTAGCAAAAAAGTTATGTTTTTATGATATTAGTATGGTACTTCATTTGATCCATGGAAAGTGATATCTGCCACAACAAAGGAATCACATTCATACCTAAGTACCAAGAATTATAAGCAAACTATCTTAAATTTCATTCCAATATATATATAGTATAGTAAATAATCAGTCTACTACATTAAAAATATATGTAACGTCGTATTAAGTACTAACGTCGTACTAAATTAAGTGTTAAGAGCAGGACGGATATATATTTTTTTAATCATTTATTTCTGATACAACATTACAAAGCGATAAATACATATTATGATAAACAATTATAGTAATAATTGATGAAACATTTACTAATAATTATAAGAGAGTCTATGCCCACAGAATACCTTTATTTATTTACGGTGTGTGCGGATGATGCAGCTACTGTACTCAATAACTTTTGTTTTCTATTAATTTACATTTACTTTTTTGACTTACTCGTGTAAGGCATTGACTATTTGACGTTTGCGCATGTTTGTTGCATCACTTTACATAATATTATATTGTAATTGAAATGATTCGTAAATCGATGAAAATGTAAATCTTGATTTAAGAGTTGCAATCTTCTTATTAGCTCAACCCTTTACGAAGTAGCAGTAGATTCAATAAGAAAAAAAAAATGACATTCATAAGTGTCATTTCCGTGACCTAAGTATATGAATAAAGTGATTTTGATTCGATTTGATATAACGAAGCCGTTATCGTGCCAGCAGAGCTCAAATAACTACTTTGAAAATATTTTTTCTATTACCTCTTACAATATTTGTCATTACTGAGGTAAGAACATACTCGTCTCCTAGAGATTAAGTCCATTTTCGCTAGGTCCTATGTATAGGTCCTATATACTTGCCTGGTCTCTTCCACTCCCATTTTTAATATAGTAACTGACAGATTTTTCATTAAAAAATACACATAATCTATGGTTCACGTAAATACATACACAAATATTCATAACTCAAAAACAAATATATGCATTAAATTTGTGTTTTCATCCACCGGCATTCGAACCTGGGCCTATGGAGTCGTCAAAACAACCACTAAGCAAGCTCCTTTTCATGTATCCCTTTTAGTTCCTGCTCTTGAGTTTTTAACTCATCCCCAATAAAACCGTAGATGATCATACAGTTCTGCCTTTCAAAACAATTCAATCAACTTTCGCTAAACCTCAACTATGACAAAGAGCCATGAATTGATATCATCAAAGTCATGAGTGAAAAATAATACCCGAACAGTTTCTCAACAGACGCACCACAAAACAATCAACACAGTAACAAATATCAATATCGGGTATCATCGCGTAGTGGCATCTTAAGTTTCATCATTACTAGATTCATATCACGAACCATCGGGATGATCGAATAAACAAATGATACTGTCGAACAGGGTCGTCGGACTGTGCTGTCAGATAAACGATATCATCCAACAATAGGAATCTATGCGATGAATAATAACTCATTGTCTTACTTTCCGTTCAACTAATCACTTTATTGTTTCAATCGAATAATCAATTATTCGACTAAGTTTCGTGTTGGATCGAGTCCTGTTGAGTTCTCGATTTTTTGTCGATCTATCTTCCCATTCAAAGCTGGTTATAATTATTAAAGTATTTGTAGTCTTCGTTTTATTAAACAAGGAATTCCTGTTTTTCTTTTATTTATTTTTTATGAAGGACAAACGAAACCTATATATATTTAAATAGAGATAAATATAAAACATAGATACTAAAACACATATTATAATTATATAACTAGCTGACCCGAAAGACGTTGTTCTGTACTTAAAAATAAAAGTAGTTTTAAAAAACTAATAAAAACACGCTTGAAATTTAATAGGAACATCAATTCTTGCCTTATCGACGATAAATAAAGAAATTATATAAATTAACAAAAATCTTATTTTGCAAATTGAAAAATGTAATAATTTTATCAAATTCATGTATTGTCATCGGTCCTCGATAAATCTACGAAATTTGAACGAAATCTGGCCATTTAAAGTGGGAGAAAATCGCGCCCAAATGAGTCGGTTACAAACAAAGATACATACAAGTGAAGCTAATAAAATGCGTGTAATATTTCAAACCATCAAGAATTATTTCGTAAAATATGCTCCCCATTTTTATAATAAAATTGTTTCACAGCAGAACTGTCAAACCGTGCGTCAGTAAATTCTCTCATAGAGAATATTATGGCCGAACAAAACAAATATTGGAAATAAAATAATCATGGGTATCAAATCGAAATAAAAACCATCTCTCAAGTTAGACTAAACTACACACTAAATCCGTCCATTAGCTTAGGAGTTCACTGGAAAAAATCATCAGGATTTATATAATATATTAATAATATCAAAGAATTCAAAGATCAAACACAACATTGGTAGGCAACTAGAGAGGATCGAATCTACGGAACCGTGATGAGGGTCAACGGTTCTTCGTTTAGTTCCATAATTTTTATATCGCTTTAACCGTGCTAATTTTTGAAATGGATAGATTTTCAGTCGCTAGTCGAAGGGAAATGTAGATAATATAATTATGCTTTTATGCTGATACGCCCTGCCCATTACATTGTAGTGCCACACAGGATTCTTGAAAAGCCCAAAAATTCTGAGCGGCACTACAGTTGCGCTCGTCACCTTGAGACATACGTTATATGTTAAGTCTCATTTTCCAAGTTATTTCATTAGCTACGGCGCCTTTCAGACCGAAACACAGTAATGTTTACACATTACTGCATCACGGCAGAAAAAGGCACCGTTGTGTGTACCCATAATCTAGCTGGCATTCTGTGCAAGGGAGCCTCCCACTGGTTCACCATACACCATCAACACAGTTCTACCGAAAAGGCATAAATAACCTCCCTATTAGATGGCAGCAATGTTTAGATAATAATGGTAATTATTTTCATTTAATGAATATTATGTTATGTTCAATAAAAATTAAAAATAAAAATAAAATAAAATACAAACGAATTTAAATTTTTCAGTACAAATCGGCAATTTCATTACTTAACCCCTAATGCTAATATGATTTTCTTAATGATTCCACAGACTGGGAACGGAGCGTATACCCTCAGGCTCTTGAATTATAATTTTTTATTGTACGATATTACATTGTTGTTCGTATTTTTTATTTATAAAAAAAGTCTGTTGCGTCCGTTTTTCTCAGGTCTGAGGTACACTATTTTGAATGGGTGGTAGTTTTTGTCGTTCAATAAGTGATTATAAATCCTATTTTAAATAAAAATATTTGAATTTGAATTTAAGGAATCGCGATCGGTGTGTGTTTTAAATTATGAATCGAGAGTCTATCTTGTTGCATTTACAAAAGTATAAAAAAATACATAGTGTTACAACTTTTTAGTTAGTATAGCTGTGCTGTTTACACACACACTTAGCCTCTTGATTGGGCTATTGTGCGTGCATTGTCTTCTTACTCCAACCAGCCCAGATCGTTCCAAAAGTCTAGCAGTATTTTTAAATTTGAGCAGGCATCCGGGAGCGATGCTAGAGATCAGAGGATTTGTGCCCGTTGCTCAGCCACACTCCTGCACTCCATAAGCACATGTTCTGGCGTTTCTTCGGCTTCCATGCATGTTCTGCACAAAGGGCTGTTCGTTACATCTAGTACGATAGTATATAATTTTTTTATGCGATGGCTACTCGCACTTAGCCACTTTTATTTCACTATAAATACTTCTCAAAGTTCCACATTGCAGATTTCTTACAATACAGAATGGCTGGTCTGGTGTTATTACTAACAAAATATACAATATGTATATTTAAAATTGTTATTTCAATGAAGCCACCAGATTATATATTTTGTTTCATTTTGCGCAAAAGATCAAATTTGATTATTTTGACTGCACAATGCTCAGACACCTTTAAGGTCATTAACAAGAAAATCTTGATTATATTTACCTATAATCGGCTTAAAAACTAGCACCCAAGTAATTAAACACACTTTATATTCTCACGTCCGTGTGATACACATCTTTAGGATGAAAAGAGAATTATGTTTATGTTTTATAATTGCCTTTAATGCCATCTTGGCCAGATCTGATATCGGCTGTTGCATATAAATTAATACCTTGCTTTATTTGTCGTGGCGATGTATTATTGGTTTTGAACATCTTGTATTTTTAAGTAACATCAGCGTTCTTCTGCAGTTGCATCTTAAATTGAGTTCGAAGTACATTAGCATTATATTAAAAATATTGCTTTGTAGATAAAATTAATTATTTATAGCCATGTATTGCCTTCAGTAAAGCAGTATTCGTGTAACCATTGATCAGGTCGGTCCCAGTTACCATTTAACCATTCGTCTATAACAATATATATTATATATTATAGTTATTTAACAAGTGCCATAGATTATTTTAGTACCTTAACGAAATAAATATTATAACCATAAAATATAAAATATTTATAATATCTACCCCTAAGTGCATCCCTTTTCATGGTCCTTCGAGCCGGACAGTTTTATTTAAGTAGGTATATATACACAATATTCGTTTTTTCTTACACTATGGCTAAATTATTATTGATTTTTGTATTGTATTTATTGGGTAAAATGAACCTTGATACGTTTTACTTCTAAAAAAATAAGATTGCCCGTTGACCTGCAAGCGCTTTTAATTACACAATAAAACTTTCAAACGCCTTCTTTCAAACAGAGTCATCATAGATATAGAACAGTGTACATACAACCTCAGTTGACCAATCAAACACCCATTGTTCTCATGATGTCCCGTCTGCGTACAGATTTACTTAGATATTATCACTTCTTTGTCTTAATTTTGTATTGTTTAACATCCCGTACGATTCACCCACGCGTTTGATTTCTTAATTTGTACCACATTAATAAATCCGGCCCAGTGCGGTTTGAAGATGGTTCCGTTTAAAAAAATAATTAGTATTTATAATAAATTTATTGTTAAATCATAAATATAAAAATTGATGCATTTTATTACAAGCCAAACACTTGTATAAGTTTAATTGAGTTTGAGTACTTTTATTAGACAAAAAAAAACTTATTTAACAGAGAATATTTTTTATGTATCAATCAATTTAAAATGGTGCTCTAATAAGAAATATTAGTAAATTAAATCCATCAATTATATTGATCAACTATATTTACGACCCATATAGCCCAGTTGTGACTCTGTCTGTCCCGGGTTCGAATCCCAGTAGGTGCATACATTTATATATGATGTTTGTTTCAGAGTCATGGATGTTTATTTGTACTTATGTATGTTTAAGTATGTATATCATATTAAATATGTCGTTTACTTGCAACCGTCTGGGGCAAGATTATTTGCATAAAAGTGAGTCAATATTATTATTATTAATATTTTTATTATTATATACAAATGACAACATATCAATGCTTTTAATACAATATTTGTAGTAAGAACTATATGTGTACCTAGAAGTGTATCAAATGTACTGATAAGTGGTATCATTTAATCTTGGTTAATAATTGTTTATAAACATTATTATCAGAGTATAACAGGGTTGCTATTACTTTTATTTCCGCACTGGGCGCCTTGTACCTATTACTGATGGGCCATATTACGCATTATCCTCAAATGCCGCTAATGTTATTAAGAGGCCTTAGCTAAACATTAAAATATATTGTGTACTAATAAAGTTGCAAGGAACTCTAAAATGTAATGAACGAAAACAACTTATATTTTTATTTATTGAAATAAATAATAATTAATTTTATTTATTTAAATTATTATTATTTTTTAAAATTGTTTTTTTTATTAATGTTTCAAAAAATATAACATTTGAAATTCAAATAGTTGATAAGTTGACCAGAGATGACAGCAATACTCCATGTGTGGCCGGACCTGCGCTTTGTAAAGTCCTAAAATGTGGGCCGGCTTGAAGTATTATATATTATTATTATATCTTCTCGCCTTAATAGGGCTACTGGCAACCCAAGCGCTGGCAGCTATTCCAATCAACGGATCATCCTAGCTAACCAACGTGGAAATGCTGCCAGTAATCGTGGTACGCTTTCCCGTAAAAATAGTTTTAATTTAATGTAATCACAGTATTGTAAATATAGTTATAAGATTTGTTCGTTTGAATAAATAGCTCAACAAGAATCCTAAGTGAAACTGCATTGTAATAGGCAGGCCGTATCACCTACTATCAAGTGAACCTCTTGCTCGTCTTCTCACTTATTCTAAAAAAAAATATAGTTACACTTTTTTTATCAGTTTTATATGGCTCTTTTTATTACCAACAACTCTAGCGATGTAAGATCATATCCTCCGGTGTAATATAAGTGTACGGAACATTTCACACATCAACACCTATTTGTCAAAAGTGCAATCAACACCAAAGAGCGACGAATAAAGAAGTAAGTCGTAAACTTTACAAATCACATATTAAATTTAGTGTCACGCTAATAGGCTATTGAAAGAATGTCGGTTTATTTTTAGTTTATATTCTGACTTTAATCCCCATAATGAATAAATGTTTGTATGGTAGAAATTTTATGTTATTTCAATCTGAGTTATATCCGTTTCCTTTTTTATACAGGTTTATAAGTATATAGTATATAATATATATATAAAGTACTGCTATAGGTCATCAAATAGATAAAATATACTCACTAAGTAAGTAATTGTAACAATGTTAATAAGTAATATTTATTATAATGGATGATAACTGTAATATAACTGTGAAAATGTAATTTAATAGTAGATTGTAAATAAATAGCTTTTATTATTAAAGTGAAACTTTTATTACATCGTCTCAAACTTTTTCGTCTGTGTGTTGCATGTCGCGTGACGGTCGGGCGGCGCCTATAGTTCACAGCAGCTGACCGTGTAGTGTATAGATTAGTGTATAAAGTATATAAAGTATAAAATTAAGATAGTTAAAGCGATTTTTATACACTTAATGTATTATTATTCCAAAAAATTTTAGTTAAATCTCTATAATGTGAAAAGAAGTTTCACTTTTACCGTGGTTTCATAAAACCACACAATGCTTTTTTATTAATATGTTTATTAATATTATAGTCTTCAATCATATTTTTGAACTGTAAGCTTCCCTAGGCTCTCATTACTTTTGAATGTGACCGAGCTGTCTTGCTCGGCTATCTAACGCGGGTTTGGGCAAAGTAGGCTCAATTCGACAATGAATCAGTAAAAACATTATTAAACAATGTAATTTATATACAATTTGAATTAAAAATATCGAAAGTATAAATATATATAAATCTTAAATATAGAACTAAAAAAGTGTGTGTATACTTAGGTATGTAACTAGGAAGTTATACTTCTTTGGCCTAACGAAGCAAATCTCATTAAAACGATTTATTTTTCGTGCTACGTTTTTAGAAAGAAGAAATTTGTAAAATCTTGCAAATATTGCTTTGACAGTTCATTATTAGATAATGAATACCGCTCTATGGGCTTGAACCAAAGAAATATATAACGAACCTGTTACTTTTGTGTTAGAGTGATGCGCGCGCATCTTAAAATTTCATTCTCATCATTTTTTCATATCGCGCCTAACGAAGTATAACTTCAAAAATAATGTTATATTTTATATTATTAGACTAGATGAAGATTTTCAATTGTGTTATTAGGTAGGTACACACCGTTTTTTATACTTTGTAACAACTTTTTATTAATTTTATAATCTGATATGTTTTGACATCTCAGATTATAAAGATTCTTGAAAAAACCCAAAAATTCTGAGCTGCACTACTCTTACTCTCGTCACCTTGAGATATAAGATGTAAAGTCTGATTTACCCAAATTTTTTTTTTACCTTTAATTTCACTAGCTACGGCGCCCTTCAGACCGAAACACAATAATGCTTATAAATTATAACTTGATGGCAGAAATAGGCGCCGTTGTGGTACCCATAATCTAGCTGGCATCCTGTGCAAGGGAGCATCCCATTGGTAGATCTCAGCCTAAATCATGCCATCTACTATAGTGGAATACGTTATAATTACTCACAATTCTTATTAAAATCCTAGTAATATAATCTCTCTATTATAAAACATAAGATATGATAGCAAATAGGCAAGGCGCCTCTGGTCTAAATTTGTACTATTCCGAAATAAGCCCGCCCCAACACATTACCCAGTTTTATGACCTATAAACGTCAGAGGGAACGAACTACGTTTGTGGGAGCCCTTATTTTCTGAACCTAATATAACGCTTTTTTATTAGCCACTCTGTCGAATAAAGTGAAATGGTTTGCAATGAATAGATTTCTTGTCAATCTATATTGAAATTTATGTAGGTATTCTGAATATGAAAATTTGGTACTTCTTTTACGAAAGTTAAGATTTTTTTATGATAATAAAGGATGAGGTGACCAGGATGTTCCACTGATGGTAGTTGATACGTCCTGCCCATTACAATTTAGTGCCACTCAGGATTCTTGAAACACCCAAAAATTCTAAATGGCAATACAATTGCGCGCGTCAACTTGAGACATAGGATGTTAAGTCTCATTTGCTCAGGAATTGCACTAGCTACGGCATTGTAAATATAGATGTAAAAGACGTTAATATTTAGAACTAAGATAAACACATTTTTTGGAAGTCCAATGAATTTAATACGTTACTTAATTTATTGAGTATTTTAGAAATGCTGCCCGATGTACTGACTATCTGGTATTATAAATAGTAAATCATCCGAAATATATCTTTTTTGTTCCAGTTTAGGTAGTGTTAAGAAACATATTATACAAGATTATTTGCAAGTCACAGAAAACTAATACAATGACAACATAATATATGTATACTTTAAGTCAATTTAAATTGCAAAAAAGGCGTAGTTAACTAGTACATAGTAATCCCTTTAATTAGTTTAAGCATTTGTAAAAACGTAAAAAAAACTACTATTTAATACCTATTTGTGGAGGCTTTTAATTGGCCTATATATAAACATGTAGATATATGTTTTTGTATTGACGGCTGTTAGCCACCCTATGGAAATAAAATAAAATAAAAATAAATTTAAAATTATATTTGTACTACTATATACTAAATTGAACTATATTTTTTTAATAACTAGTCTGATAAAACACAGGACTTTGCGACACAATCATTTTAAAAAAATTTGGTTCATTGAGACTATATATTTAGACTTCAAGAGAGACTATAACTAATTCGAGTATTGGAATTTTCGACCTATAGAGGATTTTGAGTTGATGGATTTTGAAAGGAAATTTCAACATACACAGGTTAATATCAAATAAAATATGTTATTTCTTTTCGATCATAATCTTACATCATATTATGTACTTTTATTAAGACCCATGATGGGTTAACATTTCTTGTGATGAAGGATTGAAGGAAGCAGAACAAAGAATTTTTTGTATTGATTTTGCGTTCAATGTTCTAGCTTATTTCGACTTGAGTTAGAAACGTTAAAATATCTAGAACTTATTTTTTTGTATTTTTCTTTCTTTTTTACCCCTACTTTAAATATATTATATATTACTATCTGATGCCCGCGACTTCGTCCGTCAATCGTAGACAAAGGGTTTTTAAAAATAATAAGCAAGTTTGGAATTGATCATTATCTCATGTTTCCAGTTTTTCCTTTTCCAGTTCCGGTTCCCGTTTTCGCCCCCGTTTCGAACATATTATATGAATCCTATTTCGAGGAAGATTGCTATGGCAAACTAAACCTACTATTGGTAGTTATAGCTCATCGACATGAATTTCAGTTTTTCACAAATCCCGCGGGAACCATGGATTTTCCGGGATAAAACGAAGCCCTTTCCCAAACTCAAGTCTATCGCTGTACAAAATTTCACTAACGTTCGGTTCACAAACTTACTTTCCTATTTATAATATTAGTAGGAATGTTGTTAAAAGTTTTTGAAATTAACAAGTTATATCCTTTATCATAAATTTAATACTTTTAAAACATTGACTTTCTTTCTTTTTTAAATGATTGACATGTTGCAGCTGAAGACAATATTGAATTTTACTTCATTTCATTCGTTTTAGTAATATAACATTAGTGAATACTGACATCTGTATAATATTCTGCAGTATTGGACCTTACACAGCCTCAGGATGTGACCGGATTTGGTAACATAAAACAAGCCCACTCACCTGTAATGAATCAGGGACAACAAACACGCTCTGCCATCTGCTAATACTTAATTGAATTATCACTTTTTGCAAATTCTCCGAAGCAGCAAGATTGCCGGCTCCCCGATGTTAGAATAAGTTTTAGCTAAGGTGAAATACGAAGTAAATTCTAGGTATCAAAATCTGTGGAAATCTACTCTAATCTATAATAATAGCACAAAATGTATTACAATACAACTAAATAGAAAGTCATAAGAGATATTTCGTATGGATTTTGTAACAACGAGAATATGTGAGCGTACGTGTCACCTGATGGTAAGTGATCACCCCTGCGTACTCCCTGATGCAAAACCAGTGGAATAACATATTCGTTTCACCAATAACTTAAAAAAATAAAGTATAGTAAAACTCTTTAAGTGCTCTATGTAATAGAAGATTTTCTTATAGAGCACCAAAATTTCAAGCAATAATATGAATTGTATTAAAATATGTGGAACATGTACCTACTCATAATAAATATCTTAAATATTTAGATTTTCCCTTAAAAATAGTATTCATGTGACCCAAATCTTTGTTAACAGATCAGCCATAAAATCAATGGTGGTGAAGCCATAGGTATTATTTTGTCTTCAATTATTGAAACTTGTAGAAACTATTCCTTATTAGTCAGTAATAAAGTAAATAGACGATTTTTATGACAATAAGCAACGAGATGAGCAGGACGTTCAGCAGATGGTAATTGATACGCCCTACGCATTACAATGTAGTGCCGCTCAGGATTCTTGAAAATCCCAAAAATTCTGATCGACAGTGGTGTCTATTATTCGATTTCGCAATTGTGGAATTGCGCTTATCTCCTTTAGATATAAGATGTTGAGTCTCATTTACCCAGTAATTTGAATAGCTACGGCGCCCTTCAGACCGAAACAAATCATAATCAATAAATACCCATAATCTAGCCGGCATCCTGTGCACAGGAGCCTCCACTAGTGAAAACAATCGCTCAACAAATATTGTGATTTGACGGTAAATGACCTTCTATATATAATAATACATATAATATCATTAATGATGCACCACTCAACCTGTTTTGAACAAATGCTGAAACCTTCACACTTCACATACTTTAAATGAATAACGTTGCATTTCTTAAAGATTTTATACCATTTAGACAGATATGTAGTCTAAACATGGTGAACTACGGATGCCAGGAAACTATAATATATTACCACTATGTGTAGAGATTGGCTAACTAAGCATCGAAGAGATAATATAAAATATGTGCAATGGTCGATCAAGTCCGCAACTTATTGTTTAAAAGACAGATAAATATTCAATGGTCTTATCAACGTGTCAACCCCACATATTCAAACTAACGTCACAAAAATCCAGGTGTTGAGAGTCATTTGTTGAATATAGAACAAATCGATCCCTAACCCAGTAAAATTGCAACTCGAAGAACAGTAAGCACAAGTTGCCCGAAATGGAATACGAACACATCGCACGATATATGTCAAAATATTCCCATTCAAAACTTTACTTTGCCGGTTAAAAAACGCAATGAACAATCACGTCACTTAACCCCTTTGCACAAGCGTGGGAATACAAAAAACTCTCCTTGAAGCGATCCCGGCAGATTCAAACGAATTTCCTGCATGTGATGAAACCGCATCAGTGCGCTACCTGCTAGCAATGTGTACGCGAATTCTTTGCCATGTTTTTCTATGGGACACAAAGCCCCGTTGAAACTTAAAGGTTTTCTGATTCTTTCATAAACAAATATTAAGTTTCAAAACATTGTAGTGATGTTTCTGTTTGGCTTTTAAAGTAAAACAACTTTACCCTCGCTTGACTTTGGGAGTAAGCTGGTGAATGTGTGACGAGAGCGTTTCGAACGAACACCAGCGTTACGCAAACTGATTTCTGGATTATTTCAAAATTTCATTTTGTTCTTGAACAATTTTATAATTTAATATTTTGTTTTACTTCAGTCGTTTGGTCTAAAGCACATTCGCTTTTTTATAGGTGAATTGTTTTTATCTATGAAATGTATTTATATCTAGTATAATTTAAATTTGATATAATTCAATTAAAATAACTAAGTCTTTTGAGCTAGTAACAGTCACAACAGCAATTGGTAGTTTCTACAATTATTAATTGATGCTGTATAAGAGGGTGCGCGTGAAAAGGAAAAAAAATAATATTAAAAATGAAAATTTGCTATGGCGAAACAATAGACACACCTGAGGTTTCGAGGAGGATGGTCTGGGAGCCCTCGCTAATCCTCTAGGAACTCTCATGCGTAGGTGCTAGTGTGAATGAATGCGTTACACCCAGTACTTTAATGCGATGCAAATATACCGGTGCCCACTGATGAATGATTTATTAACGAGCGCGAGAATCAATTGCTATTAGATCAGTCAATCAGATACTAATGCGTCTATTGTCTATAGGTATCTCTCTATTGCTACAGGAACTATCTGCACTATAGTTTGCCACAACAAAGAGAATACACAATTGCGGCGCAAACAGTTGCTTCATAAAATTTTGTATTTTGCTTATGTTCGTAGCATTATGGGGTACGCCTCACCGATCTGGTCCCCATCGTATGTTACTTACATATCTCAATTAGAGTCTATTCAGCGGTCCTTTACAGGTCGCCTAAATTATGTTCTTCGAAGAAAGGACGAATACGAGGATAGGCTTACATATTTTGGTCTACTTACCCTTGAAGATAGACGGAAACTAGCAGACATGAAATTATTATTTGATGTGGCTAACTCTGCAATAGATTGTTCGCTTCTGACCGGACGGATCGGAGTATGGGCCAGTACAGCACATACACGGAGTAGACGCCTTTTCGACGTTGGCCAACCGCGTACTAATTATGGCAGACATTCTGTTTTGCACAGGATAGTAAATTTATACGAAAAAAAAATTAAAGATATTGACATTTTTTTCATCAGCCCTAATAAATTTATTAACTCAGTGATCGAGCACATGTCCCAAGCTGACAACGATGCCCATTAGACTGAACACTACACACTACTCACAACTCATAACACTCTCACATATTCATACACTATGTGTGTGTATGTGTATAGTACACATACACGCACATTATTCAGGACTTCTTCTTCTTTATTTTATATAATTACTTACCATTTATTTGCCTGCGTTATTATTTCATCATAATTTAATCTGCCAAAGTTTGTTAAAGGCAATACATGTATATAGTTTATAGAATTAATCTATAGAATAGAAATGCTGTAAAGTTTGCTTAAAATAAATAAATAAAATATTATGTTTTAAAATTAAAACGAAATTGTTTTATACTCTATGCTATTTTATTCGTGTATGTTTAAAAATTGCTGTACATTGAATAGTTTTCTTAAAGAACACTTGCTATTTGTTTTACATACAATATATACAAGTAATATGTATTATGTGAGGGCAAAATATAATACTAAATAGACTTTAATTATATTTAAATTTCAGGCTACATTCTAGCATGCTAGGTGCAGACATAGTATTTTTACCTGCTTAAAGCGTTCACGCGGAAGACGTCGCGGGCATCAAACCTTGTAAGTTTATACAACCACTTCGTAAAAGTTGAGCATATAATAAGAAATGGCAAGGAACTTATTGCTACTAATTTAAATTATTTACAATAAAGCTTCATCATTTCACAATTCTTATACGTAATGTGTAAAATGAATGAAATAAATCACACAAACGTTAAAATTTAATTGATACAATTTAAAAATGAAAATAATTGAACTATTGCTTTTATTCCATATTCACAAAGATAATTGTAATATAATATAAGTATAATTTTGTTTCGTCTATTCACGCTCCCTACAGTTCGAGCCGACTTTAATCGAACGAGATATTCGGGCGTAACAGCTCAGTTCTTAAGTTTTGACTTAAAAAAAGTCCAATAACTTTGATCAACCTATTCCTTTCTGTGGGATTAGTAATGCAACGACCAGATGACTCACTTGATCATTATAGTCTAATAAAGCGTACAAAAATGAGCTGAGCACACCATTTAGTGGCACACATTCAACAGTGCAATACAGAGATTTTTAGCACCATTTATTCTCACAAAGCGTCCATTTCTTTCCGAAGCGGTGGTAGTACTTTAATTGACATCTAAAAGTATGTGAGAGAAATCAGTTTTGAGCAAATAAATGCCTTTTCTTGACTTTTATGTAATGTTAATGTTATGAATATAGGTATGTCGCCTATGAACATCTGCATCCCCGAGGGGGTCAAGACATGCGTTGCCGGCCTTTAATAGACCAGTGCTGAAGTTTTTTTAAGTATCGGAAAGTAGAGATTTTGACAAACAGAAAAAAGAATTTTTTTTTGAAAAAGCTGATATTTTGACGGGTGAATTTTCGATTGAAATAAAGGGTTCTTTTTCGATATTTGAGTCAAAATAAGGTGAAAAAATAAATATTACAGTGTATTTGAGTCATAAAAAGGTAAAATTCAATAAATTTCGTGAAAAAAAAAATATTTTTGAAAAAGATAAAAGTAAAAAACCAAAAACTTGGTTTTTTGAATTTTTCACATGAATTTTGATGTTATGTCAAAAAATTGTAAAAACAAAAGTTGTAGATCTTTTTATTACCTACAACTTTGCCATTTTTTTTATTTCCATAGGACTTGCAGTTTTGCCGGAAATCGAGATAGACCGTTTTTTACCCTTAATCACCCCCCTTTTCCACTTCCCGACCTCAGAACGCCTGTAATTTATTTTTTCTTTTAATGCTGTTATATTCTCTTCCATTTCCAATGGTCTTCATCCTACTATTATTTTTTTTGGTTTCAAAAATTATCGATACTGGTCGGTGGAAATTTGCTTGAAGGTCCCTGACTCGTTTCGATTCTGGAAAACTACAGCCGGTAATTGATTCCACAAACTGGCTGCGTGAGGCAAGAAATTCCTTGTAGAACGCGTGACAATACATGAATTGCTAAATCTAAATACAACAGTTATCGCTAATTCATATGCGTCATAGAAAAATCAAACAGTTACAAGAAAATACATAACGCACCCCATTTCAGGAAAAATTACAATAAATGGCATAAAAACGTTTCTAGGAAAATCAAATGTAGGCCACTATTTTGTTTACCATTTACGTGACCTGTCACAAGCATTACCAAGTCATAATTCATTAAAGGAAAATAATTTGACCTTTCCGTTTATCAACTTGATAAATACGCACTCGGCTTAATGTATTGTCGCGTTCATAGGTTTCGTTCACTAGATTCTATCGAGCCGTGATAAAGTGACTTGAATATGAGTACCAATAGTATTATTTTTAATGACTCAAGATGTTTTGACGATGATATGATTTTGTGATATAATCTTGACGAGTTTCGATATTCAACGGCAGAGGATCCGTTAGTGATAGAAAATAACAGTTAACTATTTACAAACATATTTTGTCGAAAGAATAATGTCTTTTGAATATGCTGGTTTAAGATGGTGACAAAAAGGATATTGCAAACATTAATTAGAGAAGAATAAAGTAATAAAAAGGTGATGGCTATCTTATACAAAAGTTTTACCAGTGGGAGCTCCTTTGCACAGTATGGCGGCTAGATTATGGGTACCACGACGGCTCCTATTTCTGCCGAGAAGCAGTTATGGATAAACATTAATGCGTTTCAATCTGATACCATGTTTTGATTCAGTCAATTACCATCAACTGAACGTTTTGTTTCGTCTTGTCCCTTATATTTCATAAAAAATATATAAAAAAATTATTATTTGTAAGCTAATCGCAAGGACCTGTACTAGGTGTGAACCCGTACTACTGGGTATCCACCAAGACTAGAAAGTCAACAATCAGAGTGGGAATAAACTAAAATAAAATTATGTACATGTATAAGTACTGTGTGTGTGTGTGTGTGTGTGTTTGTCAACCTTTGTGTACGGAAAGGTACTTAAATATATAGACTGCTCAGGTATTATACGTGTTGTGATTGGCCGACATTTTTTAGCTCGTCAGTTCAGTTTAGTTTCAGTTCAACATGTTAGACAAATAAATATATCACAGAATGACAACGTGGCAAAGGGTTGCCAAGGATAAGTTATATACTTCAAATCATTAAGAAGATAAATATGATGGTTCATAAGAAAATCTAAAATCTAGGCTGAAGAGTTATTTTTACCGCCTCGTCCAAACATACGTAAAATTCCTGGGTTAAGACCTTTATAATGAACTTATCAATATACTTGAGGCAGAAGTAGAGAACTACTGAGCAGATTTCATTCAAATTCAGCATTTTTAACAAAAGCACGATTATTTTACTATAAATTATTCTAACTAGTCCTTGTCCTTGGACTTAATGCCCAAGGCTGTGTTGCCACGTGGTTTTAGTTTTATCATATTTTGAGCTTCTTTCTAGTTTTGTGATTGTAAATATTATATTTCAAATCAAATCAAAGCGAAGGAACTTGAATATGCTATAAGTAAAGTAAGAGTAAATGTATACACTTTTACAATAAAGTCCCAGGCACTGTTCAGACAATATCTGTAAATAAATTTAAATGTTTCATTAAAAATAGGCTGTGTCGTAACCCTACTACTAATATTTAAACTACTCCACAACTGCGTTAAGCATTCGGACAGCCTGGGACTGGAGTATGATTATTTTATAGCAATAACAATGACAGTACAATATTGTATATTTTATTTAAATTATTATAAGCAACAATAGAATAAATAACCACCATTCACAATTAATGTTACATACGTCAGCGTGGAATTGCAGGTTTCGAATACGATAAACTTTAATTTCTATAACATTTTATTCATTCAATTCACCTTTTATCGTAAAATAGTGATTTAGATAAAACACCTTTACTAAAGTATTTCAAAAATTTCTGTATACACTTCGAAATGAAATAAAAATAATACTCCACAAAATAAATTCTTTTCAGACGCCAAAAGTAAAATATTTTTTCGCATAATTGATGAGCTCGTGTAACCCTGTTGCTTTTTCATTTAAAAGGAAATGTTTTTCATTAAGAAAACTGTTTTTATTCATTATGAAATTAAGTACCATCCGGGCATGTTTTAATAGATGATTTTTATTTATTTAATTATTATAATTTAACAATAGACGCTTGTATTAATTTGTTCTTGTCTACTTTGCAATACGAAAGGAAGTAAAACCTACTTCTTAAATATAATAGTACTGATATACAATTAAGGTTTGAAAAATAGCTACGGTACTATACTAAATTGAAAGTAAAATATGCCACAGTACTTGAATTATCTGAGGTGAATCGCAATTAAAATGCTTCTTCTTATCACTAACATTTAAATTGAAAAATAAATAAATAAATATTATTAAGAGATTAATTTATTTATTTTTTAAATAAATAAATAAATTTATACTCTACTCCTATATTACTATATTCTGTTATTACAATTTTTATTATTACTATTACACCTATAAGTAAAAACTGTATTAATACAAGATAGAGATTTCATAGTACATTTACAATACATACCTACTAAAAAAAGTGTGTGTGTACTTATGAATGCACGCAAGAAGTTATACTTCTTTGGCGTAACAAAGCAAAAATCCTTAAAATTATTCATTCCTCCTGCTATTCGACGTTTGTAGAAATAAAAAAATCATGCAAAGATGGCTTTGACAATTAATGACAATGAATTAATTATCAAATAACGAATACGGCTGTATGGGCTTGAACCCTTTGCCTGTCCTAATAATGGACGAAGAAACCAAAAGAATAACGAATATCGCAAACGTCAGAATATTTAGCAACAAACTTCACACAGCTACTTTTGTGTTACAGTGACGCACGCGCATCTTAAAAATTTCACTATCATAATTTTTTCATAACGTGCCTAAAGAAGCATAACTTTAAAAAACAATGAAAAAGGCCGTCTCCGTTGATAAAAAAAAGAAATACTGTTATAAAGCATGGTCTTAAAAGTTCAACTACACAAAGCATGTTATAATTATTTCAATAAGTTATTGTCTAATTGCGACCACTAGCGATTTGTAAATACAATTAGTGGGCCTTTAACAAGTATTTTGAGCAAACCTAAAACTGTAAAACAACGTATAAAATTACCTTCTACTAGCATATATTCTGTTACAAATTACTATAATCAGAAGATAAATCCAGCATTAAGTTAAACTGACTAGAGGCGTATATCGAAGCGATAATGGCACCAGTTTTGCTGAAGATCCCTTATAAATAACCAGCAGCGAACTTCGCAAAAATACACATTAGTATGGCAGAGAATATTTAATAGCCCCAAAGGGCAATGTGTCCACATCATCTTTATTAATGGGAACAAATTAAAACCTGCTAAAGCCGGGAGCAACCGATTTTTCTCTTTCGTTCTCCAAATTAAAAACATCCAATGTTACTTAAGCCACCAACGTAAATTATTATCTTAATTTGAAACTTCAAGGCCTAAATAAGGAGAGGCAGCAAACAAGACGTTTAATAAAAATGATAATTTATAATAAATGTTTATGTTAGTTATAGTTTTGTCTGACGATTAAATATTTATCCAGAAATACGAATGAACATACGAATATGTTATTTATAATGTTTTTTTATATACTTAGGCATACAGGAATTCTAGGAACTGTGATAATCATAACATTAACACTAGGAACAAAAATTAACTTGCTATGCCTACTACTTGGTTAAGTTACAAGTTAATAACTCTAAAGAATTCTAACGAAATGTTTATGTGGTAAAGGTTACTATAGCATAAATGACTTTCTTAATTATAATATCACATTTATTATCTCAATCAATATAATTGATAATATATTATAAGACCGCCCTCAGACTATGTAATTAATAAATTTTATTAAAAAGAAAAAGCCCACTCTGTTTTTTGTCTTCTTCTCAGATCTGAGGCATAAATTTTTGAATGGATGATGTGATTTAAAATTCTATTTAGAATAGAAATATCTAAATTTGAATTGGTATATCTGCTTAAACTCCTCCTAAGATGTAGCCTTAGTATCTAGTGGCCTCAATAGTATATAAACATATTGTAATAAAATATGTATCACAATCATAAAACACTTTGTCTGTACACACTATAAAAGGATTACCTATAAAATCAGATGAATCATAACATTGTAAATTTTATAGCCTTTGTTCGAACTTGAGCTATTAGGTGTTTTATGCGGCTTACTAATTCCCAATTCTTTTTACATACTTATCTATGAAGGCCGTAATAAACTTTAAGCATTCCACTGAAATTGATAGACACGGAGTTATCATTTGACAGTATGCGTGTTGGCTGCTTTTGTCACGCAACGCAGCCCTGCCCCAAACATAAATTATTTACAAAGATCAAAAATTAATATTACAGATCTTCCTTTCAATCATGCCTACGAACAACGACATTCTCATATGATTCTAATATGAATACAAACTCCAACAGAATCTATTCTTATGAGGGAAAATGTATTAACTTTTGTTTGGTCTAAATATTATATTAATTATATTCATTATATTTAGAGTATACGCTTTTAATGCTGCGTAATAGTATTGGATCGCCTTTTTTAATACATTTTTCGTATCATCGTCATCATCATATAAGCAGGAAAACGTCCACTGCTGGACAAAGGCCTCCCCAAAGGATCTCCACGATGGTCGGACCTCCGCTACCCTCATCTAATGTATTCCAGTGATCTTGACCAGATCATCGGTCCATCTTGTCATTTTTGGTATAAGATATTTTAATCAGTCATATAAAGTCTCTACTCTATGCAACTATACGCATTAATTGGATTAGTGCAATAAATATTATCATAAGAATATTTGATTAAATCCCAGAATGATATTTCCCCAATATAAGTTAATAATTAAAAAATCAAAAATAACTTATAATCGATTAAATATAAAAATTGCAGCAGATTCAAACATACACTAATAAACATAATAACGCATCTGAAATAATAAAAATGTTCTATGAAATTACGTATTCGTCAACACTCTGTATAATACAATTCTGAGACCCGTCATCGGGCAAAGACCTTAAATTTTTATGACCCTTTTTCACTATATAGCAACCCTTTCTCGTGTAAATAGCTCATGTGAGATATAGATTCCCCTAAAAAAGTGAGATATAGTTTTTACGACCGCCATATTATCGCTTGTAAAATTCAATAACATGGTTTGTTTTAGTGTAATTAAAAAGGTTGGAAGAACTTATTTTGTTAAGGATGAGTATTTAATTATTAAAAATTATATTATCATCTATTATTAAGAATTTATTATCATTGAGTGACTTTGCGAGTTTTATCAAATAATGGCAACAATCATTTTTTATTCAATTTTGTAATGTTATCAACATTCCAACGTACTCAAATTAAATATTTGTGAATTAATAATTACAAGGTAGGTTTAAATTTGATCTGCGAATAATTTATTAAAGATAGATAAAAAATATCCTTACTAAATTAGTTTTTTTTTAAATATTATCACTAGTCTTAAGGAGCAAAAACACTGCATATAGTAAAATCATCGTATTTGTAAAAAATATTATAATTTTTTTCCTAAAACCAATTTATACACTTTTACATTTCTTTTGCCTATAATACACATTTCTTCCTCATACAAATAAATAGGGAAGAAAATATGTAATTGTTTAAGCTTAACCCATTAATAATAGACATAAGAGAAATAATTTTACCAGCAACAAAAAACACACAACACTTTCAACTTACTATAATAAAAAATTGTATAATATTGAATAAGAATTAAAAACAAAATTAGAATAAATGAAAATTAGAATAAAAAATAAATGATTTCCTCCCTTTTATATTTTGTTTTTCCATTGAATAGAGGTAAAACTGTCGTTATTTTTTTATCTTTCAAATTTAATGTATTTTTATATTTTGTATTTTCAAATTCAATTTCAAGTCAATGCTGGTCTCGTGTTAAATACATTCATAGTCAAGCAATTTTAAGATTAGCATAGACTACAAGTATCTGCAAGGATGTGATTAGTAAGTGTCACCTGTTAGGGCTGGTTTTGCTTGAGGATAATTATAATCATATTTCTTTCTTAGTAGTCGGCGCGTTGTCACCTGTTCTACTGGTTTTTAATGGCTTTTTTATAAGATTTCGATTTGCATCTTCGGTAGACTAATGTCTTTTGTTGACATTGTAGCTAGATACCAAAGAAAAGCAATTAAGGGAATGTTTCAAGATAAACTTAATAAAGTCAATTTTCTCTTAAATCTTCCGACTATATTTTCATAGAGATTAATAGTTAGTTTATTTTGTAGCATTTCTTGTGTTGAGTTGATGATAAAAATATAAATATACGGCTAAGATCAGCTTATCAGATATGAAAATCCGGATTCGAACCTGCGACTTCTCGGGTTCTGACCGGGTACTGTTTTCGACTGAGGCAACCGTTCGAGTATGCATAGGTCCTAAATTTCGGTATAAATTGGTCAACTCTGAGGTTGTGGCTCCATCTACAGGATGAACTTTATAGTTAATAACCTCTTAAGTAAATAACCTCTTAAGCTCTTAATCCCAGAAGTGAGGTATATCACTTTAAAATAACAAATGGAATGAAAATAAAATCTCGTATCGGAGCATACACAAGTACCAAGCTAACATAACACAAAGCTAGTGACAATCGCTTCACAAGAACTGTCCTTTTCGAGTTTGGAAATCGAGCAGCTTAAAATAAAAACACGATAACCCCTTTTCGTTTCGTTGTTTCTATTATCATTGTGTTTCGAGGGGTCGGTGTTTTGGGCGAAAACAAGCCGGATATAGGAGCCGTTTCCCATCTGTTTTATAAAACTGGAATATCGATCTTTATTACCAAATATTGGCTACTCCAATGTTCACTACTCGCGATGTGGTTTGGTTGCGCTTTCACAATGATTTTGGGTAATTGCAAAATGTAATAAATACGACATTTTTCAAAAGCCTCTTTATAGTTTTAAAAAAAATAATGATGGAAACGCATTCGACACAAACATAAACGATTCGCCCACGAAGGGCTTCATGCCATTATCTATAAAAACATCATTAATGAAAATCAGTGTATGGGAGCTCCCTAAAATATTTATTTTATTCTGTTTTTTAGGTTTTCTGTTATAGCGGCATAAGAAATACATCATCTGTGAAAATTTCAACAGTCTAACTATCACGGTTTATGCGACACGGCCTGATGACAGATGGACGGACAGCGGAGTCTTAGAAATAGGGTATCCGTTTTACCCCAAAGGTTACGGAACTCTAAAAACGTATATCAACCAAACGAAAATCAAATTTACAATCGAGCACTAGCTACCATCCTTACTCACATAACCCCTGTGAGGTTTGTGTTTAGCGTAGACATATTCGTAGTCATACCTGAATAAAACTATATTACTAATTAAATATAGTAAAATAATAATAAGACTTTATTTTGAAGTAACTACACACTCAAATAATGCTAGTTACACTAAAAAAACTACTTTAGTACTAAAAGTAATCTTAACTAACTACTTATTACTATTATTTGAGTCACTATTTCTCCATTCCATTAGAGATAGAGTAGCAGTGACTCATATATTTGCAGTATAACCTGCTACCAATCATCTTCAGGATGCCGTTACTGTTGCCGCTCATTCTGCGCATCATGGAACCAACCACATCGATTGCGCATAGTTGTAAAAACAATGTACTCGCGCCGTCACGAACAGTAACCAAATTATGATGTTGAAGATGTTGTAAAATAATTTTTAGTTTTAATTCCACTGAGCTTCACAAAATTACTTTGACATGCGTTTCGCTTCCGAGGCATTTTCAGGAGCTGTTCACTTGCAATCACTTTAACTACAGTGGATACTCTCGAAACAAATTTGAAACTTATTTTGTAAAATTTTGCGGAATTAAAATTATTATATTTGATCCATTAATTTTCTAATTCCAAATATAATTTTAACACCTACATTTAAACAAAAACTTATAGTATGCAACCCTATGTAGAGCTAAATTCAATCCAATTGCATACTCAGTGCAAAATGTATCGATTAATCACAATTGATTCGATTTATCATCGCCATTACTCAGTCAAGAGCTTCACGCCTTCTTTACATTTGCTGATTGCTTTACTTATCGATACATCGATTGCACTGATAAATGTTTCGAGTAATCAAATCGATTTATAATCTTCCAAACGCATCGGTATAATAACCAGTTACTTATCCAAAATGTAAATAATTAAAACCAACTCCTTGATTGTATTTTTCTGAATATTGCAATAATAAATTTACGAAATTTTACGGTTATAATAAAGATCGTATCGTTTTAAATATTACTTAGAAAAAATAAAGTAAAATCATTTATTCAATTAGGTCAAATGGACACTTATTAATGTCAAGGATCTTACGAAATATTTGAGCTTTAACGAGAAGATTTGGCAATAAACACATTGTCACTCTTTTATGAAGCCTAGTTTTCGATACTTCTGTGCTGGTCGATATTTTTTGAAAAATTATATATATATACATAATATTTTGAAATATATATTGAAGGTGAGAGATGTATATTATTTTATTCGTATTTAATATTAGATCTACCTTGAAACACGGTGGAATAAAGTTCTTTCTACTGTAAAATGAAGAAATTTCAATGGGCATTGGCATCGTCATTCTCATTGGTTCATCCAGAGTTGCTTACTATGGATATGCATTTTCTGACTTTATGTGGTTTGATGGTGATATTCTGCAGCAAGAATCAGTTATTTCGCGTCTAGTTTTTTATCTAAATACAAAACCACACGCAAAATCGTTCTATTTCATTTGTTAGATTTTGCCATCATCGCTTCAGTCGAAAGACGTTGACTGTTGTACAAAGGCAAAAGATTCCCCAAAGATCTCCACGACGCATCGTCCTGCGCTGCCCTCATCCAACCTATCCGCTGATCTTGACCAGATCGTCAGTCCATCTTGTGGAGGCCTACCAACACTGCGTCTTGTAGTAAGTACATGATCACCATTCAAGGACTTTTCTGTCCCAACGACCACCAGTTTTTCAAGCTATATTCCCTGCCCACTACAACTTCAGTTTCGCAATCCGGGTTATATCGGTGACTTTGGTTCTCCTATGGATCTCCTCATTTTTGATTTGGTCTCGCAAGGAAACTCCGAGCTATCTTGGCTATGGTATGAAAGATGTATCCTCTTCATTACCCTCTGACCGACCATGGGCTTTCTCGTAAACACCATAGTCTGCGACCGAGTCTTCGTCCCGTACGCCGTCCGTGGCAATAGCACACTGGCTTAAATCCTTCGTCTCTAGGCATTCTAGTTAACATCGTTCCTTATAAATTGTGGACCAAAACAAAGGTGGCCCAAACTACCCTTCAATTAAAATATTAAAATTTCCCTGCTAACAGTAGAACAATAGAGTTTAAATTTATAAAACGCTTAAAGACTGTTGAAACTATGGTACCCCACCATAGTTTCAACACGTGGGGTAAACACAAATGATATAAAAAGTTTATGCTGTTTAATATATGTTAATGTTATTACAGCGACATAAAAAACTACCATCCCACAATGCATTGTAATAACTTACGGTATACATCTACCACTAAAGGGCAACGCGACTTTTTGCGATCCTTATTCACTGTACGGAGAGTTTATCTGTTATATTTCAACTGTTTTCATCTCATTTTTTACAACCACAAAAACATGTAACGCAATGTAACATTCAATTTATAATGATAGAAAAACTACAGAGACAAAACTGGGCCTATTTACAGAGAATTCAATCAATTACGGTACCGGACAATCGCCTCCAGAAATATATGGACGCTTAAGATGAGTTAACGATAAAAAACTTTGCGGACAGACGATGACAAAAAGTGCCGATCGGGAACGGAACAAAAACAGGCTTCTTTATAGCCTCGTCTCTCAACAAATACGGTGACAACGCAGAATTAGGAGATTCTTGATTGACAGTGAAACGCTGACAAGTTATATTTCAGCCGCTTTGATTTTCGGCTATAGTAGATTTTTTGTCGATTTTAAGCTTTCCTTTTATGATGATAAAATATTTGTTTTACAATAGCCACAGTTAACACCACTTAATACAAGAAAACTTCATTTAAAGCACATTTTTTTACAAATTTATCGTTATTAGATGGATTATTATGAAGACACATTTTTAATGGATTTATAAATTATTATGGATATTACTGTATATTTATTATAACTATTCATAAAAAAAATATTATAAAACGCCAGCATACCGCAATTATTTTTTTAATATAACCTTAGTCATTTTATTGATAGAAGCTTATATTTTTTTATGCATTTGTACATAACATAGAAGCATTCCTATATAAAACCAATATTGACAGTATAATGAATCAGTTAATTCCAAATGAAAAGCATATTTTAACAAACAAAACGAACAGTCAATGGGAATGGCGTCGAAGCGAAGTGAAATGAAAGGAAGGAAGGCTCCAAAACAAAAGTTGCTTCCGGACATATATCACTTGTTGGCAAATAGTCCGTGCCACTAAATCGTGCGTTATACCTACGGTATCAATGGACTAGCAGTGTCATTACGTCGCTCCATTGCACGCACGCTCCTGTTGCCCGCTCCGATGATAACAAATAATGACAAAGAGCAAACTAAATACCACGCAGAACTTATATAATTAAAAAAAAACTAGTATATATTTTGCGTATTGTTAATCGTATTTGATAAAATGAAAATGAAGTGAAAATCATTTATTGCAATAAATACATACAACATTAGTGTTGGGGTCTTTTTTTAAGCATGAAAGCCTGTAGTAGTAGGCCCCGCTCGTCCATAGCAAAAACCGAGATATAATATTAAAGCAAACAATTACTGTAAATAAATATTTTAAACTAAAATAAATTTTACTAACAATAATATTAACATAATATCAACATAAAAGTTGATTGGTATGAGTATCAAAGTAATCAGTGCGCCAAGTGTGTGTGTGTATATGTGTGTGTTTGTGTGTGTGGGCGTGCATGTTCATGTGTATGTGGGTTAGAATACTACAACATAATATCTAATGTTGTAATCTCGACCTCACCTCGAATATTTACACTGCAATTATATATTTATATATATTAACTGAAAAAGTAATCATTACAAATAATTGTTACCAATCTTTAAACTATGACAGTGTTCATGCAAAAATTGACATATAAATAATTTCTCAACATAATATGTAATCATGAGTTATAAATGATTCAACAATGGGATTCAAATCTATAGAAGCGAATAGGTTAAATAATATAATTTTTATTTTCATATTATGCAAATGCCAATTCTATCAGTTTTTTTGTCTTTGACATTAACTGCTATCGTATATTTTGTTTCACCACTTATTTCCTGCAGCCAGCATCCGTACCCGTACTGTATTTCTGCTCCAACAGAATTAGAAGGGTGTACTTTATTATCTTCTGAGGTGCGCTACCGATGTAAAGTTTTATTTTCTGATTTTATCTTAACAGTCGTTCTAATGCAAATATTGTGGACAGTTAATATGTAGAGTGCATGCAATCCACCTTAGATTAAGGCGATTATGTAAAACATAGACCTCTTGTGTACACTGTAGTCAGTCAACATAAAAATTGAGTAGATTTTCACAATAAAAAAGTAAATAAGAACTAATAAAAACCCGGTGAAGTATGAGTTTATTTTAAAAAGAGACGAAGTGCTTCAATTATTATCATATTATACAAATGATTTGAGTTTTCTTTAGTATTAATTCTGCCAATATTTGTCTTCTTGTTTCGTCTCTACACGAGGCATCCTCAGGACGTGTTGACTCGTCAAAATCTGGACTGCTGCAGTTTCGTGCCAGATTTTGGCACGTGTCAAATTGTTTAAAGACAAATATTAGCGGAATTAACACTAAAGAAAACTCAAATCATTTGGATAATTATGGATTCCCGCAAAGTAACACCTACTTCAATAAATTTTTTTTTATCATATTACATTATACACAGATACATAGCGTACTCACCGAAAATGGATCTCCAATTTAGCCACGATTCTTAAGAACTTCACTGGTTTTATCAACTCGTACGAATGCTATTCAACAAGCACTCTTATTCACGATAATTTTTAACATATACCCAATACTTATTAGGGTTAGGGTGCCGTACTCAAATAACTACTCCATTGCCCGTTTGTTAATCCGTCGGTTTGTCAGTCAGCAGGCTGTATCTCGTAAAAACCGCAATAGCTGGACTGATAATTTCATCTCCTTCACTCAAATATGTGCGAAGGGAACGATGGCTGGTCCATGCATCAATTCGTGAACGGGTGCTGCTTGTGGTGCCAGGTCTACCTGTTATAGTTAGTAAAATATTATTGTATTTGTTGGAGGCTATTACTAATTATGACATTAATCACGACCATCATGTTCACGAAGCATCCTTACACAAACAATGAATTCAGGCTCTAAAGGTTGATTCATTCAATAAAGGCTAATTTAAATTGTTACAATAGTTTATTCGTTATTACTTTTTATAATATATCTGATATTTAAAACGCATTTAACTTTGAATACGATTCATATAGGTATTGGATGCAGCACCTTACAAACTGTTTATATTTCTATTTTATTTTTTAGATTAGAATTATTAGAGATATTGTATTGTAATGGGCAGGGCGTATCAATTACCATCAGCTGAGCGTCCTGCTCGTCTCGTCCCTTATTGTTTAAAAAAAAAATAAACAACAAAAGTGATAGTATGAGAATTTTGTCAAAATTAATAATATTATTTATATGCAGCAAGCAACTCGTAGGGTCTTTTTTATTTATATCTCTTTTTAAAGGTGTCATAGTAGAAGTAAAGCCTTATTACAAGTATTGTAGTGTGAATCCAAGGCCTTAATTGCCTAAATTGTATACATAAAGTGTAATACACTTTAAAATACCACAGTGTCTGAAGACAATGGTTTTCAACCAGTGTGTGTTACCAGTGATGACTTACGGTACGCAGAAGTGGTCGCTAACTATGGGCCTTATGAGAAAGCTCATGGTCACTCAGAGGGCAATAGAGAGGGCTATGCTCGGAGTTTCCCAGCGAGATCGAATCAGAAATGAGGAGATCCGTAGGAGAACTAAAGTCACCGACATAGCCTAAATGATTTCGAAACTGAAGTGGCAGTGGGCACGCCACATAGTTTGACGGACAGTTGATGATGATGATGTAAGATTATCTCATTAAAAGGTATAAAAAGCTTTTTTTTCTCAAAATTGAATTCTTTGGAATTTTTTTGATGTCAGTTCAGACACTAGTTATACCACCGCTTCGGAAACAAATGATGCTCTGAGAGAGAAGAGACGGCGCAAGAAAGTCTCCAAGCATGCTTTCTTGCGCTCTTTTTAATAAAATATACAATTATAACAATACTTATTATTACCAGTGGGAGGCGCCTTTGCACAGGAAGCCGGCTAGATTATGGGTACCACAACGGCGCCTATTTCTGCCGTGAAGCAGTAATGTGTAAGCATTACTGTGTTTCGGTCTGAAGGAAGCCGTAGCTAGTGAAATTACTGGGCAAATGAGGCTTAACATCTTATGTCTCAAGGTGACTAGCGCAATTGTAGTGCCGCTCAGAATTTTTGGATTTTTTGAGAATCCTGAGCGGCACTGCATTATAATGGGCATGGCGTATCAATTACCATCAGCTGAACGTCCTGCTCGTCTCGTCCCTTATTATCACAAAAAAAAAATTCATAGTCTAGTCCCATTTGCACGGAACCCTCAGAAAATTTAGTATTTTTTCGCTGTTGCTGTTTCTAGAATGGCGTTGTAGATACCGTAGATATACTGTTATTAAAAAAACATTAAGGCCTGGTTACACGATACATCCACATAATATAACTTTGATTGAGCTATTAACGTTAAATACACAGTGCTAACGTGTTGTTAAAAACACAACGGTTATTGTTACAGAATACAATAGTAAATTGCTCTTGCAAAATCGTGTTTTTAATTCACATTAAAAAAAATCAATATGTTTATATGTAAACATGAGAGCTTCTATCTGTTAGGCAACTAATAATAACAGACCAGGTTTATTTACGACAATGCTATTTTAAGATTCCGGGATGATATGACATGCGAAAAAAAGCGCGTACACCTTCCTTAAAGGCCGGCAACGCTCCTGTGATTCCTCTGGTGTTGCAAGAGAATGTGGGCGGCGGTGACCACTTAACACCAGGTGACCCGTAAGGTTGTTTGTCCTCCTATTCCATAAAAAAAAAAAATTTTGCTTAATAATGTTAACGAATCATGATTAAATTTTGTAACAATTAAACGCAAAGTTACCATAGTTATACTTGTGGAGCCTAAAAGCTTAAAAGGCTATACATCTCAGAATGTAAATTAAATTTCATTCTGCAATAAAATTTAATTCTACGTTATTGTGAATGCTACAAAACCTTAACAATAACTATTGACATTTGAAAACATTTTCAACAAGCGCTTTATAAAAGAATATTCTGGAAAAATACAGAAGTTTGAACAAAGAGAACAATTATCATCTGTTGAATGTCAAGGCCACTTGGCTTGACGGACTCATTCTTATCCAAAACTTGGAAAATATTTCGCCATTGTTCGCAGTTCTGCTGGCGCAATGCTTCAATTTCTTAACTAGCTATGTTCATATGTCTAATGACCAACTCAATTTGTGACCTAGTTTTGAACCCTGAATTTTTTATATGGCCACACTATACGTACTATGTATAAAATATGCAATGCTATTTTTATGTGATTGACAGTTTTGATAACAGTTGATTATTTTGACCACGAAGGCTCATTTAGTGACTTTATTCTGCGCGCTGCTTCCTTGACCTTTGGTATAAGCCCTAATGAAATGAAGTAAATTAAGAAAAAAAAATATTAAAATTAAAATTATTGGGCTATAAAAAATAGATGACGAACGATTCTCAGTCGTAATAAATATATCGTACATAAAATTTATCGTACTACAATTATCAGTTTATTCAATCGCCATCTTGCAACTCTGTTGCGTATCTGTGGATGGAATAGAATAATATTAAAATCGCGATACAAAAATAGGTGTTGATCATAGATGGGTGAAAATTTCAGGTTGTGTGTATTTTTATAAAGCTAAATCATATTGAAATTAAAATAAAAAATTGTAAAAAAAAATATATTATGGGTGGGTTATCATTTAGGGATATTAAAAATAGATGTTGGCCGATTCACAGATCTACCCGAAATACACACAAACATTCAAGCAAAACGGTTTAGCCGTTACGGATGAGTTTGGTAACGAACACCGTGACACGAGAATTTTATAAATAAGATATTATGCATGAATATTAAGAATAAAAATAGTTTTTATATAGTCGGGAGGTTTGATAAGAATTTATTAAATATAATATTAATATATTTGGTAATTTCACTAAAATCATCATAATTTTATATGTAGATACGTAACAATGTCTTTCAGGTCAACTAGTATTACACAAATTGAAGTCATAAGTTAGTTAAGTAATCCCATAAACTTCCCTATATCGACAAAATTTTAAGAACTTCATGAAACAGATAAAGGTGTTGTGATCGATGTCGATCGTGGGTATTCAAATTCAAAAAAATGATTGTCGTAAATTCTTACAATTTAATGGCCTGGTTTTAGTGACATTGTAATGTCACCGGTGCACTATAGTGATAATGTAAGACAATGATATTTTGACAACTTAACTGGTCGTTACTTTATGAGGCCGCCTCTGATTGGTTTGTTTTTTGTATTTATTGTATAGTCATTATTTTGTAGCTATACAGTTGTGTAATCAACTAGTAGTTTTTTAACTTTAACTAGGCTTTTGTTTACTAGTAGGTCCCAAAAACAAATTAAGAGCCGAGCGTAGCATGCCGCGGCAGACGCCGGCGAGTGCCACAACCGAATCGGCCCTTGTTCACTACAAGAGTAATTTCAGATGGAAAATTACGTACACGCTCAAATGTTTACTGTTATTATTTTGCAAATTGCGTATGAAAAAAAAATACCTATCAGTCACTAAACTAACTAACGGTCTGTCACTAAAACCAAGCCAATTATAAGAAATGAAGTCGATTGACAATCTACTGTTTCATTATAATTATAATTAATTATATTATAATTAATTTAACTAGGCAAAATGTAATATCACAGATTTGACAATATACTTACGATATAATATCTAGTGTTTTATCGTTTTGTTTAATTTAAAATTAGAACTGAACACTCCCTCAAGTCACAACAATGGTCTCGATATAAAAACCCACGAAGCATGACAACGAAGCGCTTAATCAAAAAGCGGTGACTCGTTAATATTCATATTTATTGTTTTAAATTATATTTTATTGTTATTCATTCGTTCTCGCGTACACCAGCAGGGGGCGCGTGGCGATACGCTTAAGTTATTATCGTATCAACAAAACCGTTTTCGGAAGTGTGTTTTATAGGCGGTAAGATGATCGCGGGTTATATTGAAAATCACGTTTCGCGCGATAATCTGATAACAGATTAATAAAACGCCTTCATAATATTTATTAATCTTAACGTTGGGAATTCAACCTTTTCGTTGTAAATTTTCTTTTTATTGTTTATTTAGAATAATTTAACTTTTACAAACACAAACTAACATTATCTTTAATTGAACACATGTTACGTACGTACAGAAATTCATAGCGTTAAAAAGTAATAAGTAAAATTTTAGTTAAAATTTTTAATAGGTACAGTATGAATTAAGTGATACATCGTTGTATACCTCTTAAGTCGATTCCATCTTTTATTTATTTATTTTTTCTATTTTCTCCTTTCATGAAACCTACTTTCTAGAATCATGTGGTTAAAAAATTTGAAAATAATCCCTAAAAGCGAAAGTTGAATTGAATTTAACAATTTTTCACAATTCAATTAATTTTGTTTTATTTAATGGCCATGAACTTGATTTATTAATTTGAACAATATTGACACGGGAGTGGGTCAGGGATTGGAAATAATACTCCGCTTATAGGAACGAGTCTTTATTTGCGTTCACTTTTTCTGAACTTGCACTTCGCCGGTCTGCCGCTGTTCCTCTTGTGGGCGGCGGTACCTTCAACGCGTCACACTGCACCGAACACTACTTCTCTTCTGTCTTCTTCTTCTTAGAACACTTCCACTTTTCACTACTTCTTCTTTTCTTCTTCTTCTTCTTTACACTTTCGAGTCAGAACTAGAACTGCCGTAGGCCACGCTTAGTACGGCTTATATACCCCCGGATCCGTTCTATTTTCAAAATGATTCTCCCATTCCATCTTTAAATTTAAATTGTACTAGAAAATTCTTTTAACTATTTTTATCCTGCTTACACATTTTCCATCCCTTTTTTTCTGTTCGATTTGATCCTGAACTTACTAGAAATTTCCTTTAACTTTACAAAACCCAAAAAAATCCATACACTGGTAGGTGTATCGAACCCGGGTCTACAGCGTCTAAAGTAAACACTTTTCCGCTGAGCTACGAGTATTGCTGACGGAGCTGTTGAAATTAACCATGTCTTGAAGTTTGACAACTCTCGTCATATACTTCAAAGGGTTGCTACGCAACACTGCCCCCTCCCAAGACATGATCGTCCCGATCATCGTTGCTTCCGTAGTACTTAGCCACCCGATCGACATGTACGATTTTCGGGGGACTTCGAGGGGTACGCTGGATCCTGAGAGTCACATCATTTATCCTTGTGATTACTTTATATGGTCCCTCCCAACTTGGTTGGAGCTTCGGAGACTTCCCCTTTCGCCTTACAGGATTGTGTAACCAAATCAGGGTTCCCTCTTCAAAACTAGCAATATTAGCTCTTCGATCGTAGCGGGTCTTCATCCGTTCACTTGCCTTAAGCCCAGTTGTTCTAATTTCCTCGTAGATGTCAACCATCTTTTTCCGTAACTCATCCACATATTCTGTTATACTTTTCGGAGTATCCGGTGGACAGCCTGAGAGTAAATCAGCTGGCAATTTCAATTCCCTTCCAAAATTGGCGTACGCAGGAGTCACCGTTGTTGTCTCGTGTATTGCGCTTCTATACGACATAAGAAACAGTGGAATGTACTCATCCCAGTTATCCTGATGACTGTCCACTACTTTTGCCAGATGTCGCTCCAGTGTTTGGTTAAACCTCTCCACCATCCCGTCCGACTGTGGATGATATGGCGTAGTTCTGGTCTTATGGATTCCCAAGATCTTGCAAACTTCTTGAAATACTTGTGACTCGAAGTTCCGCCCTTGGTCACTGTGCAACTCCAAAGGCACACCGAATCTGCAGAAAACTTCATTCACCAGTTTCGTCGCAACGGTAACTGCTTCTTGATTCGGTAGAGCAAATGCTTCCGGCCACTTCGTGAAATAATCCATCACCACCATTATGTAACGGCTTCCAGCTTTGGTGACTGGAAACGGTCCGGCTATATCCAGAGCTACTCTCTCCCACGGAGCCCCAACATTATACAACTTCATAGCTCCTCTGCTCCGGGTTTGAGGTCCTTTGACAGCTGCACAACTCTTGCATTTACGGCACCAGTCTTCCACATCATCACGGCAATGCAACCAGTAAAATCGTTCTTTAATTTTTATGAGAGTTCTTCTTATTCCCAAATGTCCACCTGAAGAACCATCGTGATAAGCTCTCAGGATCTCGTTCACCTTCTCCCTGGGAACGACCAGTTGCAGATGGCAATCCTTTCCTTGCGGGGTTTCCCATTTCCGGCAGAGCAACCCGTCATGCATCACCAAACTATTCCATTGTGCCCAGAGACTCTTGGTAGCCGTACTGTGTCTAGCCACTTCAGACCATTTTGGTTTAAGTGATCCACTTGCTAGCCAATGTAAAAGTGGTTGAAGATCTTTATCATTTTCCTGAGCTCTCCTCATTGCATCGTTGCTCCAGTTCCCATCGATCGAATCTGTTCTGATCAGTCGGATTATTGGATTTTCTTTCTCCTCCTGACGAATGCAATGTTTGCATTCCGTCGGACAAGGTCTTCTGGATAAAGCATCTGCGTTTCCATGAGTTTTTCCTCCTCGATGTTCGATTTCAAAGTCATACTCTTGAAGTTGCTCAATCCATCTGGCCACTTGTCCTTCCGGATTCTTGAATTCTAGTAACCACTTCAAGGCGGCATGATCAGTCCTTACTAGGAATTTGCGACCCAACAAGTACTTTTTAAAATGTTGTAATGTCTTCACCACGGCAAGTAACTCCCTACGAGTTACACAGTAGTTTCTCTCCGGCTTCGATAAAGATTTGCTAAAGTATGCAATTACAACTTCTTGATCTCCCCTTTTCTGAGATAACACTCCACCAATTCCAGAATTGCTAGCATCAGTATCTACTATGAATCTTCCCTCTGTGTCAGGATATCCGAGGATAGGTGATTCACATAGCCGTTTCTTCAACTCTAAGAAAGCTTGTTCGCAGTCTTCATCCCAGGAAAAGGCTCTTTTCTCCTCTGTCAGTCGATGTAAGGGCTTAGCAACATCAGAAAACCCTTGCACAAAGCGTCGATAATAAGAGCATAGTCCAAGGAATGCTCTCACATGTGTCTTTTCTGTCGGCGTCAGCCAGTCCTTGACAGCACTTATCTTGGCAGGATCCGTCGCAACGCCTTGCTCCGAGATAACTTGCCCCAAGTAATTCACCTGACGTTGAAAGACGGAACATTTCTTTGGACTCAACTTCAAGTTGGCACCCTGCAGTTTTGCGAAGACTTTTTCGAGCTTCTTAAGATGATCTTCAAAACTTCGTCCCATAATGATTATGTCATCCAAGTAGACAAGGCAGGTTTCTCCCAACATACCTGCCAGCACATACTCCATCAACCTTTCGAAAGTAGCTGGGGCGTTGCATAATCCGAAGGGCATTGTTTTGAACTGCCATAATCCTTTTCCGGTTGAAAAAGCCGTCTTCTCCTTGTCTTTAGGGTCCAGATCAACTTGCCAGTAGCCACTTTTCAAATCCAGAGTAGAGAACCACGTCATGCCACAAAGTGAATCTAAGGTGTCATCGATTCTTGGCAATGGATAACTGTCCTTCTTAGTAACATCATTCAGACGCCGATAGTCCACACAAAATCTAGTTGATCCATCCTTCTTCTTCACCAGAACCACTGGAGAACACCATGGACTCGACGACGGTTCTATCACACCATTTTCTTTCATATCCCGAATCATGTCTTCCACTTCTTGTTCGCGTGCAAACGGAATACGTCTTGGTCTTTGCCGTATCGGAACAGTGTCTCCTGTGTCGATCTTGTGTTTCACCAAACCAGTTCTTCCGATGTCCCCGTCGTTCTTTGAGAAAATCCCGGAGTAGCGTAGCAGGAAATTTCTCGCTTTTATTAACTGTAGCTTGGTAAGATTGTCCTTACAGCTATCCAGAAGTTTCTGTATGTTCACATCCTGGTTTGCAGCTTCGGTCTTCCTCCCTTCTTCACACTTTCTTAACCAAGCTATCTCCTCACAAGCTCCGATCACTGTTCCCTTCCTAGTGATTTGCTTGTCCCCATGAGGATTAAACACGGGAACCATCGCAATCTGGGAGTTACCCACAACAGTCCTGGCTGGGATCCATGTCGTGTCCGATGTCTCTCTTTCTATTATAGCGCATTTACAAGGTTTTCCTCTGTCATCCCTTGGTAGGACTACCGGGACTAGGGTCTGCGATCTCGGATTTAAAGTAGTGTCTCTTAAGCACAACACTTTCCCAACAGTTCCGCCTTTTATTGGAATTTCTTCACTTCCATGCTTCAATACACCATGTTTCATGTCAATGGTACACTGATGATTTCGAAGAAAATCCAACCCAATGATGCAGTCATCTGTGATATCCGCGATTACCACTTTTTGCCAGTACAACGTATCCCCGATTTTCATGGCCACGACCTTCTCTCCCTGGACTCGTATGCGCTGGCCGGTAGCTGTTGTGAGTATTAAGTTTACATTTTCTCGCATATGTCGTCTTCCGATGCTCTCTAGTCTTCTTTGGCTAACGACTGTACGTGAGGCACCCGTATCCAAAGTGAAACGGCAAGATTTTCCATTTATCATTCCTTCTATAACTAAAGTGTTTCCGTCACATGTCTGCTTAACGAAGATCCTTGGGGCTTTGCTTCTACCGGCCAGCACCCACCCCACTGCCCTGGCCTTTTCTAGTTTTCCTGCTGCTCCAGCGGTGATGTTGAGACCGCCGCATCCTTCCTACGTTGCGTTATGCTCTCACGCCTGGGGCAAGTGCTCCTAATGTGTCCTCGCTCCCCACAACCATAGCATACTGGGTTATATGCTTGCCTTCGGCTGGAATCTGCTGGTACAATTTTGCGGAGTCTCAACGCCCGAGAATCGTGGCGAACCGCTTCCACTTCCAAAGCATGTGCCACCGCTTTCTTCAAGCTGGTATGATGACTCAATCGTACGGCTGCTCTAACTTCGGCGTCCCGTATTCCATCGATGAAAACTTGGAGCAACATTTCTTCTATTGCAGTTGGCGACGACTGATATGCTTTACGCACTAGTTTCTCGGCTTCCACGGACCACTGCTGTAGAGTTTCGCTAGCCCTTTGACTGCGGTCCTTAAGTTGCGCCCGGTACACATGTTCGAGGTGTTTATCACCATAGCGTGCCTCCAACGCGTCAATAAGGTCTGTGAAGGTCACTTCCTCCTTCCCAGCGCCGAGTGCTTCCAATACGGAGAGTGCTTCGTCACGGAGCGCTAGTGTGAGGGCAGAGTGCGCTTCTTGGTCACTCCAACCGCAGGCTCTTCTGACCGTCTCCAATTGTAGCTTAAAGGCAGCCCAGGAAGACTTGCCGTCGTAGGGAGGTACTTTTAAATTTCTGCTCGATGTGGTTCCGCAGGAAACTCCTGTGTTGGCTGAAGGACACACGACCCTCCCACTGAGCTGATTAATGGTAACTTCCATCTCTCCCATCTTCCGTTGAAAGTTCTCTTCAACTTTGTCCATCTTCTTTTCCACACTATCAATCCGGGCGATCTCTTTTTCCACAGCGTCAATACGGGTGGAGTTTTTCTGCACAACGGATAAAATGTCTTTGGAGAGGCCTTCATGCAGGCCTCGCAGCTGCTCCTCCTGTCGGCGCGCTTGTTCCTCTTGCAAGGCCCGCAGCTGCTCCTCCTGTCGGCGCGCTTGCTCTTGCATCATGGCGGCCATCTGCTGCATGAGCGCGCTGATATCTACGGCAGGAGCCTGCGGTGCTGACACGGTCGCACTGAGTCCAGAGCCGGATGTTTCTGACTCGTCCTCTGCCGCTGCAGCTGCTCCCGCTCGCGTGGTCACTCCCTTCTCGTTCCTGGGCACTAATGGCATCTTTCCAATCCCACTTCTGACACCAATTGACACGGGAGTGGGTCAGGGATTGGAAATAATACTCCGCTTATAGGAACGAGTCTTTATTTGCGTTCACTTTTTCTGAACTTGCACTTCGCCGGTCTGCCGCTGTTCCTCTTGTGGGCGGCGGTACCTTCAACGCGTCACACTGCACCGAACACTACTTCTCTTCTGTCTTCTTCTTCTTAGAACACTTCCACTTTTCACTACTTCTTCTTTTCTTCTTCTTCTTCTTTACACTTTCGAGTCAGAACTAGAACTGCCGTAGGCCACGCTTAGTACGGCTTATATACCCCCGGATCCGTTCTATTTTCAAAATGATTCTCCCATTCCATCTTTAAATTTAAATTGTACTAGAAAATTCTTTTAACTATTTTTATCCTGCTTACACATTTTCCATCCCTTTTTTTCTGTTCGATTTGATCCTGAACTTACTAGAAATTTCCTTTAACTTTACAAAACCCAAAAAAATCCATACACTGGTAGGTGTATCGAACCCGGGTCTACAGCGTCTAAAGTAAACACTTTTCCGCTGAGCTACGAGTATTGCTGACGGAGCTGTTGAAATTAACCATGTCTTGAAGTTTGACAACTCTCGTCATATACTTCAAAGGGTTGCTACGCAACAATATTATTATAACGTTTAGAATCGAATACTATATTAAAGTATTTTACATTTTTGTATATTATAGCAATTCATTGTGCATATATAAAAATTTAAATTATTACACTTGGTTTATATACTACTTCTTCTCTTTGTTTTGTGTTTAATTAATAAAAAATTTGTATCTTACTGTGTGTGCGATTGTCCGATTAAATGTATTTTTACCAGTGGAAGGCTCCATTACATTACATTACACATTTCTGCTTCATGGCACATAAAGGCGCCGTTGTGGTACCCATAATCTAGCCGGCATCCTGTGGAAAGGAGAGGGTCCTTCTTACGTAAAAAAAAATAAATAAATAAAAAAATAAAAAAAAGTGTAAATGGGTAAATGTAAAATTAGTACGCAAAAACAAGAGTTATTGAGTACAGTAGATGCATCAATCCACACTTACCGTAAATAAATTTAGGTATTCTGTTAGCATTATATTAATGACTATTAAAAACATAATAACTTTAATTTTAAATACATGAAGCAGAGTTTCTGGTAACCGGATCATCTTGTCACCACAAGTAGCGCCCGTTTACGACCATGACACATGGGCCAGCTATCCCCTCCATATTTTAAGGGAACGACCCTTCCCACGTCGCCACCACGAGCAGTGACATTTAAGCGAGCATGACGATACCTGTCACGAGAACTCAACGAAATAACAAAAAAGAATATTCATACTACCTGATCGTTAGCAGTCACTTCCATTGTTAAGTTTTCAATCTAATTGAACCAAATCTTTTAAAAAAGCTAATATGAATGAGTTTGTTGCGCCCATTCTTCTCAGGTCTGGCATTCGTTTTAGAATGGGTGGTAGTTTTTGACTTTCAATAATTATTGATGTCACATCCTATTTTGAATAAAAACATTTAAAAAAAACTTGTTGAAGTTTAATTGGTAAACATAAATATTACGCTTCTTAATACTATACACCCCGAAATGTTTCGCTTGATAAATCTAGAGCCGTTCCCTTACACTTACAGTATACATTATTATCTATAGAAATCGTGCTCGCTATTATGTTAAACGCCGTGCATAGATAACAACTGCAATACCATAAATAGCTAATCAGAACTGGATTTAATACGAACATTACTTCTGTTATTTTTATGGTCTAAGTCGGTGCTTCATAATGCATTGTACTATTGAAGAAATTGTATTAATAAACAATGTCGCTTAAAGTTGTATTTATTTCAAGACATGCATATTATGTACTAGCTTTCACCCGTGACTTGTTCCGCGCAAAAATCGTATCACACTCCTGCAAATTTTAAATTTAAATTTTATTAATATTAATGATTGAATTGTGAAAATCAACATGTTTCAGTATGACAGTTGTTGTACTTGGTACTTGGACAACATATTTTGCATGTCAATTGACGAAACATATTGGATTATTAATAATATTATGTTAACATCTTAATGTTACAATACTACAATGTTTCGTGCAGATAAAATTTCATTTCATTTCAATTTGAGAACTCCTAAATCAAGTTGGCTGTATTAGTACGACTAGTATGTTATGTGAAACATCACAGTAAATAATTAAATTCCTATATAATATTTGATTGGTTAAAAGTTTTAAATTACAATGATACATAAAAACTTATAAATGTACTAAACTAAAAAACAATAATTTAAATTATTATACCAACGTTAGCAATTTTCTTTTCTTACTTAGCACAAACACATACACACACATCCATACACGCACATACTTCCATACACACACATACACGCAAATTTATTTTAATTTTATTTTGTACTATTATAGGTTAAGAGACTGGACCTCACGACACAGGGAATCCTAGTGTGAGGCCCGAATACTTGTAAAATTAAAGTTACTTACTTTAAACCAACGTATACTTTGTAACAGATATTTTGTCAATCTATGTAACTAATATGGTACTGCAATAAATTATTCTTATTCTTATTCCTGATCAATATAAACCTATAGTTAATAACAAATTTGGGGTAAAATAATAATATAATTATGTGCTATTATAATAGTAGTATACTATATTTGGCTGTTTATTCCATCTACGGTCTATCCTACACGGGTTCCGGTTTTATTTCACGCCAGAAATATCGTAAGTGACATCCAAATTATTGCAATGATAATTTAAATTTTCATCAAATCATGCGTTCGTGTTGAATTTCAAAAATGATTAGAAATTCATACTCTGCTATCCTAAGAATTTTGTAAACGAAATCAATTTTGTTGCAATCATTTTGCATGGCGGCAGTCTTGCATTTGAACAATTATCTTAAATTTGTGGTGTACTCATATAATTTTACGCATAGATAATTTTGTATAGCAGCCATCTCAGATTTCATTAATAATCCCAAATTCTGTCTCTGCCATTCTGAGTACGTTAGTAAATATTCTTTTTTTTTTGACTTACGCCGCTCATTATTAGATGCGGACTAAAATTCTCTTCAAAATTTAGAGATAAAAATATATTCCCCATTTTTTGTATTTGAGTGCATAATTTCATGATAACAGGTTGAAAAGTTGAGGTAAGAATAAACAAATTCCCAGTTGCATTTGTTATATTAGAGAGGACAGTAAGGATAAATAATAAAACCCTTTTTAAAGAAGTCTTACAATTCTGTTGTATTTTGAACATCGTGTTTCTCAGTATTCATTGTTTTTGTCAAGTTTTCCAAGAAATTAATTATAATATTTTGAAAAATTATATATTATATCTGCATAAGACCGTTGCACAATATTTTAACAAAATCAATCCAGTTTGAATATTTTCAAATGAAATTGATACAAGTAAATAGGTGGCTACTCGAATAAACCTTGGAACTAAGTACATTACGAAATCGATAACTCCAGTAGTACAAAATTTTAAGCGTAGTTGTAACATATTGCTATCTGATTTAACTTTAATTATTGCCGTGAAGATACGTCCATGTAGCTGCAACAACGCCTACTTCCTTCACAAACTTGTGATTCGGGAGTAGAAATGACCAGAGTGATGTTTTGCTTTATTTTATTTTTGTTTGAAATGAAAAACATTTGGCTTTTAATTTCAAACAGGCTTGGCTAAATAAAATAAACAAAAATAAAACATGTTTCATACTTAATGCGAATACTAAGGACACATAATCACATCTACCTAGGTACTAGGCATTATTTTAGGTTTGTTTGTTGTTAGTTAAATATTAGATGCAAAAATCGCTGTATAGTTCAAGTTAATGTAAAATTAAAATAGTAAATGGCCATACATTTTGGGAAAAATAGGTTGAAACGAATCACTACTATATTATAAATGTGAATGAATGTAAGTTTGTTTGTTACGCTTAAATGCCTAAACCACTGAACCGGTTATGATGAAATTTAGTACAGAGATAGATATACCTTTTATCGCGAATAAAAGGCTTGGCAGAGTTGAAATAAGGGTGGAAGTTTGTATGAAAGTTCGTCATTATCGAAGATAACACCTTGATGTTTATAATAACAAAAATAAATAAATATTTGTTCAGGTTTTTTAAAATTTACACCTGTGTGGGGATGAAAAAGGGGGATGAAGGTTCTATAATTTGTAGCTTATAAAAATTTATTAACCACAGCAGTTTCTATGTGTACTATTTGCAAAGTGAGTATATTAAAAAATAAACAATGCTGCTTAAAGTAACTATTGCACACGGATGAAGTCGTAAGTAAAAGCTAGGTACTAAGACATATATTAATCAATTCAGAAGAGAAGCAATTCAGTTTCAGAATAGGTTGAACCGTCGACTGTCACTACGAAGCACCCGGTTTGATCCTCGCCCTACACGTACCAGTGTATTTTTGGTTTTCGAATTCACATACGACTTCATAAGGTTGGCTCAACTCACTTTGAATTTTTTTTTGAGAAAAATATACAAATAAAAGTATTATGCTTAAGAGACAGTTTAACTAAATTAAGGAAAAAAAAGATACTTATAAATTCTCAACTGCATAATTATTGATAAGTTTAAAAACTATGCAGTTTGCTCTGTATTTTAACAGCTCTGTGATTTGGAACTGACGTGTGCTACTGGTGAATTTGATTTTAGATAGTAATGTTGATGTTAGTGGAAATAGGTAATTGGAAACAATGAGAGATATTTTTGTATTTTTAAATGTAAATTTCCTTTTTGCCTGGTCGATACTTTTATCGAGAACGCTGCTGTTGTTTGTACAAGTTTAAATTAATAAATTAAAAAAAAATCATGTAATGATAAAAGTTCGCATAAAACTTTTTTTACTCATATTGTGTGGGTGGACTGACCAATCTGTTTTGAAATTTTTTATTTAAATATTTTTGTTGCATCTATTTGTTTACATTTTGTTTAAATATAAAATTTATTTTTAATCTATGAAACCGCTTATATTTTTTAAAGTGGCAAGTAATAAAATGTATAGCTTAAACATTCGTGTCCTTAATTTTTGACCCCAATGAATAAATTTAGTAGGGACTGATTTCAGAAATAAATTTATTAAGGATATTCATAGTATGGACGGTAGAGTAATATAAACCTTCTCAATTTTTTAATATCGTAAAATAAAGAAGTTCTTCGAACAACAAAATCAGTACAATCTAGTATAACTTATATATATAAGTCACAAAACTGTCAACATTTAATATTACAGAAAAGTGTCACGCTCAACTATTTCCCAGAAGGTAGCCAATATACTAACTAAATGACGTCCACCTAATCTTGGCATGATAAATACACTTTTAAAAGAATGAGCCGTGTAGATTACCACCACCGTATCTTGTGTCCGTTTTATAAATCTGATAATTCTTAACGAAAATTAACGAGCGCCCGTGAACAGAATTTAAGAAGGCTGTGTAACAAAATGCTGAATTCAACTGATACATTTATAACTATTTTTTGTTTGTCAATTTCAACAATATTCAATTACATTATTAAATTTATTTATTAAAGGATAACCTACAGCTTATGATACATTATAATATTTATTACAGAACATAAAACAAACAGCTAATTAACGGTTTTCGCATATAGAAACAGAGAGGAAAATATTTTTTTTTGTATGATAATAAGGAACTAGACGAGCAGGACGTTCAGCTAATGGTAAGTGATACGCCCTTCCCTACGATGCAGTGCCGCTCAGGATTCTTGAAAAACCCAAATATTCTGAGGGGCGCTACAATTGCGGTCGTCACCTTGAGATATAAGATGTTAAGTCTCAATTGCCCAGTAATTTTACTAGCTACGGCGCCCTTTGAAGGGTACTGTAGTAATGGGCAGGGCGTATTAATTACCATCAGCTGAATGTCCAGCACGCCTTGTCTCTTATTGTCATAAAAAAAATAGGACAAGTGATAACACGCGTGGACAACTGCGGGGAATAGTCTTATGTTAAATAAAAAATTAATATAAATAGATTCCGATGAGGCACATCCTTGCTGTCCTAAACTGTTAAAGCTTCGATATACAACAAATTGCACATAACTCAGATTGTGAATATCTACAGTGCCTTGATATTTAAGTGAAAACTCAACTACTAGAGCAGTGTTTAAAATTATTTAATTGGAGTAAATAATCCCTACTATGAATTGATATTCGTCATCAACGAATAACTGACAAGTATTTTTTTCTAAATAAATAAAAAAATCATAATTTTCCTACTCCACCTATATAAAGGTACCTCAATGTTTATACATTGTTAAAGAATATTCTCGATTTAATGCATAATAAATATTTCTCCATGAATCCGTCATCATATTGTAACCGCCGTAGCAACACGACATAATAATATATCGATTCGTATAAATACTAAGGAGTCCAATTTGTTATTAAATGGGTCATTAACTGAAGACAGAGGGTTACTTTGGAATCTAATGAATAAATGCTTTTTGATCGTTTAAATATTAAACAGGGGATTGCTGTTTCCGTTCCAATGTCAAGTTACGTAACACTACCTGAGCTTGCATAATTTTATTTGAAGACATTCCTGTTATACGACCATTTGCAATGGGAAGTTAGACTTAAAATATTTAATAATAGAATTAGATATCTTGTTTTTCTCTATTTTCGTTGCAACTATAATTCTTTGCAGATTTTTAAATGTTAAAAATAAATGGATAGGTCTCAAAACAAATAATGAAAAGTTAAAGTTATAAATTGCATTTAAAAGAAAATCTCAATCTCCTTCTATGAGTACTAATTAAGTTTAATTTTTTTATCAAGAACACAGGTGTCCTTATAAAGCGTCAAATATGCAGAGGATGAAACAAACAAAAAACAGACAAATAATTTTTATTTCGTAAGTAAATTGCATTACACTTGAAATATTTCAATAATTTCAAATTAATTTTAGAAATCATTTCAATTACAATATATGCAAAGTGATGCAACAAAATACACAAACGTCAATTATTAAATGCCTTACACGAGTAAGATAAAAAAAAATATGTAAATTAATAAGTAAAAACATAGTAATAGTTATTCGGCCTTACAAATAAACTTGGTATAAAGTTATAACTGATGTTAAACAAAGAAAATGCAAAATGTTTACAATATCGTTGAAAACACTGTCAATACAGTGATAATTCTGAAGTTTTCCGAATGACAAGCTGCATTGCAAATAAACGCGGGAAACGTTATACGTCCGAAGAAACCATTCGTTAGCAAAATGTCTATTTGTAAACATTTTACATATTCTTGGTTTATGCTTAGTTATAACTTTATGCCAATTTCATTTGTAAGGCCGATTGAATACAAACTTAAAAAACAATACAATGGATGCATTAATCCACACATACCGTAAATAAAAATAAAGGCATTATGCGAGCATTTTATTAGGTATCATTTTATACATCAAAGGGTGACATCGTGATAAATATCAACAGTTTTACCTATTCCGTTACCAACGCATTTAAGTTGCAGCAAATTTAGTAAGTAAAATAATGCTTAAAACAAATTCACATAAAATATAATATTATACATAATGAAATAAGGAGTACTCAGTAGCCGTAAACAGGCTTAAACTCACACATATTATGTATGTCCAGCGCCGATCTTTTCTTGAGCCATTCCATAACTTCTCACAGCTGTCCCAGCACTTTGACGCTAGGTAGTAGGTACCTACTTAAACGAATTTTTAAGACGCTTTGACTTACGACTTTCTCATTGTAACATCACTCGTTGTTTCGGAATTATCTGTCAATAACGCCTCCCTCTTCTTATCTGATGTGCTAACCAGACAAGCAACCAGAACACAAAATCAGAGCAGCACCTTTGATTCAGCGCCTGAAATTAATAAAAAAAGTCAAAGTTATTTCGTGAAACTAAGCGAATTTACATAAAAGATTATCATAACGTTAATGTTCGGTAGAAAGAATGTTGGAGCCATGAACTCCGTTAGTTGCAAAAATTTATATTATGACAAATATAGATGGTTGTTTCCGAGTCATAGATGTTTATTTGTACTAATAAACATCTATGACTACGATGCTATATTTAATACAATATGTATAACATATAAATATAACATAACATATACACACGTAGTCTTGCAAGTTGCAACTCATAGCACAGGCTAAGCCTAGTTTGGGGTAAGACAATTTGTGTAAAAGTGTGTCAATATTATTATTACATTATTACATACTTCATTTTTCGTAAACTCTCTTGAAGTCTATATGATAGGAGTTCAGAGATTAACGCCTTGAGTTATACACGATCGAGAAATTTGGCAAAATTGCCTCGCATTAAAACTGCACATACATTTAGCACTATTATATTCAAATGTTGTGAGTGTAAATTCCGCCAAGATTCGCCTTCAATCAATTCCACATGTGTTTCAGTCTCGTGCCAGAATTTAGGGAGTCAACATCTCCTGAGGATGCCTCGTGTAGAGGCGGCAATCATGTCGAATTAATTGAAGACGAATCTTGGTGGAATTTACACTCAAGAAGGCTCACAACATTTGAATAATTATGGAATTCCGCAAAATAACGCCTAATTCAATAAATTAGCACTATAATAAATAATATTTTCCATCCAGCCTTGTATATTTTAAAATATTTTGCGACTCACACTTAACCTTTTAGCATCAAATGACTATAAAATATAACACAGAATTATAATAAAAACCAGTGTGCATCCCCACACAGACGTTATCGCTGCATCGTATAGAGATTAAGGCTGCTGCAACCATGCAACGTCATGCCTCCGAATACACAGGCTTAAGACGCAAGCGATAGGCGACATTGTTATATTAATATAACTACAAATAGTTGAAGCCTATTGTATTAAAAAAAATCTGGTGTTTATTTCGGTAAAACAGCCTTTTTCAAATGAGAATGGTATGACTTGGCAGTGAATTCATTTTCATAACAAACGTAATAGAAGACATAACTATAACTATTCAAAACTTTTACCGCACTCAAGGTAAGGCCATATGGAGTATTGCTGTCATCTCTGGTCCGGCGCACCTCAGTGTCAGCTGGAATCATTTGACCGCGTACAACGCAGAGCTGCTCGAATTGTCAGTGATCCAGGGCTTTGTCAACGACTAGATCACTAGGCGTTACGTAGAGAGGTTGCTTCATTATGTTGCTTCTAACGCATTTAATACCGTGTGAACTAATTCCTGCCGGCAAAAGCATGACATACCACAAATTACAATGACATCCCCACCATCTGGACGTATGGCGTTCCTCCACTGTGTGGTTTTCAAGGAACAACTTTCTTCCTCGTACAACCAAGCTGAGGAATGAGCTTCCTTGTGCGGTGTTTCCAGGACGATATGTGAGTGGCGACGATTTAATATCAGGTGGTCTGTACGCTCGTTTATCCTCTTCCATAAAAAAAACTTCATCAATCTTTTCATGTGTGTCTTCTACCGTATTTATAACGCAGAGTGTTCCGAAGAGCTCCTGTGATTTCTCTATGTTGCAAGGGATTTTGGGCGATGGTGATAACTTAACGTACGCTCGTTTAAAAAGGCGGAATTAACACTAAAGAAAACTCAAAACATTTGGATAATTATGGATTTCCGCAAAGTAACGCCTACCTCAAGAAAAGAAATATGTATGTTTATTACGTCGAATACAATATACATAAATAAATAAATAAATAAATAAGCCTTTATTGCTGTTACTAACAATAACATTTTTTAAATATATATCCTTAACTAATTGCTTACAATTTTCTTAACAGCTTGTCCTTCGACATAGGCCTCCTCCAAAGACTTCCATCGTTCTCTCTCTCTCGCCATTCTTATCCATTCTGGGCCAGCCACTCTCTTAAGGTCATCCTCCCATCGTTTTATTTGTCGCTCTTTGCTTCTTTTGCATTCTCGTGGATACCACTCCGTTATGATTTTTGTCCATTTTTCGCTTTTGTCACGTAGCATATGTCCTGCCCATTTCCACTTTAATGTTTTGCACACAGTTTTGACATCTTTGAATTTAGTTGTACTCTTAATTTTTGTTAGTTTTATTTTATCTCTTCTTTTAATTCCAATAACACTTCTTTCAATTCCGTTTTGGCAGATTTCGATTTTTTTCAACAACTTTTCTGTTAATGCCCATGTTTGGCAACCATACGTTAGACATGGCAAAATGCAGGTATTATATACTTTTCTTTTTTCTTTAATTGGCATATCTACATTTTTCATAATCTCGCTAAGAGACCAAAATCTTTTCCAGGTGTTGGCTATCCTTCTATCAATTTCTTTAGGCATGGTGTCAGTTGCGGCTATAAGCTGACCTAGATAAATATACTCCTTTACATATTCTATTTGTTTCTTATTTACTGTGACGTTATAGGATTGCGAACCATTGGTCAAAATTTTTGTTTTATTTGTATTCATCGAAAGTCCTGCAATGGCACTTTGATCTGACAGTTGTTGTAACATTTGCTCAAGGGTTTTTGGACATTCAGAGAATAAGATTAAATCATCTGCGAAACGAAGGTGAGTTAGCTTTTCGCCATTGATGTTGATTCCATTCATATCCCATTCTAGGTTTCTGAAGATCATTTCTAGGGCCGCTGAAAACAACTTCGGTGAAATTGGGTCACCCTGGCGGACGCCTCTCTCTATAGGAAACTCTTCACCAATTGTTTCGAGCCTAACTTGCGCTGTACTTTTTGAATAAATATTTTTAATTATTTGTATATACTTCTCATGTATTCCCTGTCTATGTAGTGCTTGCCAGATATATCCGTGCTCCAAGGAGTCAAACGCTTTATTATAATCAAAAAATCCCAGATAGTATGTCTTGTTATATTCTTTATATTTTTGTAAAACTTGTCTAAGAACATGGATGTGATCTACTGTTGAATATTTGCTTCTGAAGCCTGCCTGCTCTTTCGGTTGATTTTGGTCAAGAGCAGAGGTAATTCTGAATAAAATTATTTTTGAGAAAACTTTATATATATTAGACATCAAGTTAATTGGTTTATAGTTCTCTATTTCACCTTTATCTCCCTTCTTATGTAGCAATATTATTGTTGATTTCATCCAGTCTTTGGGAATTATTCCAGTCTCTATAATTTCATTAAATAAGTCCGTTAATATAGGAGCACTTACCGAAATAGTAGATTTAAGTATTTCATTTGTTACTTGATCAATTCCGGGTGCTTTATCTCTTTTTTGACTATTAATTGCTCTTATTGTTTCAGCCTCTAGTATTTTCGGTATATCTTCAGAGTCTATTCCGTTACTTAAGTCTTTCACTTCTTGGGAGTTTGTTCTTTGTTATAAATTTTGAAAATAATGCGTGGCTAGTTAGAGAATTTCTGACCTTTTTTTTGTACAGTTTCCATCCTTTTTTACCCTTAGCATCCAATCTTTTTTATGGTTTAGTTCTTGAAATGCCTTTTTGACTCCACCAGTTCTCTCAATGTGTTTCTTTAATGTACTTAGCCTCTTATTTTTCTTGTCTTTTCTAATACTAACATTTATTTTTTTACTGATTTCTGATATTTTGAAACGGTTACTTTTCTTCTGATTATTCTGTAATAGCTCTTTTCTTTCTTGTAGAAGACATTGTGTTTCAACAGATATTGTTTTTTTGCTCTTAGCATTTACTTTACTAGTTTCTGTTTTCAATAGGTTAATAAATTGTTCGTATTTAGCCTGAGTGGGCATATTTATAATTTCAGTATATTCTTTTAATTTATGTACATTATTTAAATGGTGGTCGCTGTTTCCGGTACAAACTATGGCTCCATTATCGTTATTAAATCTTCTGCGTCTTTTTATAGGCGTGCTTGTTAACTTAGCACGAACCATTTTATGATCGGAGTGAAAATTTAAGCTATGTACGATTGATACATCTTGAAAAATGTTCGTATTGTTAGACATGATGAAATCAATTTCATTCTTGTGCAGTCCATTTGGGGAAATCCAAGTCCACCTTTTTGTTTTCTTTTTTTGATAAAAACTGTTCAAAATTCTCAGTTTATTTTCTATAGCAAATGTGACTAATCTGTTACCATTTTCACTTCTTTTACCTGTTCCGTATTTCCCTACAGTGTACTCTTCTCCATTATTACGCTTTCCAATTTTACCATTAAAGTCGCCCATTACGATAACATTTTTGTGGGAATTTAGAACAGCTTTTCGTAGATCGTCATAAAATCTTTCAATTTTTAGTATTTCTTCTTTTTTGTTTGATTCAATTGGCGAGTATGCTTGAATTATAGACCATTTCTCATTGTTCTTTATTGGCATCTTTATGTCCAAGACTGCTATTCTTTCCGATATACCATTAAATTGTTCGATGTTATTGGCGAGTCTCTTTTTGATTAAAAACCCTACGCCGTACAGACCTGGTGTCTCGCCTTTGTGGTATAAAATGTAGTTCCCCGTGGTCTTCTATGCCTTCCCCAAACATTCTCATCTCGCTGATGCCAATAGTATCCCATTTTACTTCTGATAGAGCGAATTCGAGTTCGAGACGCTTCTCAGCAGTTCGTAATGTACATTGTATGTAGCAATGTGTATATCTGTGGTTATATTGGAGGATTTTTTTTCTTTCTTGAGAGGGTTGTGGTCTTCTTCCCCCACGATGACCAGACGGCTTGGGGGAGTTGTTTCTGTTGTTTTCTTTATCTGTATTGTACTTAGTTTTTGTTTGCTGTATTTAGTTGCTATTGTTTATTTGTAATCTGGTTCGTTGAGAGAGAATTTGATCGCACTCTCATGATGTCGTATACATTTGATCTGTGGTTTTTGGATGAGGTTAATGTCGGTTGTTTTGTTGACTGTAGATCAGTTTGTGGAGAGGTGAGTATTTCTCTTTTTCGTTTATTTTTAGCATTAAAGTTTTCCCTGATAATAAGCTTGTCGTGTACTATGTAGGCGAAATTCCCCTTTTTCCGTTCTGCCAGAAGCTTGGGTTGTAACGCTTTTCTCCTTTCTAATGTCTCTTTAGAATAATCTTCAGTAACATATAATTCCTTTAATTTCTTTTTATTCTTCATTATTTCTCCCTTTTTGAACCCACTTACTAGGGAGATCAGGATGGGTCTTGGTTTATCGCCTTTTTTGGAATGTCCAATACGATGGATTTTATTTATCTCCACGGTCTCTATATACATACTAGATCTTAAATTTACAGCAGTATCTTCTATTTACATATGTAAATCAGCATGCAAAAAAAATAATTAAAATAAAAGATATTCTTGACACTGGAAGCTTTTTAACAATCATTCATTGAAACGGAAGGCCTAGAAATTGTTATAAGTAAAAGTATGAATCATCGATCGTATAAGTCCGAGTAAGACAATACTAGATACTTTATGAAAACCGGTCAATTACAAGTAGGAATTATACGAGAGGGGAAAATAGCAATGGTAGTAATAGTAAGTTTAATTTTGTTATTTTAATTATTTGTGCTTTCGGATATAGTATTGACGAGTCAGCGGTAACAGTTATACACATTATTTCAATATTTCAGCTGCCTGACTTTCTAAGACAAAAGCAATTGACTCGATTGTATGAAACGTGCAGTGATTGACAGATTTACAGATAACGGCTTTAATCTTGTAAATAAAAGGAGATAGCCGAAATCCACTACGCACGTTATAACAAACTGTTCGCTTTCAAACTTAGCCGGATTATACTTCGTTGCCAATGGCGATACTGTAATTACTACTATTTCAAACTTATGACAAATGACTGCACGTTTCATAGTAAACAAAATTTCATTTTTACTTACATCATTACGTAAGTATTTACATCCTCTTTATCCAGACCATTGTGGTTTGTAAGTAACAGCCCGTTGAGAAACAGATAACGAATGACAGCATTCTTTAAACATCATATTTTTAAGGATTCTCTTTCATTGGAACCTATTTTACGAAAAGAGATATGACGCGCCGATAGATATTATAGAGTGTAATGTCATCTTTGGCAATTGTACTACTTAGCTACTACAGATGCTAAAATTTGCGTTCACACTCGTAATATAATAATATGAATAATAATTTTAATTTTATTTGTTGTAAGTACACATTTAGTTACTATAATTATATTATATAACATTATGTTAAACATTTACATTTATTTGGTCCTTCGAGCAGCTAAAATATTGCGACGGAGCATATTGTGTATGCTCATAAATAAATTATTTATATAGAAAACCTGATAGCCCAATGATGCATTTCCAATTTTTATCTGTCAATGTGTGCATTAGCTAGTGGTTTAAATTTCAAAATACAAAGTAGCTAATGTCAAGCGTGGCTCACTGTTTACGACTTTTAACAATATTATATTGACTTTACATTTATATCTCGCTGTAATTCTGTTATATATGTTCTTCTCTCTCGCATCTCTCTCTCTCTTGCGTCTATAATTTGTACCTACAGTAAAATAAGAGTGAAAATGTAAATATATACTCAAATGCGTGATACCGTGCCTCGGTATAAACTGAAACCAAGTACGGTTTGAAAATATTAACTGTATCGAAAGCTCTTAATACTTAAACCCGGCATGGAACAGTCTAAGCCTCGGGGAATGGACAAAATAAAAACGAGCAGCCTCCTTGTTGGCTTATCGAAACAGATTACTTTTTAGAATCGTCTTCGGGGGATCTTATAAAGATATTCTCAAAGGATTTGAAGATTCTTTTTATTAATCATTTTCCAAAAATTCCGCGTTGCATTTATTGAAAACTAGTTTCTGCCCGCGACTGCTTCTACGTTAAATTAGTATCGCGCTGACTCGGGATGTGTGTAAAATTTGTAATAACACGTCCCATATCGTTTTTTATGCAAATGAGACGATGGGTAGAGTACAGTCTAAAACCGTATGTGAGGCCTTTGCCAAAGTGAAAACTTGTAATACCTAGTGCTAAAATCAGACAACTAATAATGCGATTTATTATAGTGTACTAAATGCTTATTATCACTATCACTTCATATTATAAAACAAAGTCCTCCACCGCATGTCTATCTGTTCGCGATAAACTTAATAACTACAGCACCCATTTTAATGCTGTTTTCACCAATGGATAGCGCGGTTCTCGAGGAAGGTTTAAATATATAATTTGTTAAATTTTTATATACATTTTTGTATACATTTACGATATTTGTTTGAGGTGTCGGAACAAATAAGCCGTCTAGGAGTTTTCAACGAAAACTCTGTCAGAACCATTCGATTTATAACAAAATATGGAAATGTGCATCTAATATAGGTGTACAGAAAAGTCCATGATGGAATATGTTTATCCCTTCAGGATCACATACTTTACCCATTTTAATACTTAAAATATTGGCAATTATAAAGCGGTAATGTATAAGTTGTTTACAAAAATACGATATGACGTTTTTGTTTCATTTTTAACTTTTTAACCTTGATTACACATTTTCGACGGCGTTAGACTACATTACTTTCAATACTCACATCATTATTATTCTATTGACAGAACAGCGTCTGTCGGATCAGCATATAATCTAATATCAGTATATAAATAAAGCGACATAACGTGACGTAAAGAGAGTTTTCAAAAATACTTGTTCAAAATAATTGTTGTTCAATAATACGCTCATATTATTTCTAAGAGCATTTATCAATATTATAAGACGACCGCCGTATAATTTTTTAGTTGAATGCTTAGCATGGGTGGGCGCATTCGTAATCCAGCCTCTTATAGAAAGTCAAACAAAATTTAAGTTCGTTAAGTCTCTTCCATGATAAGGATTTTTAGAGACTCGCCTTATTCAATTACCTCTATGATAACTACTGTTTTACGTTAATTACATAGAAACAAGTTAACATTATAAAGATTATTACAAAGTTTTCATTTCTATTTACGTTTCTCATTTCGTTAGTTGGCAGTACAAATGTTCTATTAAAATGTTGGAAATAATAGTGCTCACAATTTGAAGTTCTGTTCAAATATTAACGTAAACAAATTCAATTCACAGTTATTATATTTAAATAGCAAAATTTGATTTATATAATTATAAGCTCTATTCGCGTAAAGCTAATATTAGAATTATAATTATTTCATCATAAATAATTATGTTAGCATTCGGTAATTCATAAATATATTTTGTTAATATTATTTATACATACATAAATTAATACATTTACTATTCATTCTTCAGTTTTTACACCTTATTTGTTTATTTAGTAACTTGGCTGCGTCCAGCTGTGGCCACATCAAAATTGACAAAGTTTCAAATCCAATCATATAAAAATGTGCATTAGAATTTCTTAATAAGTAACTAGTTCTAGTGTCGGCATTACTTAGATGTCAAATGGGAATTTGCATTATATTTAAGAGGAAAGGTTTATTAAGTGTAGTTTTCAGAACGCAGTGTAGTGTAAATCCAATTCAGACTCTCCCTATTCAAATTTATAACAACCATCGCTTAACTTGTTACAAGTCTTTCGTCTCCATTAAAATGTTACGCACACAAATAGCTTGATAGTTTGCCGAGTATGTACTTCCCTACCGCAGTGATTTTAAAGTGTTTAAAACCGGCCAGTCATTGTTTGGTTTGTGACATTTTTAAACATTGTTATTGTAAGCTTGTTGCGTGTGCCCATTCGTGATATTATAACTGATTTGCTTTGTTTTGACTTTACACAACACTTACGTCGCGTGTTTAACTTTATAACAAGGAGAAATTAATATTTTGCATTTTTCATATTAAATTTTAAATGTCTTTAAAATCGTATATATTTAACAATAATTTAGTTAAGATTCTTAACCGACGTCGAAAAGGAGGACGTTCTCAATTGGATTGGTATTTTTTTTGTATGTTTACCGATTACGCTGAGATTTATGATCCGATTTTGGTGATTCTGATCTTTAGTTTGATGCGGAATGTTTGCCATTTGGTCCTATAAAAAAATGACAAAATTTGGCCCAGTAGTTTTCATTTTATGAATATTTTTGTTTACGTGGATGATGCTATTATAGTTTGTGTACTACTTTTAAGGAGTTTTTATTTCGATAGATTAAATATTATTATTAGTAACCCCCCGTTTGCCGATAAGTGATAATTTTTTGTAAATATACATTTGATTTTATTATTCGAAATTATCCGCTCGTCAATGACACTCCCCTTAATGTCTCGTACTAGGTATCCACATTTTGAGCGATCGCCAATTCTGCGGAAGGTAAATCCAAATTGACTTCGAAGAAACTTAGCATCATAATTAGAGGTAATACTTCAAGCTTGCCTACATTGTAGTGCTCTACAAGGCGCAGGTCCAGCCCTATTTGGAATACTGCTCTCATTTCTGGTCTGGTCGTAGTGTCAGCTGGACTCGTTTGACCGCGTGCAATATAGACCTGGTAGAATCGTCGGAGATCCAGCGCTTGATTTACGGCTTCACTTGGCATTGCGAAGGGGACGTGGTTTAATTATGTGTCTTCTGTATGAGCTGAGCGCAAAAAAACAATGCTGGGAGTGTTTCCGAACAGATGTTATAGTATTTGACCTGACATCAAAATAGTTCTAAAGGAATCAAGTTTGAGAAAATTCATCAGTGGGAGGCTATTTCTGGCGTGAAGCAGTAATGTGTAAACATTATTATGTTTCGATCTGAAATACGCCATAGCTAGTGAAATTACTGGGCAAATGAGACTTAACATCTTATGTATCAAGGTGACGGGCGCAATTGTATTGCCGCTCAGAATTTTTGTGTTGACGCAAAGAATCTGAGCGGTACTACATTGTTATGGGCAGGGCGTATCAGTGACAAGAGCTGTTAGACCTAATTCCTGCCGCCAAAATCCACTTCCATGCGACACGCTTCAAATTCATGCATTTGATATCATTCTCAACATCTCGATGTATCGACATTCGTCTACACCAAGACCTCACGTCTTAAGAAACTTTCTGCTACGTTCAACCTAACTATGGAATGGGATTCCTTTCGCAAAAAAAAAAAACATAAAATTAATGAAACACCCATATGTTCGGAGCTCGATAGCTTCATTTGAGGAACAATAAATTGTATTATAATTCGCAACGGGGAGCCACCGTCGGTTTGGTCTACACTATACTACTAAATTGTTTTAATAGCCACACAAAATCGTCGAATCATTACTTATTGTGTTTTAGAAAGCTATCCCCATCTGGACAATAGAATAAAAGAGGCTTTTATTAAAGTTTTTAGGAGTGGATTTAAAATTGCATACAAATGTTTCCTTTTGCAAAGGGTTTTTGGATGATTTGATTAATGAACCATTGGCTGGTGCGTTTCGAGTTAAAAAAAATGAATGTGGTGGCATAAAAGGCATTTATTTTCTCAAAATTGATTCCATTACAATTATTTTTGATGTCATTTTTAATATACTAGACATTTGGGTAACAAATGGCGCTCTGAGAGAGAAGAACTCTCCCACCATTTTTTTGCGCTCTTTTTGATCAAAATATATACCATATTGCAATGTCATTGCTATTAATATAAAATAATCATAATCTAGTCCAAGGCTGGATCGCTTAGATGTTCAGCTGTAGAGAAGAAGAATTTACGACAGAGCCATTCTTTTACAAAACAATTACATTATTTTCTATATAATGCCTGAACAGTAGCTACGACTTCATTATAAAAGTATATGTATACATTTACCCTTAAAGCTATTATGTATCTTATAAAGCCTACAAGAATTAGTTACAAGCAATCCCTTATTTCTAGAGTTATAACAACCTTAAAGAGATGCTTTTCTCATTTTATAAACAATAAATAAACTAGGTGAATGATCTATCCTGCAAATAATTTCTAATAGTTAACAATTATAGGAGAAGTTGAATTAATCGCCAAAAACGGTAAGCCAAAGATATCTTTTGCTAACAGGCTTACTGTTTTTTAGTTTCTTGCTTTTGATGGATGCAGTCTAGTTAAATACTGTCATGCCCATTTCAGTTCAGAAAGGTTTAGAGGTTTGTGTTCACGTTCCCCTGATATGCGACTTTCCTCATCATAAGTTCGCGCTTTTGATTGACGCGGCGCAGGACTTCCACATTCGTGACCTTGTAAGTCCAACTAATGGCCAACATGCGTCTATATGCCCACAATTCAAAAGCTTCTATACGTTTCCTGAGGTCTTCTTTAATAGTCCACGCCTAACATCCATGTCGAAGTATTTGCCAGATGTAACAGCGCAGTAAACGGTGCGAAAGGAAATCTTAAGACCGCGGTTGCAAAGTTATTTTTTTAATTTTGCTAAAGTTGCTTCGAGCCACTTCAATTGTGGTCTTGATTTCTTGGTCGCTATTCCAGTTCTCATTTAACCACGTATCTTTCTGTATCCTTTAAAAATATTATTACTAAGCAAATATTAACATCGAATCAAGCCATGAACTTACAAATGCAAAATGGCGGTGTTAGTTCCAATTTCAGCCACGTCACTGAGATAAAATGTGACTACAAGGATTCATATATACACTTATGTATAACAACGAATAAAAATTATGAAACGAATCAATTTTATCCGAAAGGAAATCGGAAACGTAAATGCTCGATATAGTTTTAGCAGAAATGTGTTCTATTTAGTGGCTTAGTTTTCTTTACGGACGCAGCGGACGGCGAAATTGCTTCAAGACAGGTAAGCGGCTTTCTTTGATACAGGAATTTGTACTCACGTGAATTTTATTTTTACAGCTGTTGAAACTTATGTGGTACATGTCTTCTTACTGCTTCAAATCAATTTGTGGATTATGAAAAGTCATTAAATAAAAGTAAACCTAGTTTATGATTTAGATAATATACATAGACTTAGACTAAAGTAAAGACCTGACACTCCGATAGATATATTTTGGCCAATAAGTGTGTTATCTGGTGGTTTAATCTCAGATCAATAATACGTCTTGCTAGACTGTGACTGCTGTGAAAACTTCAAAAAGATTGATTGAGAGCAGTTAACCTCTATTATGAGCAATGCGTTGACACTAACACAAGGAGACATACAAATCGCGAGTGTACGACGTAGCATGTCACGCACACTAAAATAATAAACCTGACCTATTTTCATCGGTTGTCTAGCAGCAAGAGGCTCTATCTAAACATATAAATTATCTAAGGCCTTAACAATGCCAAGCGTGGCTGACTGTTGACCACCTGTCAGTGAAAATAGGTTACAGTTACATTAGATGCGTTTACCTTTTCTATGTTGCTGTAACTCCGTTAGGGATGTCTTTCCCTATTGCACGTTGTGTTTGTCCGTCCGCTTATTTAAGTCTATTTATGTATTAACTGTCTCCTATGTTTGAAGGTCTGTGCTACATTTATTTAACAGTATTAACTTAGAAGGATTGGTCTCCGCTGCGCAACACCTAGATACTGCGGTATCTAGGTAGTTCTCTACCTAAGAACAATAGCTTTTTTATTGCGGCTACTTACCTACGGATGCTTGCGTGCGCGGCATCTTGACACATAATGGCATCATTCTAATTTTGTAACATACGCTTTATGTTATTTTATATTTTAAAAAGTTTATTTAAGGTTTGACAGAATATGAAATTTGTGACACGTCAACTTCACACATTGTTTGCCACGAGACCACACGAGACTGGCTCGAGTGCGTCCTACAGGCGTAGTATTAGTTACCGCACTTTTCGACTACACCTGCGCTATCCACTTGAAGCGCAGCGAAGACAGATCATTAATCTAAGAGTATTAATTTGATTATTGAATTCCACTGAGCTATATGACGTATATTTGAGTAGTAAAACAACTGCCAAATTGCTGTAATGACACATGATTTCTATTATTTTTTGCCAGTTCTGAAGCTCACTCTCAGAGAAGTAATATAAGTAGAAGTAAGAAATTCAGTCTGCTCTAGTTAACGCTATCCGAACGATCGTAACATAGCCGGGCGTGACAGTTCAATTCCCACAAAATAAAGTGCACCTTTATAATTTTTCACTACAAAAAGATAAATAATTTTTTTTTTGGTTATTATATAGATAGGTTTTTAACGATATGCATCGATTTATAGTTGAGACAGTTATCAGTCAAATAAAAAGTTTGAAAGTAGTTGCAAGCGAACAAAATATCTTCAAAATGTCAACCCAATTGAATATGTCTTCAATGCTTCAAACTTTTAACAATCTCACATCAAAAGTTATGTCTGTGTCGTCAGATATTCATGTGAAGGGACAATATTTCAAAAGCTAGTTTACTTACCCACAAATCTTGGTCCCCCTCTTGTGTCTGCTAAGTGTCAAATACTCATATGTTACACGGTCAAACATTAATTCAGTTACAATTCATAAGCTTGAGAAGAAAATATTAAGCTTCATCTATTATAACATAATATTATATATATGTTTTTGTATTGTTTTACCTTAAAACGTCACCGTTTATTTTGAATCAATTAGTTTTTTTTTTACATTTTTGATTTGCAAACTTCTTTAGAGGCGTTGAGCACTTTTCTCAGGATGGGTAAAATGTTAAAGTGGCGTCAGGACACGTGACCGTAAGACATTCATTGAAATTAATTTTATACAGTGCTTTGGTACCAGGCGATCATAGTAGAAGAAGAGATTGTCTTATGTATGACGCGAGTATATCTTAATATATTCTGACGTCATTTGCACGACGTATACCTAGACTCTAGGAGAATATAAATATGGTAGGGGTGATAGTAATGTATTTTATAGCGGTTGAAATCATGTGTCAGCTTAGCAACATGTAGCAGGACTTTATGTGTAGTATCGAAGCACAGGTCGAGCCAAATATGGAATATTGTTGTTAACCTTGATTGGTAGCGTACCCCAGTATCAACTCGAATCATTCGACCGCGTGCAACGTAGAGCTACTCGAATTGTCAGGAATCTCTTTGAACGGCTAGATCACTTGGCGTTGCTAAGAGACGTCGTTTCATTGTGTGTTGGGAGACCACATTTATCATGAAGGGCTGTTTGTCCTGATTCCTGCCGGTGAACGCACGACAATCCACAAATTACAATAATATCCCCAACATCTGGATGTGTGGCGTTCCTCCACAGTGCGGTTTTCAAAGAACTTTCTTCCATGTACAAAGCTGCGAAATGAGCTTCCTTGTGCGGTGTTTCCAGGATGATATGTGAGTGGCGGTGATTTAATATCAGGTGGCCCGTACGCCCGTGTGTCCTCTTCCAAAAAAAAAACTTCATCAAGGTGCGGTTAGTAAAAACTCTTTTTAATGTCTCGAGCTGATTTTACTGGAAGTACCTAAAGAAGTTTTCATTTCAAAAATGTATATATTAAAGAACGACATTTTAAATGATTAAATATATTAAAACTTTATATTATGAAACTTATACCACAATCAGCGTGAGCAAGTATGACATTGTCTTCTATAAATAGGTTTCACAGATGATGCAATACAACTCGATCCTATAACATAAGACGAAATCTTTCTTTCTGTCGAAGACATTGTTTTAACTATATTTCTTTCCACATCTTAACGATCGTGTTGTCAACAATATTGTGATACTATTATAAAGAAACTAATTACTAAAGTTTAAATTTCTACAGCGATAGACTTTATAATTAGTATCCCATATTCATATGATTAGTATTTATTGATTATCGCGAGTTTAAATGAAATACTTTTAAACAACTAAAGCACACGTTTACCTTTGTATCTTTAGTAACACAATCGTAGACCGACAAAGCAGAGAAAGAGCAAGGTAACTCAATGAATAGATGGTAGCAATAAAGATAGAATGATGAACTAATTGGATGAGGCTTTACCCAACTTTTAGATAAGTATTAAAAAAACATATTATTTAGCAATTATTTTAAGCCAACTAATTCACAAATATGCATAACTTTCATATCTTTTCGTATATATTACTGAATTGTGAAGCCAAACATGAGCATAGTCATATTGTCAGCTGTAAATGTAATTTTTGTAAACTTAATTAACCATTTGAATAAAAGATACGCTGACTGTATAATTTAATAGATATAGTTTCCAAAACATCTATTATCTTAAATTGATTTTTTGTTTAAATACAGACATACTAACAGTTGTATAAAATTATGAGTAACGTACGGTCTTGCAAAACATCTTTGCTTGTCAAACTGCTCGTGTCTTGTGAGGCTAGATTACTTGGCGTTGCTAAGAGACGTCGCTTCATTGTGTGTCTTCTACCGCATTTATCACGAGGATTGCTTCGAAGAGCTGTTCGACCTGATTCCTGCCGGTGAACGCACGACACGCCACAAATAACAATAACATCCCCACTATCTGGATGTGTGGCGTTCCTCCACAGTGTGGTTTTCGAAGAAGTTTTTTCCATGTACAACCAAGCTGTCGAATAGGCTTCCTTGTGCGGTGTTTCTAGGACGATAAGTGAGTGGCGGTGATTTATATAGCAGTTGGATATTCTTAACCATAGCATTTTGCAGTTGAAAAATAGTAGTCATGTCTGTAAATAGTAGAAAAAGTAACCCTCGATGTTGCTGCCATAACTTTCGCCCTTCGTTTATATACTGCAGACACCTCTCAAACACGTCACTCTGTGTCCTACGAATAAACTTATAATTGCACCTTGTTTAATTACGCAAGTCTCGAGAGGTGTTCAGTTTAGGACTCATTTAAGTATATTTTAATTATGCTTTTCCCTTCTCATTATGTCTAAGGTGCTCCGGAATTGTCAACGGCAGCCTTTTACTTGTTAAAAACATTTTGAAGATGAGTTATTTTTCAATTATTGTTCATTAAAATATGTGAATGACAGTTGAAAATTGAGTAATACTGCTGTAAGCATTTGACGTGTTTATATTTTAAATTTATCATACTAAATTTATTCTGAATCCCCGAAGTAGGTTGAATAAGGGCAGCGCAGGGTCGAGCAGTTTAATGAACACATGATTAGATACATGACACGATAATGAACTAGGCTAGGATGACACATGATTTCAACCGCTATAGCAGACATTACTATCACCGCTACCATATTTATGTTCTCCTGGTGTCTACGTCTATATATGATAACCTGTATAGCCGAGTGGTTAGTGACCCTGACTACTAAGCTATAGGTCCCAGGTTCGAATCCCGGTTGGTGCAAGTATTTATATGATAAATATGTTTGTTTGTTTCCGAGTCATGGATGCTTATATGTATATAAATACATATAACAATGCATGCACAAATATGTTTAAGTAAGTATATTGTATTAAATATATCGTTGTCTTGCAACCCATAACACAGGCTATAATATATGCCTAATTTGGGGCAAGATAATTTGTGTACAAAGTGTGTCAATACGTCTTGCGAATGACGTCAGAATATATTAAATTATACTCGCGTCATACATAGGACAATCGCTGAATTATTTTTCAATACCGAGAGAGACCTGCATGGCCGTATACACGGGCCATGCAGGTCTCTCTCGGGAAAACGTCGACCAGTGCCGGGTGAAACTTGTGTCTTCTATCGAGTCCTCTCTCGAGAAGGTCGCGGAATGGGGTAAGTTGAACCTTGCCCAATTTAACCCCCAGAAGACTCAAGTTTGCGCGTTTACCACTAAAAAAACCCCATTTGCTGTATCACCGCTCTTCGAGAACACTTCCCTTAAAGCCTCGCCTAGTATCGGAATACTGGGTCTCGAAATCTCGAGCAATTGCCAATTCCGTGGCCATCTGGAGGGCAAAGCCAAACTGGCTTCAAAGAAACTGGGCGTCATAAATAGAGCACGGCAATACTTCAAGCCGGCCCACATTCTAGCGCTCTACAAAGCGCAGGTCCGGCCTCACATGGAGTATTGCTGTCATCTCTGGTCTGGCGCACCCCAGTATCAGCTCGATCCATTTGACCGCGTGCAACGCAGAGCAGCTCAAATTGTCGGGGACCCAGTACTCTGTGAACGGCTGGATCACTTGGCGTTGCGTAGAGACGTCGCTTCATTGTGTGTCTTCTACCGCATTTATCACGGGGAGTGTTCCGAAGAGCTGTTCAACCTGATTCCTGCTGCCGAATTTCACCTTCGCACGACACGCCACAAGTTACGATATCATCCCCACCATCTGGATGTGTGGCGGTCCTCCACAGTGCGGTTTTCAAGGAGCTTTCTTCCTCGTACCACGAAGCTGTGGAATGAGCTTCCTTGTGCGGTGTTTCCGGGACGATACGACATGGGAACCTTCAAGAAAAGCGCGTACACCTTCCTTAAAGGCCGGCAACGCTCTTGTGATTCCTCTGGTGTTGCAGGAGAGTGTGGGCGGCGGTGATCACTTAACACCAGGTGACCCGTACGCTCGTTTGTCCTCCTATTCCATAAAAAAAAAAAAAAATATTGTTCATTAAATGTGCTCTTTCTTCTTAAGTCGATGATGATGAAGATAATGAAGACGATGATATCTAAGACAGACATTATCACAGGGTTCCTTCCGGTATTACTTTATATCCTCCCGATATACAAAACTGATTCGTCCAATATACAGGAAAATATTTTGATGAATGCAGAAATGAATGAAGTTGTGTCCATGGCATTTTTATTTTCATCTTATTGAAAATGCTTGTTTATGTCATTTAATGCCGTGAATATTTTTACCAGTTATCAAAAAGTGAAAATCAAAAAGTGAAAAAGTGAAGTGAAACTGTAATCTATTACTTTTAACTGAATCAAATATACCACTTAAACACTGGCTTAAACCTTATATATACATAACGTTATCTTATAATAGGTTTTGCCGCCTGCAGCTATATTAGTCCTAAGTTTGGCCTCACCTGGACTACTTTTCTGATTTTTGGGTGGGTCCTTCCCATACCAGCTTCTTCTATTCTATTTTGGCATTCTTACAACCACGCATTTTGTGAGGAACACCTTGCTTCGCACAACCACATTGTGGAATCACATAATAGCTGCAGTTTTTCCGATCCGATACGACTTAGGGATGTTCAAGCTCAGAGTATATTCCCAACTTAAAAGCCGGCAACACATCTCTTGACACCAGCGGTGTTGCGGGTGTCCTTGGGAAGTTGCTTCACCACTTTTCATCACGTGTGCCCGTACATTATGTATTTTATAATCTCGCATCAATAGAAATTAATACAAGGATAATCCCACATAATTACATAAAGTCCAATTTAAGTGACTGAAAGTAGGTAGTAACAGATCTTGCTCATTCAACTCTAAAAAAATTCAAGTCATTAAAAATAAACTAGTTTCATAGGTTTCAATTCGAAAATGTTTCAAATATGACTGACTCTATATAAGTCGAATCAATATAGAAAAATTGCATTACAATTAGTAAATTTTAAATTTTAAAGACTTAGTCTTACATCTTATTTATATTAATAATACGAAAGAATGTTTTTCATATTTCATCAATTTGTCTTCGCTTATTTTATAAATTTCAAACGGAATTCTAACAATCCAAAAGTTTGCAAAGATAACCCGTGTTGCTCTTATTCCCCGGGGCAAAAAGTATGGATAATCAAAGTCTATTATTATTCGAGAATTTTTCAAGCCGATCGAAATATTTCACAAGCATGATAACAGTGGTCAAAGGTACACCTGCAAGTAGGAGGAACGAATGTTGGTTTGATTGATTCAGATGCACTTACATGCATGTGGGAGGAATAAATCTGTACCGAGCTTCTGGCGTCGGATGTAAATCGGTAGTTATTGTGTGGATAAGACTGTGTAGTATATTATACTGAATGAATATTATTCATGACGAAAAATTTACTTGTGTTTTATTTTAAAAGTAGGTGGTAATAATGTGTAATTAATCATGAAATGAATAAATAAGTTTGTAAATTTCCTCATATTTCTTTGTTAAAATACCGATTGTATCGGTGGCGTATATTTATATTATTAGGGTGTGGGGGATAGTTACCAATTATATGTTGTGTTTCAAACTCTTCCAATTATAGCTGATACACAATGTACTTACGTGTATATTATGTATGTACATACTGTGGTTCCACTTTCACCGTTGAATGTTTAAAATTCAAAATTTATTTACGAATTAAAATTTTAGTCTTAAGTTCTTCCAATTCTAATTCATATAAGATGACCTTATGTGTATTGTGGTCTAATTTCATATTTCAATATTAAGCAGAACACAAAATCCTCCTCAGATGCTGATAAAAGTTTCATGGCTAAAATGTTCTGTAATATATTGTTTTAATCTAAATTATTATATTAAATTGTTCAGAAAATATTAATATTTATTTATAATAACTATTAAAGATGATAGTGATTAAAATTATGTAATATCATAGTGGAATCATCAAGTTTCAAATAATAAATGTGCTTTATGTACGATGTACAACATGGTAATAAAACAACATTTTAATATGTTTATGTTATTAATTTTTCTTGTTTGATATATAATGTAAGATTAATAATCAATACATATACATCACTACAATATTATACAAAATACACCTGTAACTAATCAAAGTGGATTATCCATATGTTTCCAACGTAAGAGCATAATAATATTTTCTTGTATAGTACAACCATGGCGTACAATATCCCGGTGCGGAATTACGTCAAGTCATCCCGACCTCCTCTAAACAGGTTTCGATATTCCTGAGGAATAATTTGGTTTTCGTGGTAAGGAATTTAAGTAGTTGTAAGATTAAAGTTTTAAAATGAAAAGTATCACTAGCCTGAGTTTATTTTCCGCCACCTCACTTCTTGCATTTGCGAGTTTATCTTAACATAAGTTTCAAGTAAGCATATGGATGGTTCATAGACTGAGACCGATACGTACAATCGGTACTTAAAAAACTGATGCGTGTTTGTTTTTTATTTGAGATTCTTCAATGCTTTTTATTAGTTTGTGTTTGTCGAAGCACAGTTTTTTTTGTAGGAGCATTACACAAACAAGAGTACGGCTCACCTGACGTTAAGCACCAGAGTAATCCGGAAAACATAGCACAAGGATGTCTTTTTTTAATGTCATTCCATTATTTGATTTTACTTGGTAGAAAGTTCCTTGGTAACCATACTGTAGAGGAACGCCTAATCCAGGTGGGAGCTTTTTTTGTTGACGCTATGACCAGGACGCATCTCCGTTCAAACAGGTCTATCAAAAATAAAAATCAGAAGTTCGCAACTTATTTTAGTTATTTACATAGTATTAGGTTCTATGGTATATTAAGAGTAGGTAATGCAGCTCATATGATTACCACCTTTGTGTCTTGTGTCAAAGAGTCAATAAGAAAAATATTTTATTAACATAATTTTATTTCAACTTTCTTACCTTATATGTTCTTGACAATGTAATGTATGTACATAAGCAATGTTTTTCGAAACTGTTATAATCTTAATGTTAACACCAAGAACAATCAAAAATATGTTATGCCCACTACTCGGTTTATTCATTAATGATCAAGTTACTTATTTTGAGGTTTGTTAATTAATCCAGACCAGATTAAGTCCATAAACCAAATTTAACCAGTAAATATATTAATCAAAAATTACCTGCAGAATGCTCCTATACCCAATATTTCCTACTAAATGAACCCATATCAAGCGTTTTATCCTTTGTAAAAACAAGTCACATGTCAAAGTATCTTTGACAGTTTCGTAGGCTCGAAATTTAAAGCAGATATTTGATGACAAGCACACGTTAATCTGGATCGGCTTGCGATCTCGCTGGCCACGTCATCTCAGAGCTGGGCCCTGTCATATTTTAAATTGTTCTCTTTAATACTTTTACATATCAGCTTTACCCTTGTTAAAATCCTTAACGTTATCATCTTTATACAATGTTTTTTGTTATTTCATATTGAATGATTCATAGTAGATCGTTGACTAATCACTTCATAGCTCCAAAATTATTGTTTATATTATAAATGTCTATTAAGCTCTCCATTTTATGGAGGAGGCGAAATCTCAAAAATTATCGACAAAACAAGGTAATGCAACCTGCAGTTGCCTAAATGTATTCACTAGATGTCACTTTTAGGTTGTTTATTATATTTATTATCTATATCTTTGTTTAGGCTTTTGATTCATCAATAATAGTAACAAAAATTACCTCTTTAATCCTTAAATACTTTATATTGTCATTTGACATATTGACCCTTAATTATATTTTGTTATTTTACAATGTTATTTGTTTTTGTTTCTGGACTTCTTTACTATGCCGAAACTCAATCTACTCTATGCACGAGGATATAAAATCGCATAACATACAAAAAATTGATAAAGACATAAAATAATAAAATATATTGATTCATACTTTTGGTCAACTTTTTCTAACAAAATTATTCTTTGAATCTGTTCCCAAGCATAACATTAATATTCCATAGATGACATAACTGCAATATCAGATTACTCGAGTCATTTAGATGTCAAAATTCCGAAACCACTGTTTTGAATCGAAGTTATTCCCATAGTGCGGTGTCCTGGCCATTAAGTTTTACAGGAAAGATCGAGATAGAAGGCACAATAGGCCGAACATAAAGACATCATACCCAACAATAAATATCGTGGGGCGGTTGATTGTCACAAAGAAACCAACTCTTGTGTTTTTTCAAGCTTCAAGTTACCATTGTATTTACTACAAAGGGCGTGATCAAAACAGTTTTAATGTTTGGTAAATTTATGGTATTACTTTTGTGGTTTGATTGATAGAGGTGTTTGAATCCAATTTTGAATCTATATATTGCAAAAAAGAAAATATTTTTTTTTCATGAGATAGAGTGATGAGAAGAGACGACGTTTTCCTCATGCGAATCGATTTACCCTAAATTCTCCACAAGGATAGGTCCTGCGCTGCCCTCATCCAACCCATTCTGGGGATCTTGACCAGATTATTGGTCCATCTGATGGGCTTACCACACTGCGTCTTCCAATACCTGGGCCGAATTCAATTCACTTTGCTGCCTCAACAGCTATCTTTCCTTCGAGCTTAGCGCCCTGCCCATTGCTACTACAGTTTTGCAATCACCCAGGCTATATCTGTGATTTCGGTTCTCCTACGGATAACCTCATTTCTGATTTGATCCCGGAGCTGAACTCTGAGCAAAGCCCTCTCCATTGCCCTCTGCGAAAATGAGCTGATTACCATTTATTCATATTTAAGACTCCAATTGTAAGTTTTCTACTGCATTGCAATAACTAATTTATATTTAATTGGTATAAATTTTACGATGGCACATACTAAATAAATAATAGACTCAATGTCCACTTCTTTATTTTATTTCAAAAGCTATTAACATATTATTATGTATGGGTATAAAGCAGTTAAGAGCAATCCCTAAGTCTCTAATGTTTTAATAAAAATCTACCTTAAAATCTGGAATATTATTCGCATAAAACAAGACCGTTTATTTTGTAATCCGTATAACGACACAGAAAATACATTTAAAGTTTAATTTAGTACACGCTAAAGTATTCCGCAACTTTGTTTCAAATGTATTTAATTTTAATGGGTCTAAGAATAGTTTGCTTCTGACCATACATCGTTTACGACTTCTAGAGATTACGGCTTGACCGCTAATAGATAAAACATAACTAATGATTGGTAGTCCTGAACTGGATCGTCGGTTCTGTATTTAGTCGCCAGTTGGAATACTCAAAATAGAAGAAGCTTAATTATTATTACTGTCTGGTCATCGCAACATGATCTAGTTTCGTATTATATATTATGTGTGTTGATAATAACCGCCGCCAATAAATTTATAGGGATCTGTACCTGTAGTTTTCTACAATTTTATAGTAATGTAATAGAATGAAAGCTGACAATCTGACAGGGAGCGTATGCCGTGTGTATTAAAAAAATAAACCAAAAATATTATGATTATTATAAAAATGTTTATTTTTTCACAAGTATTTAAAAAGTATACAGTGTTACATCTTGTTCGATGATTTAGAACTATATTCTTAGGACTTAATACATTTTTTGTCTTCAACAATACTCAAAGCTTATCACAAAAACGTCTATAGTTAATGTGACTTACAATTAATAATGCTGTCCCATTATGTTAAATAATTTGATTAAATATTAATTCTTACTTAAAGTTTTTTCTATAGCAATCAATGAAATGTTTGACAAGAAAAAAAAATGGTCTTTGGAGCATCAGAAAAAATAGACAATGAGTCTGAAGGACTCGGAAGCCTTAAGGTCTTTGATTCACAATTGTTCCAAGCAGAGGACTTTTGAGGAGAGGTTCAGACTTGCGAGTTAGTTAGTTGTTATTAATTAAATACTTAAATAATTCAGTGTTAATCTGTCTATTAATTATAATTTATTTTCAAATAAGTAGGTATAAACGTCATTTTTTATAAGTCATTGTTCTCTGTTATGTAAGTAGTAAGTGATAATGTAAAATTTAATGTGTTTGTGACTTTTTAGTAAAAGTTCACAGAAGTTTTCTTTTGTCTTATAAATTTTATGATTCGAATCAGCAAACAATACAAACTCATGGCTATCATCTTCCACAAAAGGTAAATCGTTAATATATATAAGAAAGAAGAATGGACCGAGAATAGAGCCCTGCGGAACACCTATTCCAACAGGTTTACACGAAGACCGTTTGCCGTTATATCGACTATCTTCATAGTCTCATTCAATACCCACACAGCGATGAACACTTTTTGCAACTTTTACAACTTAATTGCTAAATGCTCTGATTTTTACTTTCGCACTCGTAGTGGCTCAATGATCCTTTAATCAGAAACTCTATTTCATATTTTTATAATTTAAGTTATTATTTTATATTTGCGGCTTCAAATGTTATAGTCACAAATAATATACTCCTTTTTGCGTTTATTTATTTACAGTGGCTGTGGATTGATGAATCAACTGACTAGATAAATATCGTGTTTTTATTTATTAATTTATTTACAATTTTTGTCTTTTGTAAAGCATTATTTGACGTTAGAGTCATTTCCTTGACTTCGACAAATAAAGAGATATTTATTTGCTTTGATTTCATTAAATAACATTAAATGTATGATTTGGGGGTAAGGATGATTGCCTAAAGTTATGCCATTTTTTTTTTAATGTTTATTCCAGATTATTTCAAGAAGTTTATGTTATGGGATAGGCAAAAAATGTCGCCTATGCAGTTGTGTACCCTAAAATATTGTGACGGCACCCCGCTGTTGTATATTTGCCAAAATGCGGGTTCAAATCAAGATATCGCACCGCAGCTGACGTATTGTTATCTACAAACGCATATATCTGTGTCTATTCAATAAACATTTGGGCATGCTTTCGTAATTTAAGTCAAGTATGAATTATTGTTCAATGATTTAATGTTTAGTATAATCTGAAGTTATAATCATAAATAAACATCAAAATTTCCTAAATATAATATATTCCTTAAGAGACAATCTGCAAAAGGTTCAACTGATGGTATGTGATATTAATTGAAAAAGACTAAATTCCGAGCGGGATTGCAATATCACTAGTCACTTTAAGACGTACGATGTTAAGTCTTATTAGCCAGGTAATGTCACTAGCAATGGCACCTTTCAAACCGAAACAGAAATAGTTCTGTCACTCAACTGCTTGACGAGAAAAAGGCGCCACTATGGTGCCTATCATCCCGGCATCCCGGCAAAGAAGCTTCCTATTTCATCAAAATGAAGGGATTTGAGAAATGTTGAATTGGTCTGTGCAGTCGTAGAGGTATTTGAATATCTGTCGAAAATGTAGCATATAAGGCTTTTACGTACATTCCACGATCGAATCGTAGTTAACCGAAAAGAAGCAAAGTCAATAGTAAAAATAATATAATTAGATATTATGCTAATATTATATAACACGTGTCATATATTGGTCACTACACTCGACGTATAGTATTATGAGCGAGAGACAAAGCCGAGTGTCATGATTACACGCGTTTCATGAAACATTATTCAACAAACTTACATGGAAAATATTCTTTAGTTAATCATCCAATGAATACATTGCAAGCATAAATGATGACATAAGCTTGTGGAAAATGGCTGGAAAATAACAAAAATAAAATCAGCATGTTACAACGAAGAACGGTTCGAATCATTGACGATCAAGTCATCTCCGATCAGCTTTTTTGGCATTGCGCAGAGATGTGGTTTCTCTCTGCGTCTTCTACCACATTTATCACGGGAAGTGCTCAGAGGAGCTGTTCGGGTTAATTCCAGCAGCCCAATTCCCACACTGGACATTACGTGCATAGTACCACCCGAATCATGTTGACGGCTTGCATTCCACAACCGCGCGTTCTGCAAGAAATTTCTTGCCTCGCACAGCCTCTTTGTAGAGTCAACTACCGACTGCGGTTTTACCGAACAGATACGACTTAGGGACCTTCAAGAAAAACGCATACTATACCATACCATCCCACCTTAAAGGTCGGCAACGTATTTCTTGACACCTGTTGTTGCGGCTGTCCATGGACGGTTGCCTCACCTCTCCCTACCCCGTGTGCCTCTTGCCCGTTTGCCCCCTATTATATAAATAAAACCACCATGGTTCATGTATGTAACATTCAATAAACTTACACAGAGGTCTTATCACAAAGTGAGACCTAAGTTCTTATCATTCATAGATAGATTTATATAAGTGTAAAGTTTCACAGCTTAAAGAACTCTCACAAAAGAAATATTAAATCACAAGAGATGCCTTGAATACCAGATTATTCTTAGAAATTTTAATTTCTCTGTAATGTCTTAAACGTGTCCTTACCTGAGACAAGGCACCGTCCTATGCTAATAATTAAAAAGCAACGCACGTGAGATAAGTAAACTAATAAAGCGTTTAGTTTCATCTAGTTGACGTGTAAGAATTCCATCGTCCATACTGATGTTGAGATAAGAGCTATTATTTATAACAAACTGTGCTATTGCACGCGATCTAGACAAATTAAACATGTAACTTGATCGGTTGAAACTTTAGAAAAGACGGATAATACTCTCGGGGAAATTAATCTGAACGCCTTTCTTACTTGAACTGTCATTTTTTTTTTATCAATTAATTGAAAGGATTGGATTACTGTTATATAAGCATCAGCTGTACGAATTTTGTCACGTTTGCCTTGATTAAAACATCTCTCATCTCATCAAAATTTAGTAATTAATTGCTAAATTTAATGTTTTTATATGAATTTTTTCTCTGGTCAATTTAAAATACGATTGTTGTTTCAATACTTTAGAGGAATATAAAAGTTATTTCCAAAGTACATTAGTTTTTTATGACAATAAGTGACGAGACGAACAGGAAGTTCAGCTGTTGGTAATTGATACGCCCTGCCAATTACAATGATGTGCCGCTCAGGATTCTTGAAAAACCCAAATTCTGAGCGGCAGTACAATATTGCGCTAGTCATCTTGAAACGTTGTTAAGTGTCATTTGCCCAGTAATTTCACTAGCTATGGTGCCCTTCAGACTGAAACACTGTAATTCTTACACATTACTGCTTCACACCAGAAATAGGTGCCGTTGTGGTACCCATTATCGGCATCCTTTGCAAAGGAGCTTCCTACTGGCAAGTAAAATTGGTAAGTAAGGGTACTTGCTTAGTTCATTTTTTTAATGAATTTATATATCATTCATAAATCAGTAATGGGAGTATATTGAGTGGTTATAACTAATTTTGTTTATTATATTATTGATTTAGATATTTATAGTATTTTATCCCACTATTTCAATCTAACATTCAAACTCCACGACACAAACACTAATACATTGAATATAGTGTACAAAAATTTCGATTTTTATTAAAATGCTTGTATCTCACATTGTTATAAAGGAAAGAACTACACAACGGTCAAGCAATTCAAATCATACTCAAACATGTTTATGTACATTGCGACCACACTCGAACCCTCCTCAAAGCGGGCGTCGAGCAAAAACTGAATAAACGCTTGAGAAAAAACCGCCAGGTGGCCACCAAAAGGCCTCATTGTTCCACCGAGTGAGATTAATAAATCTTTGAAGAGTTCGTATATCTGAGATCGATCTCGGATGTAAGCTCAGGGGCTAAACGCTATACTCAGGCCATTCAGTTGCCAGGATTCAAACAACCTTTGTCAAGACAAAGGTGTCGCGAAAAGAAAAAGGGCCGTATCGCCGATCTGCCTTATCAGATTCGGTTCCCTTCCAAAGTCTCAATAGCATAGTACTTGAATGGATCTAATTCCCCCGTTCGTAATAAACAGCCACCAATTTACTTGCACCACATGCGATGTAATAAATTGATGGTTTGATAACGTATCTAGTCTTTTATTCATCGTGCTACCACGTGGCTGGCTTGTGGTTTGCTGTTGTCATATTGTCGAATTGGGGGTAGAGAAGCAATTTATTTTATCGATTCGTCTTTCCAACAACATTTTTTTGATTGATAATAGAGACCGTAAAAATAGAATATACGGATAAACAACATACGTTCTAACATAACAATTTCAAAGTTTATTGAAACTATCTTGAATATTTATTGGCTTAACAACCTATTTGATTTTATTAAATTTAGTATGAATTTAGCATCAAAAATAATAGTCATTGTCAGTTGTTCTATTACTTATAGTTCGCTAGTTGTGCAAGATGAATAGACCAAATATTAATTCTTCAAAGTAAAATAGTACTAGGGTACTATAATTGGACGACCCATATAGCTCAGTGGTTAGTACAAACCCTGCAAACTAAGCTAGAGGTCCCAGGTTCGAATCCCAGTAGGTGCAAATATTTATATGATGAGTATAGATGTTTATTGCCGAGTCATGGATGCTTATAAATATTTATGTATGCATAAGTAAGTATATCGTTATCTTATACCCATAGATGCCTAGATTGGGGCAAGATAATTTGTGTAAAAAAGTGTCAATGTGTCAAAATGACACATTATAAGCGGTAGAGGTGAAAAAAATAGTAGTTTCAATATTGTACATCTCGTTAGCAATTTAGCAACGACCTATCTAAAAGAGTCTGATAAAATTAGTTCGAATTTCGAAATTTTCTCGTATAAAAAGACCTTATTCGTTTATTCACTTTCATTCAAAAGTCGTCTCCTAATGAGAATGTGAGGTCCGAAATTTGACCATTATAAATGCATAATTAACATTAAACATTCTTGATCATTAACATTAAAAAACGCCTGTATGGTTGTTGGTTAATATAAAACTGAACCTCTTTGCCAAAACTTGAATAATAAAAACACACTTTAACACAAATAATCTTTCCCCGAGCTAGACATAGATTCTTATTTAATACACTATACTTATTCAAACATACATGTAAACATCCATGACTCAGAAACAAACATCCATATTCATCATATAAATGATTACACCTAAAGGGATTCGAACCCGGGACCAATAGCTTAGTAGTCAGTGTCACTAACAATTTGGCTATATGGGTCGTGGTAATGATTTGTATTTACTGATTATGAATATATTATTAGTAAAATACAAGTAAACCTAAAATACAAAAAAATATGTTGAATATTTCTGCAAGACGATTTATTAAAATTGTCTCTACAAGGAAATGTCACTTGTCTGCCACAAGTATAAGGTGCATAATCGCTCAATCATTCGAAAGAACCTCAAATGTTTGGTAAAAAATCCATCAGCAACAATATTAACAATTGCTTCTATCGAACGGAATATTAACTTCGCTTGTCATTTTAATAGACAAGAAAAACGTTGATTTTGCTTCTCGATTATAAACTCTTACTGCATTATAACAAAACTCAATTTATTTTATTGATAAGAAAGCGACTTGAAAGCCTCTATCAGAAATTTTTATGAGTTATGATTTATGACTCCCGATGGATTCTGTGGTAATCTTATTGAGCTTCTCTGAAATACACAATGCTACCTAAATTAGCTTCGGCCATCATAGGTTAGGCCGTGTGTGGTATATACAAAAAAGGAATTCAAACTGATAAAGGTAAGTCAAACTTATTATATTATTGTGTTTCGTAAGTCATGCTTACCAAAGTATTAAGTATCAAAACAACTGGGATACTCACTTCAGAGATTACATACCAAATTAATTCTCTGGAGATTTCAGCCCAAATGCCTGAAGAGGATAACTAGTGGGAGGCTCCTTTGCACATGCCGGCTAGATTATGGGTACCACAACGGCGCTTATTTCTGCCGTGAAACAGTACTTTGTAAACAATACTGTGTTTCGGTGTGAAGGGCGCCGTAGCTAGTGAAATTACTGGGCAAATGAGACTTAACTTCTTATGTTTCAAGGTGACGAGCGCGATTGTAGTGCCGCTCAGAATTTTTGGGTTTTTCAAGAATCCTGAGCGGCACTGAATTGTGTTGGGCAGGGCGTATCAATCACCATTAGCTTAACGTCCTGCTCGTCTCGTCCCTTATTTTCATAAAAAAAAGATTGGCTGCAGTACTCTTAATCTGTATAATTTTAAGCGTCTATTTACATAAAACAATCATCTTTCTTCAATACATGAACTGCAAGTTTGTCTAAAACTTTGAATTTTATACTTATTTGTAACTTCTCGACATTTTAATTAAGGCTTCGACAGCTTCCGGACACTTAGCTTCATTATGGCATATTCTTACAGTTACCATCTTGTGTAAAGTTATATTGAAATCATGGGCTAGGAAGCCCCCAAGACAAGACAACCTAAGTACAACTTTTCATGTATGTATGTATTATTTAACTTCTCATCAATAAATATAATATTGTAATAGTGAGAATGGAATTTGAAAAAAAGCACAAAATAATAATTTTTTTTTTGTTTACGAGATTCCCACACTACAACCGTACGCGGTGGTGTTAGACGCAGGCACCGGATTATTATATTTAAGTGTATAATAAATAGTCACCTCGATAACAAAACTCATCAAATTTTAATTTTTCATACACCTATATTATACATAGTTTTCTTTATTGATTTGTCTTGACATTGGAAGAATCTCGTACCAAAATTCGGCGAGTCAACATCTCCTGAGGATGTCTCGTGAGAGGTAAAACTCGTGTGGATTTGGTTAAAAACATATCTTCAAAGAATTAACACTCAAGAATACTCATTTGCATATTTTTTTACTTCTGCAAAGTAACACTTATTTCAATATATTTTCAATTTAAAACATTCCCACTTCCATTTTGTACTTGAGATAATTTATTACTAGCATCAAATCATATCTCTTTGGTCTATAGATGTTGTAGTATGAAATTATATAAAAAAAAAAAAAAAAAAGTGTCTCAAGATCTTAGAAGAATTGTAGGACACGGAAAGAGTATTTTTATTTGTCGGGGGGTGACCGCCGGACTTCGCGAGCATTTATTTTATTTACGTGACAATCTGACAATTGTTTCGGATCCGGTTTACAATTTCATGGGTTTTTTAGATAATCATAAAAAAATTAACTTATTTTCTCAAATAAAACAGCCTTAAATACTCCATAGATCAAGAGTCAGCCAGTGAAAGACTCGGCAAAATCGTTTCAGCAATTTTGGAGGTATGCTGAGATAGACATAAAATAATCTTAAAAAAAAAATTCTGGTCCTTCTTCCTTGTGATTTTTAAGTATTAAGCAATTTGATTCAAATTCCCGTTGGTGCAAATACTTTTTGGTGAAATATTTTTGAATGTTTGCGCATGTATATTCTATAGATAATGAAAAAGTCCTTATTTGAGGCCAATCACGCCTAAGCCACTGATCGTATCGACATGAAAATACCACCATTCGATGCGAAATTTAACCTAGAGGGTTTATTATTTATTATTATTTGAAGAGGGTGGCTATTTCCTGGTCCTAAAAGGTTCCTAGTAACACCGCGTCCAGAATTGGACTATTGTGTTCGCCACTCATACTAAAGCTCATCGTCAAGCCCTACCGCCTTTACGAACCGCAGTAGTTCCTTGACGCGAGTGTTGCAAACACTGTCTGGTGGTACGAAGTAGTTACCAAAGATTGTGTTACGCTTATGCATTAGTGGGCCGCAGTCGCAGAGTAGATGAATAGGTGTTTCATCATCCTCAAGGCAGAACCTGCAAGCTTTGTCGCTTCTGATGCCGACCACACTGAGGTGCTTGTTTAGGCGACAGTGCCCGGTTAGCATCCTAGTGAGTATGCATAGATTTTTCCTGTTCAATGATAGGGCTTCATTCGCATAGCTACTGTTGAATGCCCTTATCAGTGCTTTAGAGTGGTTTAAACCTGAAGAGTTGTTCCAGCGTTTAAGTGCTTCTTGTTTACATTGGTTACTCAGGGTGTGTCGGATGGCGCTCTTGGGCAGTCCACAAATGGGTTCCGGACCATATCGGACTGCTTTAGCCCCAGCTCTTGCGAGCTCATCGGCCAATTCATTGCCTATGATTCCGGCATGCCCTGGGACCCATCTGAGAATCACTCTGTTTTTCATGCCTAATGAATTCAGGCATTCAACGCAATTATTGACTAACTTAGACGACGTCAAGTCAGCGTCTAAAGCCAACAATGCTGCCTGACTATCAGAGTGAATGTATATGTTATGATTGAAGTAGCCTTTTTGGATATTGGTTTCCGCGCATTCCAGGATGGCGTACACCTCTGCTTGAAATATGGAGGTAAAGCTTCCCAGGTTTGTGCTGGATTTAAACCTGGGGCGTTCTCCATAGACCCCACAGCCGACTTCATTTTCCATTTTGGACCCATCGGTGAATCACATGAGGCTCCCGTCCTTCCACGTGACTTTGTTGTTCATCCAGTCGTCCCTGGAAGGTAGTTCCACGATATAGTGTTTAACAGAGATTAATTGTGGAATCATCTGATCAGGTAACATGCCTAATATGTGGTCTCGCAGAACTGAGTCCTCTAAGGTCCTAAGCGTTTGCGACATCCAGTTACATGAACCCCCCTGGGCGATTGCCCTCAGCATGCTTGCCTTCGCCTCTTGCTGTATGAACAGTAGAAGAGGTGGTAGGTTTAGCATTGCTTCAATGGTCGCACCAGGAGAAGACGTCATGGCTCCGGTTACCAACATACAGGCAAGTCTCTGCAGGCTATTTAGTCTATCTGCAGTTGTTTTCTGGTTGGCTTTGTTCCACCACACAATGGAGGCGTATGTGATTGTTGGTCTCACAACTGCTTTGAATAGCCATAGGAGGATCTTGGGGCGCATTCCCCAATGTCTCCCTACCAGACGTCGACATACACCCAAGGTTGTTTTAGCCTTTTTCACGGCTTTGTCGATGTGAGAATTCCATGTGAGTTTCTGGTCGAATGTGACTCCCAGATACTTAACCTCAGCTGAGAATTCCAAAGTAGAGCCGTTCAAGGTGGGAGACTTCAGTTTGTTAAGTGTCCGTTTCCTCGTGAATGGCACAATAACAGTCTTTCCTGCGTTGACTGACAGTTTGTTGGCTGTACACCACTGTGAGATGGTGTTTAGCGCCTTTTGCAATATAGAGCTTAGTAAGCTTTGGCAGAAACCTCTGACGATAATAACTAGGTCGTCTGCGTACCCTAGTGCATCAATTCTGAGTTCTGCCAGCTTACTAAGTAGTTCGTCTACTGCTAGTGTCCATAGAAGTGGCGAAAGAACGCCACCTTGTGGGCAACCTCGCGTAGTGTATAGCTCCAGTGATGTCCCGTGGAGGGAGATTAGAGCTTTGCGATTTGAGAGCATTGACCTTACCCATTTGACAGTAGTGGAGTCTACATTTTTGTTAATTAGTCCCTTCACTAGCGTGTCTGTCGGGGTATTGTCAAAGGCGCCCTCAATGTCTAGAAACGCACAGAGTGCAATCTGTTTGTCTTGTAACGCCTTCTCGACTCTATCCACAAGTTGTAGAAGGGCCGTTTCTGTAGACCTGCCTCTACAGTAGGCGTGTTGAGAACTATGAATGGGCTTTAGGCTTAGAGCATGCTCTCTTATGTGTCTGTCCAAGACTTTCTCAATAACCTTCAGGAGAAAGGAGGTTAGGCTTATGGGTCTGAAGGAGCTTGGCAGGGAGTAGTCCTTTCTGCCTGCCTTAGGTATAAATAGTACTTTAGCCCTAGTCCATTGCTCTGGAAGATAGCCCCAGGCAAAGCTTACCCGGTATATCTTGACTAGTAGCGGTACTAGGATATCCAGGCCTTTTTGAAGAAGCGCTGGAAAAATGTTGTCTAGACCGCTTGACTTGTAGGGTTTCAGAGTCTTGATGGCGCACCTTATATCCCGGGGTCTGAATATCTTTGCCGCTCTACGCCAGTCCTCGTCAAGAGGCCGTTGTGTAGGCGAGGGTGTAGGTAGAGGGTTTATGGCTACTTATTTTTTTATTGTATTTGTAATAAGATGAATAAAATTAAATTTATTTCCTTTTAAACGCTTTCAAGCTTTTTTTCGCGGTAACGGTAGTGTACATATAAAATATTTTGCGGCTAGAAAATGTGCGTAAATGTGTATAAGTAATTTATTATAATAATTAAACTCGTCAATTCCTCGAAGAAGTAAAAGGTTAAATAAAAAAACGACCAATTACAATATGACAAGACATTAAAGACCAGGGACTGTCAACTAAAAAAAAAGCAAAATTTTGATCTCACGCGACCTTTTTGTCAATCTGTCACACGTCCTGCTTCAGTTGTAATAAAATCTCAAAAAGTCAGCCATTATTCAACCCCATTGTACTACGGTGGTATAAGATTAGTCTTGGATAAAATCTTAACGATGCATCTCTGGAGGGTAGGGAGCATTCTTCATATTGAGATTTTTTCTTGATAAGCCTTCGAGTCATCCATAAAGGGCTTAGATATGTGAATGCGGTTGTACCTTTGGGTATATATCTGAACTATTATTTACTCTGTAAGGTCAGTCTGTGAGTTTATTAACTCAAAAACGGCTTAAGTGATTATGATGAAAATTTGTTTGTAAGAGGAATATGTTTTTTTATATGAAAATTTTGAATATGAAAATAAGGGACGACACGAGCAGGATGTTCAGCTGATGGTAATTGATACGCCCTGCCCATTTCAATGCAGTGCCACTCAGGATTCTTGAAAACCCCAATAATTCTGAGCGGCACTACAATTGCGCTCCAACTTGAAACACAGTAATGTTGACACATTCCTCCTTCACGGCAGAAATAGGCACCGTTGTGGTACCCGTAATCATATGTTAAACCGAATACAGATGTAACGACTGCGAAAAAAAACTTAGAAAAGAAAGAGTGTTTATAGATAGAGTGCCTTAGTGAGATGAATGTGCCTTGAATATAAATGGAGATAAGACTATGTACCTTAATAATGTTGAATTATTTTCTCAGTAACATAAGTAACACAAACAGTTAGCTTTTTTTAATGATGAGTATAGAAAAGCAATTACCGCACATAATTATCACTTACACGCAATATTAGATTTCATCGGTACGTCATTCTGTGGGTTCCGTAGCCAAATGCCAAAAAACGGAAGCCTTATAGATTCGTCATGTCTGTCTGTCTGTCTGTCCGTCCGTATGCCACAGAAACTTCTTTCCGAAACTATAATAACTATACTGTTGAAACTGGTAAGTAAATGTATTCTGTGAACCGCATTAAGATTTTCACACAAAAATAGGAAAAAAACAATAATTTTTGGAGACAAAACAAAACAAAACCCATACGTGTGGTTAGATGAGACGTGAGAAGTAAGGTCTCATTTGCCCAGTAATTGCACTAGCAACGGCGCCCTTCAGACCGTAACACAGTAATTTTTACACATTACTGCTTCACGGCAGAAATAGGTGCCGTTATGGTACCCATAATCTAGCCGGCATCCTATGCAAAGGAGCCTCCCACAGGTGAACGTGGCACCTGCCTGGTATTCAATATAAGTAAACTATTAACCATAGGTGGTGGCGTTAACAAACTGGAAACATCCAAGTAAGTAGTAGAATTGCATTTTTAATCCAGTGATACAGACTACACTGGATAAGAAAATTAAACACAACTGGAGAATTGAAAAACGCGTCCAAGAATTCCATAAATCCAATTATTATGCGTCACAATGTTGGAAATCAATGTAATTTTGAAGGTTTAACTCGAATCCACGAACTCCCGCGTTCCGTGCGAGCACTCTTCCACTAAGCCAACCGTTCGAGTGACAAAAGGTTCATAAATCTTCATGTCTAGTTTAACTCTCAGGTTGTGGCTTCATCTACAGCATCTACTTTACAGTTGATAACCTGCTCAACCCCAATATTTGTATATTAGGAAATTGAGTTGAGATGTCGCTCTTTCAAATCTAAACAATTTGTTATCTTTTAAACTGCACTTCTCCTTTCTCTTGTATGATAATAAAAAAATATATTAATTATATCAAAAATAATAAATAATATTTTTGTTAAAATAATGATCACTATTTTCGAATTAAAAACCGCAAAAATGCACAATCGAATTTGTAAAAACACTTATTAATTTAAAATTCTAGATTTTACATAAAAAGTAAATAGATCGGGGAAAATGTTTCTTCGTGTCTTAATGAAATTTTTTTCAAAGTTCCGCACATTTAGTTACATTATATAATATATGCCATTTTTAAAAGAGCCAGACCCAAATAGTAGAGGCAAAGAGATTTCATTATAAGGCATAAAAAGGCATAAAAGGCATTTATTTTCTCAAAATTGATTCCTTTAGATTTCTTTTTGATGTCATTTCTAATAACTAGATACTACTACCGCTTCGGAAACAAATGGCGCTCTGAGAGAGATAAAGCGGCGCAAGAAACTCTCCCAGCATTTTTTTTTGCGCTCTTTTCAATAAAAATAAACAATATTGTACAGTCATTTCTATCGCTATAAAATCATCACAATCTAGTCCCAGGCTGTCCGATCATTTAGATATTCAGCAGTGGAGTAATAGGACAGAGCAATTTTTTTATAAAGTTTATACATACTATAAGCGAAAGACTATTCCCCTAATAACACACCAAACTTTTTATTCTGTCAATAACAACTATAGCAAGACACTTGGAGTCAATCTAAAAGCGTCATTCCACTTAATTACTGAATACCGCCGGATGTTTTCATTTACCATAAAATCTTTATGAACAGTTTTTACAATGTTTACTTGTATTTGAGACGGTTTGCTTAATTACTTCGACGTTTAAGATCGCTCGCTCCTTTCATTCACCGGTGCGGAACGTCGCCTCGATGTAATAAGATTGTGCTATCATTAAGAAAATGGAGAGGAATTACTGATGCAATATTATTGATGTGCAAATTAATTAACTGTGAGGATTTTGAACAATGAGGCCTTAGATAAATTATACGTCTAGATAAGAGTCTCTTGCTGTTAGACAACTGATAAAATAGACCAGGAGTATTAGTTAAGTGTGCGTGACAAGCTACGTCTTAGACTCGTGATTTTTATGACACGCAGTCTATAAACTAAGTCTATCTAAGAATGAGGCTTTAATTTACTCATTGAATTCTTTTTACACGCTTATTTTAGCTTCACCTGTATGTACGTTTGTTTGAAACCGACTCATTTGGGCGCGATTTTGACCCACTTTAAACGGCCAGATTTCGTTCAAACTTCATAGATTTATCGAGAACCGATGACAAAACATTAATTTGATAAAATTATTCCATTTTTTTATTTCCAAAATAAGATTTATGTTAATTTATATATTTTTTTCATGTATCGTCGTTAAGACCAAAGAGTGTTTTTTAGTTTTTTTTTAACTGTTTTTATTTTGTATTATTTTTACTAAGACTCAACAAAGAACAACTACAAAATAAAACATAGCACTCTGTTAATATGTCCTCACTCGAAAATTCAAAACTATGTTAGAAAACATTTGTTTGGCAATTGATACTATAACTTAAATGACTTTCTTAATGATACCACAGATTGGGAATGGAGCGATCACAAGCTATTAAGTAATAAGTTAAATTATACGATGCTACTTTCTAACCATATTTTTTATGAAAAAAAAGAAGCCCGCTAAGTTTGTAGCGCCCGTTCTTCTCAGGTCTAAGGCATATTATTTATACTTATGTACTTAATTGTTTAAGGATTAACGCTGTATTGCTTAAATAATCCATCACTATCTAGTATAAAAAGGATAAAAAAAATATCCATAATTGATGCATTTATACCTTATGCGGACTTTTTCGTAGACCTTTGAAAGGTGTAGAATACTGTTATACATTATATTGATCTAGCTCATAGAGCCTTAGCATTTGCAATGTAAGCGCAAAAACTGTGTTTATTGATGACATCATAATTATCAGAAACCTCTTACATTAACAGTGTTTCTGTACATGTTTTAGTTTTATACATAATATAAAACATCCTCTTGAATCACTCCATCTATTAAAAAAACTATTTCAAAATACATTGCGTAGGTATATAGGGACAAACAGCGGAAGCGACTTTGTTTTATACTATTTAGTGATGTATAACAATAATTTATTATACGTGGGTGAATCGTGTCATAAGAGAAACATTTGAAGTATATTATATTTTCTTTCCTCCTTTTCTATTTGCGTTTCTTCTAATTTTTATTTCATAGTCTTCTCGGCTAGCCTTTCCATTTCATACCCTTATCATCAACGGTTATTAAAAATGTCTGTGCTGTTAGCCGTTGAAGAATATTATTGGTAGGAGACAACTTAAAGCACAGTTGCCAGGTCATGGTGATAAATAGTCTGCAGTATCGTATTTTTATTTATCGATTAATTAAGTGTTGTTCCCTTATGTGGATCTACCTGCACGTAAACTAAGGTCATGTTTTTTCATTAAAAAAACGAGACGAACGAAATGTTGACCTATTTTTTGATGATACGTGCTGCTCATTCCAATGCAGTGCCGCTCAGGGTACTTGATTAAATCTAAAATCTGCGGCATTGCAATTGTGCATGTCACTTTCAGACATAAGGTGTTAAATCTAAGTAAACCTATTATGACACCTTTGAAACCGATACACAATAATGCTTCACAGCAGAAAAAGATGCTACTGTAGTACCAACTTAGCCTGAATACTTTGCAAATAAGCAATGTACCAACATGATTCTTTGGCGTTGCGTAGAGATGTGAGTTTTTTTTCGGAGGACTAGTTCAGGTTAATACCAGCAGTTGAATTCCACCACCTGACAAAACGTCAAAATGCGATATTCCACCCGCATCATTTTGACATCTGGTATTCTACAATCGCGCAAGAAGTTTCACCTCACACAGCAACTTTGTAGAATCAATTACCAGTTGCAGTTTCCCCAACCGATTCGACTTACAGATCTACAAGCTAAGAGCATACTCCCAACTGAAAGGCAGGCAACGCCTTGCTTGACCCTGCTGTTGCGGATGTCCATGGGCGGTTGCCGCACACCTTCAGATGACGTGCGCTTCTTGCCTGTATACCCCGTCTAATATAAAATAAAAACATGAACACACATTCATTGCTAATATTAACAAAAAAAAAACACAACTGACTTAATAAAAAACTAATCTAAAAAGTAAAAAAAAAATTATTGCATATTTTTATAGAATCTAATTAATTATATTAATTCGATTATTATTATTTTTGGAATCGGTGACCTCCCGCCGCGGCCTCACCCTCTTCGCTCGCCTTGAAACGTTGCGCGTGCGACACAAGCACATCTCAGCCACAAGTATTTATACAGTAACAAACCTTTCTTGGTTGACAGGATATGGGACTAAAGGGACACATGGGAAGCATCAGCTTTCAAATAAAAAAAGAATTATCAAAATCGATTCACCCAAACGAAAGTTCAAAAGAGGTAATAAACATAAAAAAATACCAACCAAAATTGAGAACAACAATCAAAACAACACTAATTCAATTTAAATTAATCAACACTTTTCCACTTGATTTACTCACAGTACCTCTCAATGGGTATCTCTTTATTTTTTATTAACATTCCTAATGTACGCCGGCCACCATTCATCACGGCGAGATACCAGTGCTTCTGATAACACCTTTGTCTGGCCTGCTCATAATGGATTATTGATAAATACGTGGGTGTCCTCAATCCCTGTGACTTAATATAAGACGTGAATACAAATAATGAATTATTTCTCATTATATTTTAAGATGTAGATAGCATGGGTTTTATTTACTGTCGCTATCCAATACGTATCACTCAAAGTAAAATAATAGATGATTTTATAGCACACTACAGCGTTGAAGGGTTGATAACACAATAGTTAAAACCCTGGATTCTCAACATGGTGCCCTCGATTCTATCCTCGTCCACCACGAACCAATGTGTTCTCAGTTTTCTATTTAATATTTACGCTAATTCGAAGGTTTATAATGTCGAAAAGGAGGCAATCACAAGAGCGTTTTCTTGTGACTCCTCTGATGTAACAAGAGAGAATGGGCCGTGACGGGTAAGTGAGTATGACCCGTCAATGTTTCTCTATTATGTAAGAATTTATATGAGAATAGAATAAACATGCTCTAACTCATATTCTATTTATTCTCTTTGTTTTAATTTGTTATGGCAGACTATAGTGCAGACGGTTCCCGTAGAAAAACATAGAGAGATACTCTAATCTAAGGCCAATTGGCTCTCGCCCTGTAACCAAAATTGTCCCCGAGCATCTGCACAGTTCGCACGTAATACTAAGCAATAAGCATATACTACGCAAACATAATTAATACTTCATAAGTGGTCAACGACCTAATCGCATCGCATCAATTTTCTACAACGCCGAGAGGACAGTAACATCCACTTTAGCACCAGGAGTTCCTAGAGGATTAGCGGGAGCCCCCGGTGCAGACCATCTCACCTCGGAATCTCAGGTATGTCTGTCTATATTTCGCCATAATCGATTTGCATTTTTAATATCATATGTTTTCCTACTGCTGGTACAATATATTAGTACTTTTTAATACAGAAATATAGTAAGCTAATGGAAAAAAAAATTAGAAATCTGTGTGTTAATTTTTAATAAATAATTTTATTAAATATTATTAATATTTAATGTTAAAAAATTCTAAATGTGTGTATTTTTCTAAATTTAAATAATAAACAATGGTTTTACTATGCAAAAGTTATTCCATGCATTAAAATTCCTTTAATTTTCAGCATGAGTAAATTAATTTAAAACGATTAATATAATAAACAGATCAAACTGTGAGAACACAAGTCAATTACTGAACAAAACTGACTCACAAAAGCGATGCATTGATTCCAATAAAATCCGTAAACAAATCATCGTCGGAAACTAATTGAAAATATAAACGTTATGAAATGCATTGTTTAATTCCGCCGCATTAAATGGTGCACCAATTTATCCAGACCTATTCTATCCGCAGTCATTATAGTAACAATGAGGCTTAAAGTGCAGTAACCTATCTGGCTAACCGCTCACCAATTAAACAACTTCTCGCCTTCGACCTACTTCATATAAATGACATTCATTAAAAGCTATTCACTCACATAACCAGGACTCCATTTATTTTTTAATTAGTTCCTTAAAGGACGCGGGTAAATTACATTAATGACGCAGATATTGTATTTATGAAGTACAGATATAAGAATAGAGAGAAATATTGCTTATTTTGCAATGGTCTATGGTTCTTAACTAGCACGTTTTTTTTATAGTAGAAGTGGCAAAAAGGCAAAAGACTCACGTGGCAGCAAGGCAACCGCCCATGGACTTCAGCAAAACCAGTGGTCAAGATATGAGTTACTGGCCTTTAAGTTGGAAGTATGCTCTTTGTTCGGGAAAGCTGCAGATTGTTTTCACAAAATGGCTGTGTGAGGCAATAGCACCAAGCTATTTAGAGGCCAATATGATCTTCATTTCCAAGTGACCAATTGAATCAGGTCGTTGCTAGATATATCTATAATTTGTTTCAAAAAAATCATAGTAATTGTACTACATATAAATCATTTATATTCTAAATTATTCAATGTCAAAGTCAAATAAACTCTATTTAATTACGATTATACTAAGCCCTTTTGAATCTTCACTATAAATATTTCTTTAATTATTACTAAATTTATCATATTAAGTTCGTAAAAAGTTGAGCTCGTAAGAAGAACTTATTATAAGAAACTCAACGGTCACTCTTTTCAATCAAATAGATATTTTACAATGGCTGTAATAAATGGCTTAGTTTGTAAGGTGCTGTATCCGTCGTGTTTAATTTATATAAATTATTTCATAAAAAGTAATAGAGAATTGACTGTATAAATAGAAATTATCGTATATTGGATGTATCATTGTTTGTTTAAGGATGCTTCGTGAACGTGATGGTCGTGATTATTGTCACAATTAGTAATTGCATCCAACAAATACAATTAGATTGGCATTTAAAATATGGAATCTGTAAAATCACAATTGTATAACAGATATTATTATTATGCTTTTTTATCCTGGGTATATAATAAATTTCTCATAATTTTAAGTAATGTAAAATTTTTAAATGCTAATATTAAATTTTTTAAATTTATTTTTTATATATTGAAGGAGAAATTTTTTATTGATGTTATAACCCTTCAATTTTTCAATATTTTTTTCTTGTTTAATATTGTTTAAATATCAAGTTGAATTGTAATGCTCTGTTTATGTCCGTTTCATAACTTGATTTCTATTCGCATCTATAAGTCACTTTGCTAATCAATCATCCTAATTTTCATTTGAGGTGGCCGATGACGTTCTATACATAACGTCATTGGAGGAGGCAATAAAAAATATGATCACTAAGAAGTTAATTATTTTATAGTTATTTTGCTACATAAACGTCTTTTAACAATTCTATTTTTTTTTAATCTGAGCTATCCTCAATTTGCGCCTAGAGAAGTTTTACTTCAAAAACTCACCTCAAATGCCAATAACTTGATGTGATTCAGCTCACCTACCAACAGGGGGCCTTTTTTTATGAAAATAAGGAACAAGACGAGCTGGACGTTCAGCTGATGGAAATTAATACACCCTGCCCATTACAATGCAGTGCCGCAGGATTCTTGAAATACCCAAACATTCTGAGCGGCACTACAATTGCGCTCGTCACCTAGAGACATAAGGTGTTAAGTCTCATTTGCCCAGTAATTTCACTAGCTACGGCGCCCTTCAGACCGAAACACGATAATGTTTACACATTACTGCTTCACGGTAGAAATAGGCACCGTTGTGGTACCTATAATCTAGCCGGCATCCTGTGCAAAGGAGCCACCCACTGGTAACTGGTTGTATGCTTGTTTCTTCCTTTACATCAATAAAATAAACGTTCAAAGTGATTTTGATACAACAAACACAATCAATTTTATTTTTAATACTTAGATGAATAGATTTCGTTACAATATTTCAATGTTAGGTTGATTCAAATACATAAGCCCCTTTTTGCTCTGGAATGTTCTAATAACAACTGAATGAAACTTTACTGAAATAACTCTTTGAAGAATTGAGCAATATATTATTTGATGTGAAGTATTGTGGAAACGGAGATGTCAGCGTGACCGAATATTTCAAGCGTGGAAAGTAATAACTAAATATAGATGCTTTTGATGTTACCAAGATCATTCACGAATCATGACTTAATACAAGTAATATGTAGTGTTGTTTTCTTCTGTAAGAGCTGTAAGTTCAATCCCAATGAACTAAGTTCTGTCTATCTCTTTCCATATCTATTTTAGTGTTATGTTATTTGCAAAGGTTTTGTTTTATATAAGCAATAATATGAAATATTTGGTTAATTATATGTCTTTAATTATTGTTGATACAGTAGTAGTAGGCCGTGACCGTACTCAATAGATCTTGTTTTTATGTATTAATTTACATTTTTTTTTTGAGTATTTGTAGTTTGACTTTATTGCTGCATCACTTTTCATATATTGTAACTGAAATGATTTCTGAGTGAGTGACTGTCAGAAAGAGTTTCTTGCCACTTCTTCTTATTAAAGCTCAACCCTCAAAGGAGGTGGATATAAAAAGAAGAGTCATTTCCTTGACCTGCCTGAATAAGGTGATTTTGATTGGATTGAGCTTTTGATTACTGTTAGTAAAAATATAATATTAATTACAAGTTTAAGCAGAATTCAAATTGTAGGTAGAGGTATTTGGTGAGTATTGCATGATATGTAGATTAGGATTATTTAATTGTTGTTTGCTGAGTTCTCGTAACAGGTTTCATCATGCTCGCTTAAATGTCACTGATTGTGGCGGTGACATGGGACGGGTCGTCCCCTTCCCTAAAATATGGTTGAGGGAGGTGATGGCTGGCTCATGCGTCATGCTCGTGAACGGGCGCTGCTTGTGGTGGCAGGATGATCCTGTTGCCGGAGACTCGGTTTCAGATTCTTAAAAGTTATTGTGTGTATATATATGTATGGATATATACATATTTATTTATTTATAATCGCTTATAAAATGCTCACAGAATACCTTTATTGATTTATGGTGTATGTGGATGATGCAGCTACTGTATTCAATAACTTTTGTATTAATTTACATTTACTTTATTGACTTACTTGTGTAAGACATTCACTGTTTGACGTTTGAGTGTGTCTGTTGCATCATTTTACATATTATATTGTAATTTGAAATGATTTGTAAATCGATGTACTTAAATGTAAATCTTGATATAAAAGAGTGGCAATGAGTTCCTTGCTACTTCTTTTCATTAGCTCAACCTTTTACGAAGTAGCGGTAGATTCAATAAGAAAAATATTTAATTTTTTGACATTCATAAGTGTCATTTCCGTGACCTACGTGAATAAACTGATTTTGATTCGATTTGATTATACATCTTGTTCTTGTTATTTAGTAACTAAAATAAGAAATAAATTAACAAAATTAAATGACTCAATTTTAACATGACGCCATTTTAAAAGTAGCAACCCTAAAACATATGCTTACTATAAATCTGTACTGAAATCATAGAAAATTCAACTCTGGAAAACTTCGAAGAACTACATTTCAAAACCGGTTAGTTCATTGCATAGTCTAGCTCTCCGAGGTACTCACTATTCACTGGAGAGGATGTTAATTAAGCTCCTGAAAGCATTAGTAAAAAGCCCTTTGAATTCTACGTTGCAATATGAAGCTTCTCGTCCGTGAATTTAAATGAGGGTAGATCAAAAGTTTAAGTATGTTATTGGTAAAAATTGTAAAGAATTCAGTAAGAGGATCTTGTATATAATGAAATGGTTTGAAGGTCACCTTTTTACAAATCTTAGAGTCAAAACAGAACTCCAAATATTATAGATTTGAAAATCAAATATTTTTATTCAAAATAGGATTCAAAATTATTGATTGAACGTCAAAAACTACCTACCAAATCAGACTTTCAAAATAGACTACCTCAAACCTGAGAAGAACGGGTGCTTCTTGCACCCGTTCTCTTTGGGCACCCAGTGGGCGCACTCAGTGGGCTTTTTTAAATATGGATAACAATGTAATATCGAACGTTAAACATATCTATGAAAAGAGCCTGAGGGTATCCGGGTGAAAGTGTAAAGTATCGATCTTTTGTCGTCACAGAAAGAGATTCAGTCTGGGAATTCTTCTAAGGACGTTTCATAATATCCATGGGCATAGACATATAAGTACATTCACGATATGCGCGTACACCAACAGATTGTGGGTGGAGGCGATCACTTACGTGCTTTTGCTTTTTAAAGTTAAAACTCGACACGTAGGTACAGTATTGTATATATTACTAGCTGACCCAGCAAACGTTGGCCAGAGAAGGTTTAAAAGGTGAATTAATATGAAAAAGCTCGGAATTTAATAAAAATAACAGTTTTGTTTCTCCTTTGATGTGTCCCCCGCCGTTCAGAAATCAAATTGAAAGAATAATTTAAAATGAATAACTAATTAGAATTTTTAAATCTTTCTACCTTTCTCAGGAGGTAAAAAATAAACTTTATTTTAGCTAACTATAGTTGGAAGATTAACTACAGTTGTTAACTATCTATCAGATTATTTTTATGTAGATTAATTAATAAATCTTAAGTTTTGTCATAAATAAATTTCTGAACGCAACCATAATATTTGACATTTGACAACCAACTATATGTAGATTGATATATTATCGTAAATATATTATTAACAAATTAATAAAAAACTTTATTTTATTTATTATATACAGAACAACGTCTGTCGGGTCAGCTAGTTAATAATAAATCTCTACATGTTTTTGGATTTGTGTGTGTACCTACATGTACAGTCAGCATATAAAAAATAAAGCAATACTTTTACATTTTATTTTAATTATTATAGCCAGTATATATATATACTTCATATGGAACTAATAATATTAAACTTTTTTTAAAATTCTGAATTACTTTATCTCGAGTTATTTCCCACTCATCCTCTTTCTCACTTTCATCTGATCAATTATTTGTATTAACTGTAATTTTTTCTGATAGTACATCTAAAGTCTCATTCGTGCCATGAAATTTCCAATAACCTTACAGTAATAACACTGAATAATAAATCTTATAAACCATAAGAACAAAGCACAAATAAAATCGATTCATTCATTTATTAACTAAAACCAAATAGTCAGACCTCACAACAATTAGCAATGTTTAAAAATATTATAATTATTATTTATTTCGCATTCACCATTGACTTTTGACTGTCAGTTTATTTTTTTCTTAAAAATATAACGAAGCTCTTTTTTCTAACTGTACAAGGAACTTCAAATTTCAAGTTTAGATGTCCTGTAAATATACAAAGTATATATCTAATAATAATAATAATATTGACTAGGCATAGCCTGTACTCATATAATTTACCTGTAGCAGATCCAATCTAGAATTTTGAAATATTAGGTGTCCCAAAATTAAACAAGAAAACTAGATTATGAGCACAGTTTTGCCTCACACTATTTTGATAATAAAGTTTATATGAATTATTCATGCCCGCAACATTTTCAAACTTAAAATAACAATTCATTATAAATTCAGATAAATTGCTTTCACTTGTCCTGAACGTAACTTGTTCATTAGCGTTAAAATAAATTCATTAATTAAGAGAGACAAGCAGTCAACAAATGTATCTATAAATCAAATTCTGGGGAATGTCAGAGACGAAACGACCACAGATTATGTATTCTCTCTTTACCTCATAGATTTACTAAAGATATACGTTTTTTTTCTCTTTGTTGCACTTGTCATCTGTTGGTAATTTCCAACAATGAGCAATAATTTCCGGGAGGCTCATTTGCACCGGATGCCGGCTATATTATGGGTATCACAACGGCGCCTATTTCTGCCGTGAAGCAGTAATGTGTAAGCATTAATGTGTTTCGGTCTGAAGGGCGCGGTAGCTAATGAACTTACTGGGAAAATGAGATATAACATCGTATGTCTCAAGGTGACGTGTTTCTCAAGGTGGTTTCTCAAGAAGCCTGATCGGCACTGTATTGTAATGGGCAGGGCGTATCAATAACCATCAGCTGAATGTCCTGCACCTCTTGTCCCTTACTGTCATAAAAAAATGTATTTGCATATTTGAACTGAATATTTTTTAAATCATAAGGCTGTCAAAAACGAGCATTGCCTTGACTTGGTGGTAAGTAGATCTCCTATTTCATCATTTATAATAAGTCGTCTCGATGAAGTTATAATTCACATTATTAAACAGACGTCAAATAGTATAATATCCCTAGTGAACTTGCAACCCCTCGATATCGCAAAAGACAACTTGACCTTTGACCAATTTAATGAAACACAAGAATATTTCTCAAATAATGATATCAAAATGTAATGAAACGCAGTGTCCCTGTCCCTTTAATTCAAAGTCATTCGCACTGTTCATCAACGCCACAAATCCAGATTGTAATTTAATTTGGGACATGGAATGTAATGCTGAAAATCAGCAGTAAAATAGGAATTGTATTTGAAGTCAAAATATAAATGCCAACACAAGCAGATTTTATGTGTTCTCACAAATACGATAATCAATCACTTAATTTTACTAATATTTGTTACATTACCTACAATTTGAATATTTAAAATTAAGATTACAATTAAATTTTATGGCTATCATAAATATAACATTGGCCACGGTGAAACAGGGCTGTACTAACCTGTACTGCTTAACAAACCATTACCATAAATGCTATTATAAAGCTTTATTTTATATTATTATATAAGAAATATAATCTTATTAATTTCAAAATTCTAAAGAAAGCTATATTCAATTATAAAATCTTTGTATTTTTATTATACTATTATGCCTGTAATTTATGGGAATATAATACTAGTATTAGTCATTACTGAGCCAAATCTTATGTGACCTCACAAATATAGCACATTACTTCATTTAATTTCTTTCTAACGCTATTAAATAATGATCGCCTGAGATTACGTTATAAAGCCATCTTTAATCTTCAAATATATAATAATATCACTTTGGCAAAAATATGAATTTAAAAAATATACCTCCAAAAAGATTATATTTCAGGCTTACGATGTATTTATCATCTGTAATCTTCTCAAAGGCTTTCAAAGGACCCACGCATGCGGCTGAAATCACCTTTAACCCTAAACCGATTTCGAAAGGTCGTTAAGGAGGCCAATGTAGCGAAGGCTTCCGAACGATTTATCTGTGTTTCACGTGAACATAAAGTGCTAGATGCCATAACGCGTATTATAATGTATCATCAAAGTGAAATAGATATGTATTTTTATGTCGCTCGTGAAATATGTGACATTATTTGTATGCTTTTTACAAAATTATAAAAATAATGATTGAGTTAAGTTACCCATCCAAGGGCTCGTCATTAGATGTCCCTCGCCTAACTTATTTCATTGCAACACCAAGCAAGTATTATATTCACAGATCACTGAAATTTTAAATTTTATTTACATGATTCACCGCGTCGAAAGGGCGGAGGTATCGTCAGTGAATCGACATAGATATTGACAGACGCAATCCCTACTCCCAGCGTCTGGCAGTTTCTCCAGGTTTGGCGAATGGTCTAGGGGAGTTCCATTAAAGTGACCCCCTAAACAAGGCTAGTGGACTATCCTTCACGTGGTTGCCGCCCGTTCTTTGGCCAATTACCTTTGTAAAGTCGCAAATATTTACGGCAATTGGCTAGACAAAAACCTCTGGCCGCCCCACAATCTTTACCCACCCCTAATCCCTTCCTCCCCCATCCTCCTTCACTTCACCTCATGTGGTCGTGAGGTCGAAGGCTCATTACACTAATGGGTAAGGGACTTTCGACCACCTACGTGTTTGTGCCGTGCGGGGATACCCGTACGGAGGGAGCAGGGAGTCCTGGTGGTTGAGCGGATAGCGGGTCGGTCAGTTACCTGCTTGACGTAACACACCTCTTTGGTCCTGGGCTTCCTCTTAAACGGGCGGTCGAGGGCCAGCCACCCTTGATCAATCGGCTGTGGCTTCCCTTCAGAGGGCTGCCGGCGGGCTACCTAAAATCCATGTGGGTGCCTATTGCCCGGTCGCGGGCGCTGAGGTGAGCGCGGGGGGGTCTCTTCTCCCCGTATGCAGCTCCTGCATTTCTCGACCGTCAGTCATCAGACATTCACGGTGAGGGTTGCTATATCCCCGCAGTAGTCCTGGCGTCCATTCACCTCAGGGTGTATGGCGTCCCCTACTGGGGCTCCATGGCGGGTGGGGTGCTGTCGGGGATGAAATCTACAAAAATCTTAAGTATGGACAAAAAGAGAAATACTGACACGCCTATTGTTCCAGCTGCTCTCCCGGGAGCGCTTATTCAGGTGAGCGCAAAGTTGCCTAAGACCCAAACCTCGGCTGCTCCTGCAGCGCCAAAAGAGACTTTAGACCTCTCCACTCAAGGAAGCTATACCGGCAACAACCTTCACGGACGATGCCTGGACGCTTCCTATCAGAAAAGAAGAGAGCAAGCCCAGCTACAAAGCACCTAGTAAGGCTGCTCGCAACCGCGCGCGAGCTGAAGCTAGTAAGGCGAGGAAAATTGCCGCCAAAGCCAACCTTCCCAAACCCCAAGAGGTTAAAGGAGGTGGCGCGGTGGGAGACAAAGGCAAGCCTCAAGGACAGCCTCACATCCCACTAAGAAAATCAGATAAACAAGCACAGAAAAGGCCGCGCGGGAAACACGCGGGCTCTTCTGTGTTCTGCGGGCTCGAGTTCCTTCCGGGCAGGGATCACACCCGCCCAAGGGCAACTTACGAGCTCGCCCTGATGACACTTTGTCACCACGTGATGACGCAAAGCGCACGCTTACGAACCCGTGGGTCACTTCCAAAAAGGGCCTCATAAATTATACGGACATATGCAAGTCTAACGACCTGCTAGTCGCTATAATGAATGAGCCCTTTAACAACATCAAAGCTGAGCAAGCCGAGGCAATCCAGATGGCTATAGAGGAAGCGATAGATGCAGAGATATGCGCCGCCACCTCCTCTACAGACCCGCTAAGGCTGCCCAGCTTCAGAGGCAGAGCCAACCACGGTGAAAGTACCCTCAAGCTTTGGTGCGAGGATACGTAAACCGTGCAATAGCTTAGAAAAACGGTCGCAACAATTAGCTCGCCACTGCCACACACCAGACTGGTTGTTCGGCGCCAAGCCGATATTCCCAGGAAGGTGAAGGCGGTGATGATTATTCCGAGGTTCACCAAGGGCGAAAATCTGAGCCTACTACAAACCAGATTCGCCGGTCAGAATCCTTGGTACAACGTCCGCACCTGGAGTCTGTACCATATTCCAGAAACGGACGAAAATGGCAAAGTACGCATCGTCCTTGATATTCCGGAAGAAGACGTAGCGGAGATCAAAAAACGAGACCGACGAGTCTCGTACAAATGTGGCTCCATATATGTACATTCTAACATATATGTACTCCGAAACCCAAATCGGACTCGGCTCCGCAGCTGAATCTGCCTACCTCGTATGCTCCTGAGGCATCGCCCGGCATCCGTATAGATGGCAAGCCGGAGGGTGGACAAGACCTCACCTCAGGCACAGCCTCTGCGGCCACCCGTCAGGGGACAGATGGTGTCTCTGTGACCACTACTCCTTAAGAGGTTGGAGCTCCCACAGAGACCAAGCCGTACTCCAAGTACTGGTGGCAGCAAGGGGTCGGGGAAGACCATCAATTAAAGAAGCTGGAGGAAAGTCTGCTGCATAGTGATGGCAGCCCAGACCCATCCACCTCCACTCCTTAAAATACTACAAACCAACCTCCAGCACAGTTATACCGCAACGGATAACCTGCGAAGGGTGCTGGAGGAAAACACCGGGACCATAGCCCTAATCCAAGAGCCGTGGATTAGGCATGGCAAAATATGTGGTCAGAATAACATCGGAGGCAAAATTCTAGTGGACACTGCCACCGAAGGTAAACTACGTTCATGTATCTACACACCGAAGCATGTAACGACTACCATTATAAACGAGCTATGTTGCAGAGATCTAACTGCTATCAAGCTCCAAGCAGATGACCGCCTAGGCCTGCCAAGTGTGGTCCTAGCATTGGTCTACATGCCAGGCGACGAAGATGTACCATCGTCGGAGCTCTCTGCGCTGGTGACATACTGCGAGACAGAGGGTCTCGAGCTCATCATCTCCGCAGACTCCAACGCGCATCACACCATCTGGGGCAGCCAGAACACCAACAACAGATGTGAGGATCTACTTACTTTTCTCTTTTCAACCAACCTTAATATACTAAACAGGGGCTCCGAGCCGACCTTAGTCACAACGCGAGCCCAAACCGTTATTGACCTAACGCTAGCAACCGATCATGTATCCACACACATCACCGACTGGTACGTGTCGGATGAACTTTCATGCTCGGATCATAGGTGGATTAGGTATAACCTACACATAAACATAAAAACTGCCCTACCAAGGCGTTATCCGCGCAAAACGGACCGCGCCAAGTACAGCAAATTGGTGAGGAATGAGCTTCAGTCCATCACCCTACCGTATGAATACAACGGCACGGCGGGTATTAACACACATTTAACTGATTTATCTCATGCATTAATCAACAGCTATGAACATACGTGCCCTCTTACTTCGACAAAGTCTATTTCAAGCAACAGATCTGCGTGGTGGGGTCCAGAGCTGGAAAGGCTGCGAGGTAAAGTAAGGAAGCTGTTCAACAGAGCTAAGAACATCCGGGCACCAGACGACTGGGACGCGTACAAGCAAGCCCAGTACCGGTTCAAGAATTGTATCCGCGATAGGAAGAGGGAAGAATGGAGATACTTCTGCACCAGTATAGAATCCACTAATCAAGCGGCTAAAGTTAAAAACATACTCTCACGCGACCCAGAGCGAGACCTAGGTTGCCTGAAAAAATCTGACGGAACGTACACCAAATCTGACACTGAGACCTGCGAATTGCTCCTGAAAACTCACTTCCCTGGCGGCCGCATCACCAACAACCAATCGTGGAATAAGGCGTCGCAGAGTAGCACACCGGAATGGATGGATTGGACTACAGCTCACAGGGTGGTAGACACAGATAAGGTAATGTGGGCAATTAATAGCTTTCTTCCATTTAAAACAGGTGGCCTTGACGGTATTTTCCGGGGTTGCTACAATGAGACACCGGGGTGCTGGCCCTGCATCTCACAGCTATATACAGGGCCTATCTTGTATACCGATACTCTAATGGTGAAAGTAGTATTTATCCCTAAGCCCAGCAAGAATGACTACATGAATCCCAAATAGTTCAGACCAATAAGTCTCACATCCTTTCTGATGAAGACTTTAGAAAGACTTTGCGATAGCGATATTAGGGAAAATGCTCTCATACACAAACCACTACATATCAACCAACATGCCTATAGTCAAGGCAAATCAACTGAATCTGCCCTTTACTGCGTAACATCACTTGTAGGTAGGTCTATCACGTAAAAAATCAACTTTAGGTGCATTTATTGATATTGAAGGCGCCTTTGACAAAACTCCTTTTACTAGCATAGGCCGAGCCTACACAATGTCGATCCTACAATTGCCGGGTGGATAGACAACATGTTGAGGCACAGAGCAATACGTTTTACTGTGAACAACAGCACAAGATGTGTGGTGGCAACTGGATGCCCACAAGGAGGGATACTCTCAACACTCCTTTGGAACCTTGTGGTGGACGAGCTCATCGCGGAGCTAAACAGAAAGAAACTTTACACAGTAGGCAATGCGGACGATCTCGCCATTCTAATAACAGGTCCATTCGAGAATGTCCTATGTAATCTCATGAGATCTGCTTTTAAGATAATCGAAGAATGGTGCACACAACATCGGCTAACCGCTAATCCATCAAAGACTAAGCTAATACTTTTCACTAACAAACGCAATTTTGGCAATCTTACATTACCAAAGTTGTTCAATACCGAGATAAGCCTTACTAATGAAGTTAAATACCTGGGGGTCATACTGGACAGTAAGCTGCTTTGGAATAAACACATAGACCACAAGCTGGAAAAAGGATGTATAATATTTTGGCAGTGTAGAAGACTCGTGGGGAGACGGGTCTTGCTCCAAAGATATGTAAATGACTATATACAGCAGTTATTAGACCAATTATCACCTACGGAGCAATAGCTTGGTGGCCCAGGACAGAGCTAACAACCGTACAAACCAAGCTGCAGCGATTCCAATGGCTGGCCTGCACAGCCATAACTGGTTGCATGAGCACTACGCCAACGTCTGCCCTAGAAACCATTCTAGGGCTCACACCGCTTGACATACTTATCCAACATGAGGCGACAATGTCGGTTCTCCGCCTGAAGCTGATGGGTGTATGCAAGAATGATGACTGCCTCACAGGAAACCACTGGAACAGAGTAAGGAAAGATTTCCCACTCTGTGAGGCACCCTGTGATAGAATACCCAAAACACACATCTTTCAAAAGAATTACCGCATTCAACTGTTCGAAGTGGGAGCAGACCAGTCAGGTGTAAATGAACTCAGAATTTACACAGACAGTTCCAAAATGGCAGCCGGAACTGGAGCTGGCATCTTCTCACAGGACCTGAACATACACACCTCTATACCCTTAGGCACACACAGCTCCATATTCCAATGCGAATGCATTGCCATCAGGGAAGCTGCAGACGCGATACTAAGTAGGTACATACATGGATATTATATCCGTATTCTATCCGATAGTATGGCAGTACTGACTGCGCTGGGGAGTAACACCTATAACTCAGCGCTGATATACGAGTGTCACCGTTCCTTAGAACGAGCTGCCTCTAACAACTGGGTAACTCTGCAATGGATCAAGGGACACAGCGGTTCGTTGGGGAACGATGCAGCGGATGAACTTGCAAGGCGGGGGTCGGAAACGCAAGTGGCTGGCCAAGGGCCAGTCCTGCCGCTACCCTTCAACCAAATGCGGTCATGGATACGCTCTCTCACTAACAACCTACACAGAACCCGATCGACAAATGTCTCAGGATGTAGACAGTCGAAAGAGGCGATTCCTGCACTATCGCCCAAACTGACACGTCGACTTATTAGCCTAAACAGACACGACATCCGAATTATGGTCGGCATCCTAACGGGTCACACATCACTGAACAAACACCTATTTACAATCGGCGTTACGAATAGTCCTAAGTGCAGGGGCTGTCTAACCGAAGATGAAACGGTCACTCATGTAATCCTGGAATGTGCTGGGGTGGCCAACCAACGGGCACAAACCTTATTAAATACAAGGTCGCTCCAGGAAGTCTGCGAACACCCCAGGAGTGTTCTGAACTTCTGGAAGGAGCTGGGCTGGTTGGAATGACTGGCCAACACTGCACGCAAAATGGACCCAATTAAGCGGTCTAATTGCGGAAACAGGAGCCCTTTTTAAGTTTTACATTATTTTTAATTTTTTTTGAATAATTTTAAATTGTTCAAAGAACTCGCTAAGTCCATTCCACTATTATTTTTTATGAATAAGCACGAGATGAGCATAATAGTAAGAACCTTTGCATTACAATACAGTGCCACTCAGGATTCTTGAAGATCCAGCAATTCTGAGCAGCATCAAGATATTGTTCGTCAATTTAAGACATACGATGTAAACACTCATTAGGCCAGTAATGCTTGCACATTTCTGCTTCATGGCAGAAGAAGCTGTGGTTAGGTAGTCACTATGCACCTAGCACCCTATCCATAGAAGCATGCCATTGGTTACATCGGTTTGTCTTCACTAATAAAGTCCATGATACGTGGGCTATATTGAATTGGCTATTTATAATACAACTATTTAAAAATCAATTACAGTGTTTGAAAATACTAGAGAGTAGATAAAGTTTTTGTTTGTGTGATTGTCATTTGTATTTACGTGTGCACCGATTTTAGCTGGAGAAAATATTAACGTCATAATTTGTTTTCATTTTGGCTGTGGCTCAAGTCAACAAGGTGTTGAAGCTCCGCCTTGTAGTTCTGTGTATTCTTGGTTCAGTGAATTCCTACGCAGACGATCACGTCTGTCGACGACACAAAGATCACTTTGTGACGATTTTCATGAAGGTCGCCCTGCGGCTTCTGTTACTGAAACTAAATTTGATAGGATACGACATCTGATTGAAACTGATTAAAAATTACATATCAGTAAATGTGTAGTGTATTGGGATGAGATAAGTGAAAAAGATTTTTCATCAACACCTGAAGCTTTGGAAAGTTTGCACTAGATGGATATGATTGAACGGATGATTTAACGAATGACAGTAAACGACTTTGTGTAGAGTGGTAACGTAAAATGATGAAATATATAATGAAGCACAGTCTCAGATGGATCAGCAACAATGTATTACATATTATATTTTTCCATCCCATATAACATTCTTGCCGGTGACGAAACATGCGTAGGTATATTGCTTTTATCCTAAAATTTTCTCAAATAAACGTCCAAATGCACTAAAAAATATAATAATAATTGCGTATTTTCATGAAATCTAATTCATTAATCTAATTTTAGTTACGATTATTGTTACTTTTGGAATCAGTGTCCTCCCGCCGCGACCCCGCTGACGTCTTCTCAAGCCGACGTGCGCCTGAAGCACAACTCACCTATAATAACTATGTACCACCGACAATGCGTTTTGGAAGGGCTCAAATACAGTACAAATGAGTCTGGACTTGGCAACTTCAGAAAATTTTTATTTCTGAAAATTAAAGAGCTAAGAGTTCTACGATTTACAAGTCCAAAGCCGGTGAATGCGTTCCATGGGACCATGCAAGACGTTCCTCAAGAATACTGGAGTAAATTTTTATAATATAAGAGGGGGCAAACGGGCAAGAGAAACCTAAGTTCAAAAAATTTTCATATTTGAAAATTCTCACTCAAATGTTTGTAAATACTTGGTAATTTTAATAAAAACGCCAAAAACTCAGTATTCAGTTTTAGCTGTTAGTACAACGCATTCACGATATGTTTGTTGATATGTTTAATATTTTATCTACGACCATACCTTAAATCCTCTAGTTATCCGTTAGCTTTTTGCCAACATTAAAACACCCAACCATTACATCAACCAAACGAGTGTTGTAACGAAACACTCCTTTGGATGGTATTATGGTTATTATGACTGGCTTTTTTAATGTTAGCAGTAAGCTAACTAATTCAGACTCTTTTTTATAGAGGATTCATATTTTGGTTGTAGATAAAGTCTTGTATGCAACTGCTGATAATTATATACTAAATCACTAATGTGGGTTTATCACTCGAGATGAAGCCGAGTGTGATAATAGTATCACATGAGTGTTTACTACTTATACCTATAATGATTTTTCAGCGAATATCCCAAATTTCTATAGTCAAAAATTTTTTTTTTTTTGGTTTTTCTTACTTGCAAATTTTGTTTAAGTTCTCTTACACCAATAGGTTCTTCATCAAGTTGTTAACTACCATAGAGTAACTTGTTCCTTAATGATTCATTAAATATCCTTCCGATCTGTTCCATATTTCAAATTATAGATGGTGACCCATATTTCGAGGGTTGTCAGCCGGATATCAAGAGCCATTACTCATTAAACAGACTCTGTTCAACCGCTGACAATAAATTTCCCTTTACCTTTGGTTTTCACGGACTTCAAAATCGGAAATGGAACATTTTAAGCTACGTTTGATCCTTTACCCCTGTGAAGTTTATATTGAATGACTTTTCGAATAATAATAATGTCCTTGTATTTTTTTTTTGCTGTAATATTCAAATGTCTGAGTGAGCACTATGGTGCGTTACTGGATCTTCGATGTTTTCAAACAAAGCATTATCTTGAATGTTTAACTCACAAAATTATAACAAAACACAACCGACTTCAATGGAATGAATATCCTCCCGCCGCGGTACCGCTCTCGGGTCTCGCCTCCTCACATCGCGCGTGCTACTCAAGCACATCTCACCTTTGTATCTAGTTATAAACCTACATTAGCTGACACTGATTACGACAGTTACATGGCCATAACGATGTGACGGTAGGTGCCTCAAATATCCGGTTGGCATATAAAAGATTTGGCCTAGTATCGTTAATTTGCTCCTAAGAATTGAAGAGTTCCGTTAGTTTTTCATCCTCAAAACCTATGTAACTCTCACCTCACCTTTGAAGTATATCCTTTCCAATTAAGATTTCAATTAAAATTTATTTCGCACAAACTTATAGCAAATTTAAGACTTTTATGGTCTTCCCATGGTTGCCATTATCAGATCTAGAGATCTTAATTACAATGGGACTACACGGAAAGTACCAGGTTTCAAATATAAAAAAATTATCAAAATCGGTTCACCATACTGTCGGTATGTTTTTTTATGGTAATAAACATAAAAAAAATATCGACGAATTGAGAGCCTCCTCCTTTTTTGAAGTCGGTAAAAAATGGATACTTTGCGGTCTTTCAATTTGATGTTATTTTTATAAAGTGAGTGTTCACCAACTCAAAGGTCGATAATACTCCCTGTGATTGCCCTGCAAGAGAATATCATGGAAAATAAATAGGTATTGACTTCGGAAAAAAAACATTCAATTAAATTTATAGCTTTAATATTGGTAAATGAATCTTATTAGATTTATAAGCCAATAAGAAATCTTTTAAAAATAAAAACAATCGATAAAATATCAAGAAAATTGTCTTATTATTTGATGTTTCTGCACAAATTGTAATCATTAATGGATTTGTATTGTATTGTGTAATTAATGCCAGTAGTGTGGGTTATCACTTTAAAAACCATAACAAATTATCCGGCTCATCTTCTACTCCAATGTCGCTATAACTGTACTATTTCAGATAGACATGCTTATAATCTTTTTGCATTACATAATTCCTTATGATCCTCCATCAGTATTTTTATCAGATTGAGGTATTCTATTAGGATACGTATACAATAACTTTCCTGTTTGAATCTTGTAATGGAAATAAATGACTTCATTCTACAAAATGTTCCAGCGCAATGTATCTTCGTTGATTGAACAAAAATAGACACTTTCAGGGACCCATGGAGCTCCGCTGGCGCATATTTTTTAATTAACTGTATAAATAATGTTGGGTTTTATTTAGAAATATGCAATGTTTGTGAATATATTGTAAATTTACCAGTGGGCTCCTTTGCACGGGATGCCGGCTAGATTATGGGTACCACAATTGCGCCTATTTCTGCCGTCAAGCAGTAATGTGTAAGCATTATTGTGTTTAGGTCTGAAGGGTGCCGTAGCTAGTGAAAATACTAATTAAACAAGAGTTAACATCTTATGTCTTAAGGTGACGATCGCAGTTGTAGTGCCGCTCAAAATTTTTGGGTTTTTCAAGAATCTCGAGTGGAACTGCAATCAATCACCATCGGCTGAATGTCCTGCTCGTCTCGTATCTTATTTTCATTAAAAAAAATAAGCGGGTTATGTTTTAAGCAGCCGGTCATGTGAGAGTGGGACTTATACACTAAGTATTATATAGTTTAGTTTTTCTTATATTATAAGTACATGATAGTACCATGGTATCATGCAATATATTAATTACACTATGTAACGTTTAGGGGATTCCGCATCCTTATGTGCTGGATCTCTGAAGCCTCGATAGTAACAGTTTTAAGTTTGACAGTGTCATTACTTTCTTCAACAAATATTCTTCAATTTGGAAACTAGCAATGGAATAAGTTTCCCTGTGGTGTTTCAGGTCTACATGACATAACCTTAAAGGCTGAAAATTCTCCGGTGTTTACTATGTACTGCAACAGTGAGTGATTCCCAACTTATACTCTGTTAACCCCGATGCTCATTTGTCATTGTGGACCTTATAAGTTATAACTCAGTCAACTCCTAATATCTACATCTAATATATAAAATTCTCATGTCGCGGTGTTTTGCAGTTAAACTCCTTCGAAACGGCTTGACCGATTCTCATGAAATTTTGAGTGTATATTGGGTGGGTCTGAGAATCAGACAACATATTTTTTCATCCCCCTAAATGTTAAGGGTGATCCAAGCCACATTTTTTTTTAATTTGTTTGATTATGAGTCAGCATTAAAAAATATATACAACTTCCAATTTTACCCATCTACGATCAACAGTTGCTTTTGTATCGCGATTTTAATATCGGCAATACAACGTTTGCTGGGTCAGCTAGTCTTTTATATAAAATTCTCGTGTACCGGTGTTTGTTACTAAACCAATTTGTTTGAAAATTTGTGTGTATATCGGGTAGGTCTGAGAATCGACAAACATCTATTTTTCATACCCCTAAATGATCAGGGTCACCCACGCCTAATTTTTTTTTATTATTTTTGACTTTTATTTTTATTTTAATTTTATAATTATTCAGCATTAAAAAATACATACAACTTCAAATTTTCACCAGTCTACGATCAACATCTATTTTTGTATCGCGATTTTAATATTATTTCATTCTATCTACAGATATGCAATAGAGTTGCAAGATGGCAATCGAATATAATGATTATTGTAGTACGATAAATGTTATGTACAATATATTTGATAGGTCTGAGAATCGGTCGTCATCTATTTTTAATTATAATTGATTTTTTTTATTACTTTATATGGAAATACACGTTTGTTGGGTCAGCTAGTAATAATATATATTCATGATGCAAAAAATTACTCAATTAATAGTTCAGCGGGCGCGGGGAATACTGAATTCTTATTGGTCAGTTAACTATCAAAACTATCGCTACTGGTTTCTTCAAACTACGACATGTATTTGAAAGCATGCACCCTTTATAAAGTATCTATAATCTATGTAATATAAGGTTGATCTTTGTCTTACTATTCCATAAAAGTATATGTATAATTAATTTTTATATTAAATATATACATAGGTACACTTCTATAATAAAGTCTTAGGGGCTGTTCAGATGTTACCTATAAATAAATTATGTTTTATTAAAAATGGCTCTGCTGTAAGTACTCCTCGACAGTGGAATATCTAAGCAATCAGACAGCCTGCTACTAGATTATGATTATTTTAAAGCAATAGAAATAATTAAGTATATTATTGTATAATTTTTAAAAACGCAAAAAATATTTATGGACGAATTTCCATTTGTTTCCGAATCGATTGCAATGACTTAACTTAAGTCAAAAAGAACTCAATAAACATTTTCGAGAAATTAATGCCTTTTACGCCTTTAATTCGTCATGAAGAGATAATTTTATAGATGTTATTATGATGTCCAACGATCTGAAACCCACAATTGGAGTTCACAATTAAATAAAATGTCAGTGCCATCGTCATGTACTAATCCAGACTACGGCTTCGATGTAGCCTAGATTATCACTATCATATCTTTATACTGAGGCAATATAAGCTAAGTCTGTGAGCATAGATATTAGTACAAAAACTGGCTGTCTCTCTAAATTAAAGTAGTGTCTTAACTCCATTATTGGGAGTTTAAAACCAATCGAAGATTTGAGAAAATTTGGTTAAATTAACTGCAAAATAAAATTTTTTCTTTATTTTTTTCTTATTTAAAAGCAGAGCGTTTAGGGTAACGTATTCCAGGAAGAAGAAGGAATCGTACACTTCGCTATCTTTCTGTCTGTTAGGCCCTCAGGATCGCGCTTATATTGACATTGTTTTGACACGTGCTTAAATTAACATTATTTATGAAAGAGTAAGTCACAATACGAGCAAGGCAGTCACCTGATGGTAAAAGTTACGTCTTGACCATTCCAATGCAGTAGGTACCACTCAGAATTCTTGAAAACGTATAAAATCATAATTGCGCTCGTCATCTTCAAACATTCAAATATTTTTATTAAAAAAAGGATTTAAAATCACTTAACGTCAAAAAGAACCACCCATTTGAAATGTTATGCCTCAGACCTGAGATATAAATTATCTTGCCCCATTTACGCATAGCCTCTATGGTTGCAAAGCAACGATATATTTAATGCGATATGAATACCTAAACATACATAAATACATGTAAGCCGGATAACTAAAAAATATGTTTACAAAGTAATATTTGTACAATTAAACTTATTATTTAATAGGCTGAGGGCGGTCACTCCATTCCCAATCTGTGGTATCATTAAGAACATCATTTGTGTTATAGTAACCTTTACCACACAAAAGTTTTTTAACAATTCTTTTGAATAACATAATACTTTTGTTTTGAACATTTTCTGGGATCTTGTTGTAAAAGCATATACATCGCCCCACAAAAGACTTCAGTTTATACATCTAAATAATAAGGGTTGAAAACCATCAGATTAAAATCTTAGTAATTAAAAGATAATGTGATATAAAAAGTAGTCACCCATATATTATTTCATTGGTAAGGAAATCGTGAATCAGTCCTGACTATATCTTTTATATATTCACTAAATTTCAAACTCTGCAATCAACTTTATAAAAATAAAGATTCTCTTATAAATCACATAATTATGTCTTACGATGCTTTTAGAAAGATAAAAAATAATTACAGAGAGAAGACATTGTCTTAAGTTTATCTTGAAATTCATCTAGTCACGACTCTATTAACTGTATTTGCTAAAACTTGTGTTAGCTTTACAATTTCACTTAGATATTACTTATGATACCAATTCATTTCATTTCATCACGCCAATAGACTAAGAGCTGGTATGAAAAATAATATTCTCAATATTTTATATAGCTTTTAAATAATTTTGTGTGCCTCATGATGATACTGAAATTTACAAGAAGACTTAGCTTTATAGCTTTTGGATATTATCGCTTAGTTTCTTGATAGATGATTTGAGGAAAAAATATATAAATAAAAATATGTCAGTGCGGCAGTTTGCTTTAACTCAAAAAATGTATTCTATATTTAAAATATAAATTTCACGTGAGACTTAGCACTTTGGTGACCCTAACTAATATTATAGATGCGAATGTGAGTAATTTTTTGTTAAACTTTCACACTTTAACCATGGATTGTATCATTTTTCACATATGTTTTAGAGGTATAGAGAAATATAGAAATTAAATTAAGTCTCGGGCAAAAGCAAGATTACGTTACATGCTTTATTAATATTACATGACGACAGATTTATCAATTCTATAACTGAACCGCAGCACACATTTACATATAAATTGGAAAAGAAGAGACACTTTATAATATGGTTGCTAAAATTATTTTTCGTAGTTTTGAGCAACGTCTCTTGGGCTATACTCCTTTGTTGCGAAAGACATTATTGAAAGCGAGTTTTATGAAATATCTTTATGTGAATCTCTAACAAAGCGATATTGAAAAGTTTGAAAATGAAAGTGGAGTTGCTTATAATTCAGAATTATTTGATCACTTTCGGATTGCCTTATGTTCACAATGTCTTATGACGCACAATAGCTAATTGCTTACCATTACGTGGGCTTCATGATCAACAACTGCTAGAAGGTAAATTACACCGATTACACCTGCCAAAAGATTTAACAGTATGTGTTTTTTAAATGCTGACTGCAAGACCGCCGTAAAATTGATGCTTCAGAGATGTGGTGTTGGAGGCGACTCCTGAAGATCCCTTCGACGGCTTTGCAACCCAACTATTCCATCTTGAATCTCTGGTCACATCTCCAGATCGATCGAGCGGTTGATAGTGCAGGGACAGGTGGGGGAAAAGAGCAAGAGGACGCTCACCAACGCGATGGATGGATTTAATGAAAGCAGTGAGCCAGACACCGGTGGTGGAGTGCTCCCGCAATGGAGGGAGTGGAGGAGCATCGCGCGAGAGGCAGTGCGCCCAAAACTAAATAGACCAACGACTAATGTTGCATCATCTTAGCGGCCACGACCACTCTGACAAGAGTGACCGACTGAGAAGAAGAAATTAAATGTTTTTATTGTAGAGGAGGACAAACGAACGTGCGGGTCACCTAATGTTAAGCTTTCACCGACAGCCATATTCTCTATGAACACAAGGGAAATCACAGGTACGTTGCCAACCTTTTAGGAAAGTGTATGTGCTTTTTTGAAAGTAGGTCATTAAATCATCATGTCGTATCGTTTTGAAAACACCACACAAGGAATCTCGTTTTATATTTTGTTGTACATTCTTTAATTTAGTAAAAAAACACGTTATTTTAATTTGCATGTCAACCATTTGGGGTTTGCAATAATGGTTTTATTTTTGCCGCCATATTTGCTATTATACCGAAAATAGTAAATTCTTAAATTTTTAAATTGAATTTCGCTTCTTTAAATTTTCGAAGGTCGGAAAGAATTTTCGACATTGTTTTTAATTCCAACTTGGCACAACCTTGAAATTAATAAACTTACATTCAGAACAAAAAACGTTCAAAATTTTAATTAATGTTTTTTGTTGTACCTTAGTTGCCGTCAAAAATAAATTGCTTCGTGTAATGGCGTTCGCATGTCACTGTAACCAAGTTTTATCACAATCTGGTCAATGGTTTCGGAAAACATACTGCTAAAATATAATAATATTGATTTTATTCATCGGTAATTGTTGAACAGAAGGGAATAAATTAATTATTTAATAAAATATTTAGTTTTATAACGTAATCCGGTAGTTGGTTCGTTACAATAAAAATTCTATTTGAATAATCTTCAACGCAAATGACTTTTGTAATGATAATTTTATGTACATAATATTATATTCAATAAAACAATTTTTTACTCCGTTTCTTCAACATACTAGCGAGCATAGATAGAGAATATAGCTATACTAGTTACATACTTGAAAATCGATGCAATGAAAATTAATATAAAAGTGATATTTTAGCACGGATTTATGTCGACGTATGAAAAGGTAGCATTGGACGGCCCTTGTGCCGCCTTGATTTATAATGTGAACTGGAAAGAGGTTCCGTAGTCGCTTTAATATCATTGATTTACGATTGGAACGACGCGTATAAGAACACTGGCCGCGTGGCCATACAAAGAGCGTTTTATTAAGCATTAATAAAAAACTAAATTATATGAAAACTTAAATAAACAAAATAATTTAGGCAATAGTAGATATATATTTAATAAGTATTCATAATGAATGGTGAAGAAAATAAAATAACAAATGTAAGCAATATTTTTTCTAATTTGCAGGCTAAGGGCAAGGCCAAGTTGACCGTGTACTAAAACAAATAAGTATTTTTTCATGTCTGTATATTTGTTATTTCATTTTACGGGGCAACAAACCAAGGTTTATAAATAAAGAGCCCTAAATATTAAGACTATCAAATGTAATGTGCGTTAAACGTGTGTGAAAATACGACAGAAGTAAAACCTCAGTATCTCCCTTCGTGGACTTGAGCCGATCTTACCCGAATTCAATACTTTTGAGTATTAATAAGCACGCCAAAAGAAGTTTTCACCTAAAAATTATGGTATTTTTCTTAATAACCAATAATAATCAACTAAGTAATATATTAATGTCCATGAACTAAGTATATATAATTATATTATAGTCGCTGGTTTGATGGCTGCAATATCAGATACATTCTTCAATTGCATTGAGTTGTTCATAAAGTGACCACTAGTTCTTTCCACTGTGAATACATTCATTGAATATAATTAATAAGTGTGTGAAAATGTTTTACACTTGCTATACTTTCGTTATAATTAGAAATCAGCTTATACGAGATATACATTATCAATTATCCACAGTTATTCTAAAGACATTTTATATTTTTTTAACATACGTATAATAATATAAAAATTAACATAACGTTTTCGTTTACCTTGACTACGTTTCAAAAGTGGTGAAAAATAGTGTTAATAATAATAATTTATATCTCAATAATAAACAATATTGAAATTATAACATCAAATGTCACAAATACTAATTTCCTTTAAACTAGACAAAACTTTTAAATTCCCAGATTATACGACATTTATAAGGTGCAGGGATTGTCTAGAAAATATTTCTTTATAGAACGTAAACTTCAATAGAAAATCTAGCGTAACCATCTAGAAATTTATAGCGTGAAATAAAGCGCTATATTGGCGTTTTCATAGTCCGCAAGAAAGTGGCAATAACAAGTGCATTCACATTTTAATACAAGAAAGTATGAAGTCTACTCCGAAAGGCAGATAGTTCGATGAATTTTTTTTTTGTTGATGAAACTTTGTGTATAAAAATGTTTTTTTATGACATTAGCAATATAATCAGCTGATGGTAGTTGTAACGACCTGCCCATTACAATGCAGTGCCGCTCAGGATTCTTGAAAAACCCAAAAAATCTGAGGGGCACTACAACTGTACTCGTCGCCTTGAGACATAAGGTGTTAAGTTTCATTTGCCCAGTAATTTTACTAGCTACGGCGCCCTTCAAACCGAAATACAGTAATGATCACACATTACTGCTTCACGGCAGAAATAGTCGCCATTGTACTTGTACCCATAATCTAGCCGTCATCCTGTGCAAAGGAGCCTCCCACTGGTATCCCAATGTGTTTCAACATATCATTAAACATTAAGAACAATCACATTAGGATCTAGCTAGGGAGCTAATGGTTAGCTCAATTGGTAATCGAACGCCGGAGGTCGTGGGTTCGAATCCCGCATCGTTCATAAAATTTTATTTTTCAAATTTTATTTGTGTATTAATCCTAGAAGTGAGGGTTATCACTTTAAAAACATAACATATGTTTACAATTATTATTACCAATGTCTTATTGACAATGAAATGCGTTGTATTACAACATTAATATCTATTTTATTTAATAGATATAAGTTGGTTCTTATAATTAAGATAAAAAATTGCGAATTATCAATAAATTCAAAATGTAGCAAAGCTTGATAACCACTTTTCATCGAGTTATCAACATCACGTTTGTAAAAATATTTTATTCCAAATAAAAATAAATATAGTGATAAGTAATATGAGTTAACAATCTCTTATTAAATATATAATATCAAATTAAGATTCTTGGAATTAGTGTATCTAAAACTAGATTAGGTGCAGTATCATTAACGAATTATAGTTAAAAAAGCTTTAAACTTTAAAAAAAAAACTGTGTGTGCGTAAGACGAAACTGCTTCATAAAGGCAATAGTAATAATACGAAATAATATTTCAAATCAATACCTTCAAATAAAACTGCCTATTGCACTTATGAAGCCTGCCCTTCAAAAATATTTAAATAAAATAGCTATTGCATTTTTAAATACTATTCAGTTCAATTCGTGGTATGGAACAAACAGACGTAGGTACGTACTAAGAGTGAATGAAATTGACAAATAACTAAAATAGTTATTATTTTCGTTTAAATTTAACGAACTTTATAATAACCCCTTTATATTTATGTTAGGCAGCTTATGTATGCGAGGAGTGCAGCTAAAAAAACACGTCTTCCTTGCAATAGTTTACCAAACGTACAACTGCGTCAAACTTACGAAACCAAAGTCTTTATCCAACGGTAATAGGAGTCAAATTTGAATAACCTTTGTCTTGTATACAACATCGAAGATTGTTAATCCTTTTTGCCATTTCGAAATGGCTGTCAAAGTTGCCAATTGTTTACTCTGTGAATAAAGAGACCGTAAATGACAGGCCTTTGTAGATTCTTTGAGCAAAATAAACATCGTAAATTCATTGCTAGATACTTTTGTTTATGCCACACAAATAGAATCTCTCCTTGTTTGACAATAGGCGATACAGGAGGTTTTGCAAGTGACAGTTTGTTGAGATGAAGGAATTAATCAAATGATGTATATTACAAAGAGATTATTGTAATTAAAATCTTAGGCTGGGTTGCACCAAATAACTTTAGCAATAACAAACATTGTAAAGCACCTGTTAAGCAAAAAATTTGTTGCATCTTTTTACAATTTTTGGATGACGTCATTACTATAACACTGTTAACCTTTTTTTTTTTCGAGAGGGGGAAAATACATTTACGTATTGAAGACTCCAAAACAGGGCCCACATGTTGGGCTCAGGTGTAAACACCCCCTACCGACGAAAAAACCTCCTCTGTGCTGATAGCCCTAAAGGCTTTTACAGCGTAGCCTTGGAGGCCAAAAATGTAGCTGACAGGCGCGGGGCGTCTCGGAAGGAAACTCGAACCTCGGCTCGCCTGCTCACTTGGCTGAACCCTCATCCAGCCTTCTGGAGAGAAGATCACTAACGATCTAATATATCTGTTAGTCCAAAATGGACTCTAGGTTAGAAGAGACTTCGCACGCGCCGGCGAGTGCGGTGATATATGTATGTGTGTTTGTAAATATGTGTGAATGTATGTAAGTGTGTGACTGATTACTCCCACTTGTGTGTTGTGTTATTGTAGGTGTGTGATTTGTGATGTGTGTGTGAGTGGTGATAAACGATTACAGGACGAAGACTATCTCGTCGGGCTTCTAACAAACTGTTAACCGTAACGTCCAATGTTAAAAAGTTAAATAGCGACCTGTCAAAAGTGTTTATCTGAAATGAACTTTCGATATTGACTTGATATTTCTACTTTAACTATGCCAAGGAATACGATGTTGAAACACATTCTGCAGCCTATTTTTAAGTCAGTGTTACTGTTAATAACCGGTTTTTATAGTTAAACCTTAACTATAAAACCTAATAATATAATGCAACCCAGTTTTAATGTGTAGTTATTGATGGATCCAAATCTAACCAATACGTAATACATATACTTTGATCAACCTGATTACTCCCACTGGATTCCGACATTGCAATACACTCTTTATACTAAAATAATACTTTTCTCACGGTCTAGAACTGTACACGTATTCAGCACAGTGATATTTTTAGCGAACTATCCACGTATAGCCAAACTATTTTTTCAAACTTTATGTATTAAACGAACACACTGTATAAGTAATAAGTAAATTTTATTTGCAATAGTAATTTTTTCTGGTTCAGTATTTATGGCTAGACTAGGTATATTCAGGAAAATAAGGGTTCTTGTAAACAAATACGCGGATTGCCAATGAAACAAAAATAAATGTCTGTCAATGAATGTGATAATCCGATCACTACCAAAGTACACAGGATCCATTGCTGGGCTAATACAAAATTACCTGAAAAGTTCATCAAAATCAGTATCTAGGTTTTGAAGCTAGTGGGTAACATCCACACATTGAATATACATATTGAAAAAAACTAACAAAATAACACTAACTATAAATTATTATATAAGGCTTCCTTTATTACATCTTACACAGATCATTTTCCAATAAATGGGAAATTCATCACAAAACCTATAGAGAAATACATGATATGGCGAAATTATGATTTCTTTTAAGTTAAATACTAACATTTTCTTTAAACTAATTCAAAAGAAAACGAAGCAAATATAAACATTTATTGGCACTGGTAGCGGTGGAAAAATCAATTTGCAGCAGGGTACTTCTCATCAAACAATCAAGGGGAAAATAAACCGCATTCGATCCTTTATGTTTTGAAATGAAAGAACTTGTTAGTTGTGAGGCAACAATAAAACCTCAAGGGTTTCTGCAACTCTTGGAGTCTATAATTATAATAAGGTTCAGCTTCGGTAACATTTATAGGCATAAAAGGAAAAGAAAGAAAGAAAAATCAATTATTCTGCAAGTTTAACCTAGTATACAAGTACACGTATTAATTAATTTACATTAACATGCAGAATTGGAGTTCACCTCAGCTTAATACTGATCATACCCACAGGTGATATGATCAGCGCTGGTCTTCCAGAGAACCCCAGTTAGTCTAGCGGATTGTCAAACTAAATACAGGTTATACACATATATGAAGGTTTACCATACTAATATAAAAATATAACAAAAAAAAATTTATAAAAACAACACAAAAATATCGTGACCAGACCTAATTCAACAAGCTAGTAACATAATGAGGCATAAAGTACTTACATACAGGTCAACTGATAGTAATTAAATCACAGAAGCATTGCTAGTCATTCCGGTGGTTAAAGGCACAATTATTGAAAATCATATAATCTTGGACAGATTCCTGGAGAGAAAAATGGCACTTAATAGAAACGCTACATATAATCTAGATAGATGGTTGTAATTATATTTGTGGTGCACGCAGCGAAGCTGGAATAAATCAGGGATTATGTATCTATTTGACATAATTCCTTTTTTCGAAATTCGAATATCGACATTCGAAATAATTCCTTTTTTATATATATAAGAGGGGGCAAACGGGCAAGAGGCTCACGGGACGGGCAAGAGGTGAGGCAACCGCGCATAAGGTGGGAGTATGCTTTTTTTGCCGGCCCTTAAGGTGGGGGTTATGCTTTTTTCTTGAAAGTGCCTAAGTCGTATCTGTTCGGAAAAACCGCAGCCAGTAATTGATGTCACAATGTGGCTGGGCGAGGCAAGAAATATCTTGCTAATCGCGCGGTTGTCGAGTACCAGACGTCAATGTGATGTCCAGTGATGGAATTCGGCCGCTGGAGCACTTCCCCTGATAATTGCGGTAGAACCCACATCTCTACGCAATGCCAAAGAATCAAGCCGATTTAAATCCTGTGATAAAAACTGTATAAGACACACAACCGAAACAACGCGCGATGGCTGATCCCGAGCATCACTTGAGCGAGCAATTCGATGCATCTCTGTATTGCACGCGGTCAAATAGTTCGAGCTGACACTATCATGAATCACAACAGAATATATATAATCTTTCTTCTTCTCTACTTTGTCCAACATTACAAGTTGGAGCCGTTGTTATCGTATATCAAGGCCCAAAAATTCAACTTTTCTCTTCTTGATGGTTTGCAGTAACTCCCCGCTATTATATATATATTTTTATGTTTTCAATTTCAACATTTAAAAAAAAAACAAAATTCAAATAACAGTGACATAATTTTTTAAGCTGAAATTACAACTCGAGATATCTTAATTAAAACATAAGCCTGTAGAATAATGATTGTTGTAATATATTTTAGATGAGACCATTAATTCCCAGTGCCCACTTAAGTAAAAATAAGCAACAGAAAATAATACGCATTTCGTTGCCTAAGGCATTCTAGACGGTAGGAATGAATAATTACGGTAATCCGCTTGTGGCAAGCCTTAAGCGAAGGGTTAAGGTTCTATAAGTTTTTATTTATTGTAGTTAACGTCAGCGTTAAACTAACCCAAAGTTATTTTGAGATCCAAGTTGACGTATTTAGTACTTGAACTTAATTGAAGCCCAAGTGAATTTTGGAGGTTCAAAGTGGAAGTGCACAAGGGTTACAGTAAATAAACTCTAACAAACTCTTATATACATAAAAATTTGAAAAACAAAATTTCATGAATGATGCGAGACTCGAAACCACGACCTCTGGAGTTGCGTGCCAGTGCTCTTACCAACTGAGCTTACCGTTCGAGTGACGTATCGTCATAAAATCTTGTATGCTTTGTTCAACTCTCAGGTTGTGGCTTCATCTACAGGTTCTACTTTACAGTTGATAACCTGCTCAACCCCAATATTTGCATATTAGGAAATTGACTTGAGATGTCGCTTTTGTAAATCTACACAATTTGTTATGTTTTTAAAGTGATAACCCTCACTTCTAGGATTAATACACAAATAAAATTTGAAACACAAAATTTTATGAGCGATGCGGGACTCGAACCCTCTTACTTATATTTTTTGATATACATACATAACTTCACAACTCTTTTCCAGGGGGTAGGCAATGATTATTTCCCTAGCTTATTTGACTCACATAAGTTTTGACACTACCCTCCCTTTCAGCATATGCCCAATCCGATTTTAAATATTAAATTTCTGCCAGTGACATCTTATCCAGCATCATGGCTAAGCCATTTTTAATTAATAGAAGAGGAGGACAAAAATGAGAGAACAATACTTGCTTTAAAGTGATCTCCCCCCACGTCCTCCTGCAATACCAGAGGAACTAATCACAAGAGTTTACTGAGCTGGATTAGCGCTGCTTGTGGTAACTGGTGCATCTATTATTTTTTGTGAATAAATCTTTCATTACTAGTTTTTTTCTTGGAATTATTTACTGTATGTGTATGTTTAAATTATATGCATATCGATAACACCACTTTCTGTTATCTTTTCAACTAAAACTACTTCATTACAGGTTGCCTGGTAGAAATCGCTCTTAAGCGATAAGGCCGCCTATTGCTTTTTGTAGTCTCGATTTTTATTATGTTTAATTATTTTGTGGTGTGCAATAAAGATATACTTCATTTCATTTGTTTGTGTAATTACTTATAACATATTGCAAGTGTAGTCGTCGATTTATAAAATAAATATTGTTTTTATGGAAAAAGAGGACAAACGAGTGTATGGGTTACCTGGTGTTAAGTGATCACCACCGCCGCTCACATTCTCTTGCAACACCAGAGGAATCACAGGAGCGTTGCCAGCCATTAATATTTTATAAATATATATTCTCATATGCATGTACCTTCCTTATGTACGTATGTATGTATATATGTACATTTATAGGCGTTTTAGAAAGACAACAATTCTCTCTTATTCCTCTTGTGCTACAAAAGAGTATGGGCTGCAGTGATTACATACCAACAGGAGAACCGTATGCATATGAATGAATGAATCCCCCCCCCCCTTCCATTCAATTAACAAGTTTTATCGATATTTTTTTATAAATAATACTTTTTTTTATACATATATACATATATTGGGAGTGGCCTCGCCCACGCACCAAAGGTTTTAATTGTTTTACTCTAACTCTTTTATTCCGTAACTACCGCATGAATACGAGCATTCGAGTCCTCCTCTTGCATAAAAAATATTAACAATTAATTTGATCGTTATTTTATGAATCCGCCTTAAATCTTAACAAATCTATCAATATTTAAGCATAAGACTACCTAGAAATATTCGTGCATAACAATAAACCATTTCCGACAGCTCACTACATCAACCATAGCAACGCAGTGACACATATATCAAAGAAATAGTGGAACTGTCCGCGTCCCCTGTATTCTTGTTGAACAAACCGCGGGGCAAACACAGACAATTTGTTACCGGAGGCATTGATTAATATCCTGTCTTCCGTCATTCCAATTTAGTTAATTTTACCCAGACTGTTGACGTCGAAGTACGGAGACAATGAGACATATTCGTTTTGGAAATTGACTGAAAAAATACGCTTTTCAAATATAGTTTTCACAAATACATGTATATATGTTTTTATTATTATGGACGAGCAGGACGTTCATCTGATGGTAACTGATACGACCTGACCATTACAATGCAGTGTTGTTCAGGATTTTTTAAAAACTCAATAATTCTGGATGGCACTACAATTGTGCTCGTCACCTTGAGACATAAGATGTTAAGTCTCATTTGCCCAGTAATTTCACTAGCTACGGCGCCCTTCAGACCGAAACACAGTAATGTGTAAAGGAGCCTGCCACTGGTAAATGTTAGTATTTGACCAATAAATATGGGGTTCACGTGTTTGTGAACGTCATCTGTTTCAATAGTGGGCCGATGAATGAATTTAGATATTAACGAGGAGATTTCATATATTATCTAATATTAGTCATCAATATTAAAAAACACGACTTCTACATTTATAAATTTAGTTTTAATCCTGTCATAACTTTCTTGTCTCTTGGATTGGATTAGAATTTTTAATACCACAATAGTATTAATTTAATAGAGAATATAATGTAATGCAAATAAATATCCGTTTTTGGTCCCTTATAATATTTCTATAGTTTATAATTAAATGTTTAGGTTATCGTTACTAATAATTTTTAAAATCAATTTAAAATTTTCCTAAAAAAAATTATTGAAGTAAGCGTTACTTTGCGGAAATCCATAATTATACCAATGATTTGAGCTTTCTTTAGTGTTAATTCCGCCAATATTTGTCTTTAAACAATTCGACACGTGTTTCGCCTCTACACGAAGCATCCTCAGGACATGTTGTCTCGCCAAAATCTGGCAAATTTTCCTGTTACATCAGCATATTTGAGTAATTAAATAACGAAAATATTATTGTAAATTAGAATCCTTTACACAGATTTTTGTAACAGATTATTTGCGTTACAAAAGTGAGAGACTGGTCTGATAAACTTTAATTACCTATTAGTTTACCACTACTGTCATATTTTAAGTAAATACTGTTATATTGAAATAAACATTCAAACAAAATCATTCGATATTATAATCAATCTTATGTAACAATTGCGTGAGAGTGAAAATATTTATTTAATAAATACTGCGTACAACAATATCGACAATATTTAATAATAGATATGATTACATGGCATTAAAACTTTCACGAGGAGGCAGCATTTCTGTCTTGGATAGCTAGGCTGATCCATTTACCAAAATAGTTGCCAATGCTTGGGTTTCCATCGTTTCTGATTTGTAAATTATCCGCGTCTCTAGGACGCAGTGTCTCGACATTAAACGGCATAAAGGTGTAAGACTGAGACGGATATTTTTGCTATCTTCGGCAGTTAAAGCAGCAGCCCCAGCACTAACTGAAGTAGCTTGGACATGAGAGGAGCCTGAGTGTGCAAGTCACGTCCCATTAGCTAAATTAGTAAAAAAAAATTAAATCAAACAACCAATACGCGTAACTAATTAAATAAGGAAATACTGTTATTGATTTCAAAAGCCTAACAACACTCAAAGTGCCAATTATTTTAACTTAAATTGCAGCGTTCAGTATTGTTGATTCGAAGCTTCGATTAAAAAATAATTGCTTTTAGTCAGTTTTCTGTACAAACCAACTGTTCGATCGATCTCGTAAAATATTCATTTGACAGCTTAAAGTGTTATTTTTAACTACACAGAAAAATTAAGTTTTATAGAAGGCTACGATAGAATAAGTTATGAACAACCATTTATTGGAGCAGTAATTAAATTTCCTGGAACTTTCTACTTACTATTACTAGTTTCATGTAAAAATAAAGTCTTAATTTAAGTTAAATTATCTTAAAAGGATTTAAAAGTCAAGTAATTTAATGCTGAATTTTTATATTGATGTGAATTTGTAATATTAACTTCATCAAAGTCATGAAGCTTCATCAGTTCGTCAAATCGGGCTTTGACATTCAGAATTCACACATTCACAAGAAGAACTGATAAGAAACTCTCAGCCCCTCTTTTAAATCATAGAATAAGACAATTTCTTACTCTACTTATACATATATAAAATTTTAATTGGTCTGTGCCAATCAAGAACCATGTTCTTGTCTTCTATATGATAAATAAGGATTAGTTAAGGATAAGCTGGAAGAAAAATAGGAAAGAAACGTGAATGGCACCAAGATTTTAAAATGAATTTATAATGTTGTCAGTCTTTTTTTATGGAAGAGAGGACAAACGAGCGTTCGTGTCATGATGTAAGTGATCACCGCCTCCCACAGCTCTAGAGCTATCCATTTCTTTCATAAGCGAGTTATTCTGACCATAGACTACGATATACTAGCGTATAGATAACTTGACGGCCCGATGATGCGAACCAATTTTGATTTTCCAATGTGTGCACAGGATGCCGGCTAGATTATGGGTACCACAACGGCGCCTATTTATGCCGTGAAGCAGTAATGTGTACGTAATGTCATGCTCGTCTTCTCCCTTATTATCATAAAAAACATCAAAAGAACTAGGAAATCAGGAATATCCAGAAAGTGGTGCTCACCAACAATAAGCTAAAATTGAGCAGATTTCTTATCATATAATGTATCACATTTTGGAATCATTAAAATATTAGAGCAGATTAAAAAAAAAGATTGAGAAATTTAGTATGTGTGATGATTTAATGTCTAAGTATGGAAAAAGATAGAGCAATTTGATTTATCTTATAAACAAAGTTTTTATTCATTTATAGATTATCTTTTATCTAATAATCCTGCTTAATATCGTATAAGCAAAACAAATAGAACCTGATAGGTATAAAAAAATGATACAGGAAGGGACATATCCCACAAGGAGCTGTACAAAAAATCTAATCAGAACGCCGTGGTGTTAAATAATTGATCTCTAAATAAAACGAAGGCGCGTCTCTATATCTAACTCAACCGATGACATCTATAAATTGTTCTCCTAATTATTTTAGGATAACAAAACCGCCGCCGGCGATATTGAACCATTTTAACTTTATTAAAACAGTAAATTAGTTCACTTGGGCCTAAATATATTGGAATATATTTCTCATAACGATGTAATCATAAAGTGATAAAGTATTTCTGGAACCTTTTCAAGTATACGTATATATAGGCAAAGGTATCACTATTCAAATCCTGTAATTAAAAGATGATAGATTAATGATTAAAGATTCATATAAAATTCAGTATAATGACTTGTCGTATATAAAATATTAAAATATCATCGAATGTACTGCTACACAAATTAAATTTGTAAACAAAATTTATGAACGATGCAGGACTCCAACCCGCCACCTCTCGCGTTCCGTGGGAGCGCTATTTCACTGAGCCAACCATTCGAATACATAAAATATATACATATACATCATAATATAAATGTTTTCACTTCAGAATTTTTTATAAGTCTAGATAGACCGTGACAGCCTTGAATACGTTGGAAAAAGGAATAAACCTGGCCTGTTTTCATGCGTTGCCTAACAAAATGAGTCTCTATCTTAACGTATAAATTACCTAAGGCTTACACAATGGTTCCACCTACCGGAAATCGAAGCCAGGCCCTCTAGCTTAGTAGGTAGTGTTACTAACCACTAGGTAACATCCGTTTCATATTATGATAACTGGGCTGTGAAATGCAACTCTATTTTTGATACAACTTGAAGCAGCAACGCGATGGTTATATTTTATTTAAAACTAAAATTAAATTTAAATTTTTAATTTGAACACATACACAAGTAACTTTATATCAACTATCAATTCAAATTATCTAGGTACGTTATTCTTTAACATTATATTTTTAATTTTTCCTTAAAACCATAACGCTGGATAAATTGATCGGACCCCTTTTGCCTAGCAGCACATCTTGTTAAAAAGTTAAGAAATTTTAAAGCAAGAAATCTGATTTAAAAGTCCCAGAAATCAAGGACTCAGGCGTCAAGTTTTCAACGGTGTCCTTAAGACAAATTAATTTACATTTATTTGTTTTTTAATTAAAGTTTCATGAATTGCGAACTCGGCGATGTTAGGCTTAATATTTCATAAAAGATGGAAATTCTAGTGGCGCCATATTGTGAGAGAAGGCATTCATTCTGGCAATATTTCGCATCTGAAGGTGGATAGGTTTATTTAATGAATAATTCGACCCACTTTTTCTTTTTAAGGCTTCGCTACCGTTTCCATTTCATACACCTTTAACCTCAATGGCAAAGATTTAATTCAGGTCATGTTGGCTCATATTTTTCAGAAGGAGTAATTTGCATTCTGTTTTATTCAGCAGTAATGCTGTTCTATTTTATATTCATATTTATAAGCTTATACTTTGTAGCTTAAAAGCATAAATGAGATATAACCGTATACATAATGGTTTATTATTTTATAATAATAATTATAAAATATTAAAAATTATAATATAATAGTAATTCTTAATAATAATAATAAAAACTGAGTAATGGATTTAAATGAAACTTTACAATGTGTTCATTTAATCAAAACAAATCTTATAACTATATTTACAATACTACGACTACATAAAATTAAAACTATCATTACGTGGAAGCGTACCAAGAATACTGGCAGCATTACCGCGTTGAATAGCAAGGCTGATCCGTTGACCGAAATAGCTGCCAGCGCTTGGGTTTCCAGTAGCCTTATTGAGGCGCGAAGATAGTATTTTGAACATTCTCCGCGCCTCTGGGCCCCACGGGAAAAGTGTCTCGACACCGAACGGCACAAAGATGTATGACTCACTGAGACCAACATATTTGCGACACTTGCTGTCTTCGGCAGTCGAAGCAGCAGCAAGCACCGTATACATATATTATATTATATTATCTGTGGTTGTACTTGTAGGTATTTAGTTTTTTATTTATTTATTAAAGCCTATTACAATATTAAAACTATTACTAATTTATTTACAATATTTTTTTATATATCATCCCACTGCTGGGCAAAGGCCTCCACCTTCTTTTTCCATTGGTCCTTATTGTATGTTGTGCGTGACCACATCACTCTTTCATAATTTACTAGATCGTCTCTCCATCTAGTACCAGGTCTACCTCTTCTTTTGGCGTCTAATGGGTACCAGTTTGTTGCTATACTGCTCCATCTTTCGTTACTGGCCCTTGATATATGGCCTGCCCAATTCCATTTTGCAGTTTTTGCGATTCGTATTATGTCTTTAAGTTTACTTTTTTTCCATGTAGGTATTAGTAAGTAAGTAATGTACTTGTAGCCGACTGTTACTTTCTAAAGATATTAATAATTGTATGTAGGTATAGATTGTAAGAAACTGAAATAAGGCGTAAAGTAAGATAAAAGCATTGAGGCCAAAACTCTGTGGTTTGTACAATGTATCTTATTTGATCACATTTTGTAAAACATGTATTTCGATAAATAAATAAAAATAAAAAGACTTACGATTACATTGGGGTTATTAAAATCACATATGACGGTATCTGACTACTGGTCTAAGGCTAAGATCTATAGAGCCTATTTAGACTTTGCTCACACTTTACCTACGTAAAATTAGTTCAGTGTAAGCTTAGCATGATCTTTTATTTAGAATAGAATAGAAAACAATTTATTAGCAATAAAAACACACTCCTTCAATTTATAATATTAATTGCAATCTTAAAATACTAAATTAAATGAAATAGGTAACAAAAACAATTAAAAGATAAAATTTAAATAAAAATTATATAAAATTAAAAAAACTGCGCGGCGCGTGATTCTCTGCTAAAGGGAGCTGACTCAGTACATTGTTGGTCAGTTCGTTTCATTTCGTTTTTTCAGTCATTTGACAGCTGAATTAATTTTGAATTTAAGCTGAGACAACCCAATGCAAAAGACGAGTGTGCGTTTTATTACACTCAGCAAAATTTATGTGAGTAAAGTGTGAGCAAAGTCTAATTTCGCTCTATAAATCTCAGCCTAAAACACAGGCGTTTATGTATGTAGTTTAGCATAAGAGTGGGTGATGAAAATGAATAGTTATTATGACAGAAATTGCATAAATCCATCATCAGCTGGAAGGCGTCCACTGCTAGACAAAGGCCAAAGATTCCACGACGATCGGTCCTGCACTGTCCTCATCCAATGTATTCCGTCGGTCGTCGATCGTCGGTCCATCTTACCTACCTACACTGCGTCTTCCGGTGCGTGGTCGCCATTCGAGGACTTTACTGCCCCAACGGCCATCTGTCCGTCGAACTATGTGCCCTGCCCACTGCCACTTCAGTTTCGCAATCATTTGAGCTATATCGGTGACTTTGGTGCTTCTACGGATCTCCTCATTTCTGATAAAAAGAATGATAAAATCCTAATACGTATGTACAATTATATTTGTCAACGGTGAATATTGCATGCATTCATATACATTTAATTATGATAGTAGGTATGTAGAATAATTTGATTTTATTGGAAATAAATTTATATAACCAACATAATATTCAATCACTACATATTATAAAACAAAGTCCTCCGCCGCGTCTGTGTGTCCGTTCGCGATAAGCTCAAAAACTACAGCACTGATTTTCATGCTGCTTCCACCAATCGATAGCGTGGTTCTCGAGTAAGGTTTTAGTATTTAATTTGTTAAGCTTTTTTTATACATATATATGTCTATATTAACGATACTTGTTGGATGTGTCGGAAAAAAATCTCTGAGAAGCTTTCAACGGAAAAGCTATCTAAGCCCTTTGAGATAAAACATAGTAATAAGTGGTGGAATTGTGTATCTTATATAGGTCTTCATAAAAGTCTGCGATGTCATATGTCTATCTCTTAAGGATAACATACTATATCCATTTTATTGATTTTAAGAATTGGCAATTATAAAGTGGTAATGTAAAAGCTGTTTACACAAATGCCTACTAAATTAATCTTTATGATTTTAATACTATCATATATCATAAAATCATTCAGAAATAAGGAATATAGGCCTTTGTCCAGCAGTCGTCTTCCAGCTGAAATGATAATTCAGAAATATTTTTTTTATAAAAATAAGGGACGAGACGAGCAGGACGTTCATCTGATGGTAATTGCTATGCCCTGCCCATTACAGTGCTGTGCCCGTCAGGATTCTTGAAAAACTCAAAAATTCTGAGCAGCACTACAATTGCGCTTACCCTTGAGACGTAAGATGCTAAGTCTAATTTGCCCAGTTATTTCACTAGCTACTGCACCCTTCAGACCGAAACACAGTAATGTTTATACATTACTGCTTCACGGCAGAAATAGGCGGCATCCTGTGCAAAGGAGCCTCCCATAGTAATCATTAATTTTGATTATACATTTCCGCTTTAGACTACATTATTCCCGAATCACATAATTCTTTTTCTATTGACAGAACAGCATCTGTCAGGTCAACTAGTTTTTATTATATTTGCTAAAGCAAGTTTTAATTTAAAAGTCACAAGCATTTTCCTATTTATTGATGCTGTGATAAGCAACGGGCTTTTGAAAGTTCCAACAGTATCAACAAACTACAAAACAAACTTATTCAAACAATTCAAAATACAATTCAGCAACATTTACTTTGCATATTATTATAAATAGGTTTATGTATTTACGGAAATGTATTTATCAGTCCGATCCCAAACCTATAATAGCCAAACTCATTCAAGCGAATATCTCAATCGGGCGCCATAAGTAAATTTTTGTTTACCGCTCATCCAACAATTTGTAAACATTGGACCGATTTTGAGCTCAACATTCGGGATCGAATTCAGAACACGCCAACGCATCAGAAACCCAATCACTTAGTGGACCATAGCGGCGCTTTGGTGCGGCTAAATTAACATATTTTCCCTTATCGGGGAATATGGACGTGTTTTGAGTTTATCTAAGTTTAAAAGTATACAAGGGAGGTTTCCCGATTCACATTCGAACAAATGCGTCCGGGATATAAATCTCTGGGAGACAATAATGTGTCTCCATTTGTATTACCTAAAATAGTTGTAGACGTGTTCAAAAGATGTGGTTTCTAATTTATATCGTGTCTGTTGAAATAAAAACATAGCATTATCATGATAATATACATTTATATAGAACGTAGTAATATATTAATATTATAATATTGAAGTGTCTTTTTACTAAAAATAGACTAGCTAGAAGTTATGGTATTAGATACCGTGCCTATTTCAATACAGTGTCGTTCATAATTCTTGATTGAACTCAAAAATCTAGAGACTTTGAAATTGCGTAAAAAGCAAAGAAATGACTTTGACACGTAGAGGTCGTAAGGTATTATTGAGTCTCATCAGCCCAGTAATTTCACTAACTGAACCCCTTTCAAGCCGAAACACCATAATGCTCGAAAATTACTTCTTACAAACAAACAAACAAACAGAAATATTTTTACTTCATAGGTAAATTGCATTACACTTGAAATATTATGTCATTTTTCTTACAGCTTCGTTCGAAGGACAGATTTCCTTACAGAAGAACGAGCAAGAATCTCTAAGGTTGCTCTTTTCAAAACAGAATGGTATTACAGATTCTTATTTTCAATTTAATTTTACAAATCATTTTAAATATAATATACGCAAAGTGATGCAACAAAATACAAAAATGTCGATTACTAAATGCCTTACACCAGTAAGTCAAAAAATATAAATTATTAAGTAAAAACATAGTTATGTAGCTTCACGACAGAACAAAGCGACGATGTGGTAACCACTGGTAAGAACTGGTGAGATTTTAATATCAATATAGTAATTATCGAAAACCATTTACTTGCCATGTAAGTTTAATACTAACTAATATAATAATAATAAATTATTTCTCTTAAAAACATAGTTTACAGCAGCTAGTGGTCGGAGTCACCTTTTAGGCAAATAATGCCCGAACCAGGTGGCTCCTCTCTTCCATTTCAGCAATGTATTATTTTTAACAAAAGTTTTATTGACATGGTAGTGAAATAATAATAAAGTTATGAAATGAATAAATATTAAAATATTTGGAAAGTTTTTTTTGAACACCTTAACAAAAATAATGTTGCTATGTCCTTGCTACAAGCTTCTGAAGTTATAGAATATAATATAATATAGAATAAAATATTTGGTACAAAAATCGATATTAATATTTCAGTAATTGGTAAGCTTAACATCGTGCTTCATACGTGCACAGTCATAAAGAGATCTTTCGATCAACATATTTTATGATATTAATTTATATATTCAAAAGAACAGCCCCCACATTGAATTATTATTTTAATTTAAGTCAAACTGTATTTTTGAATATCAGCTTCTCTAGTAGGTTTTTTTAAGCATATATTTGATCTTTATTTAAGCAGAATGGTTATATATGCAAATTTTTTGTAAATATATGCCAATTGTCTAACTTGAATTAGCTTAATATAATGACGTGATTTAAGCTATGTTTATTTTAGAAAATTTTGCAGGGTTTCACACAAGCAATTTAAGCTAATAAAATTATGAATAAAAACGGGTTGCACTCCGGGAGTGCCGGCAGAAGTGAAAACTTGAACATTATGCATTTTCAAAAATGGAAGTTTTTGGAATTGTTAGATAATAATTTCTCACGAATTGCTTTATTTATCAGTATAAAGATATACTAGAATTTATGTGGTTACTTACAATATTCATTTATTGCATAAAAAATTTAACACTTCAGAACAATTACAATTATTGTACATTAAAAAGTTTATCTCTCATAAAAATCAACTTTCATCCATAATTTCAACGACTCTTCCTCCATCTTCATTACCAGCATCATCATCGCCAATCTCTATAAGTAAGAAAAAAAATAATAAAATAAAAAAACCGACGACGAAACGCCAAACTGAATGTCTATACTCGGTTTGATATCGTAACATTAGATTTATTAAAAAAAAAATTATTAATCGGCCGTTTACTATTCTTGTATTATCTGTTGTTTAAACACTAGGTAAAACAGTTGTTATAAATTTTATAGCAATAAATGTTTTTTTTTATTCATTTAGACGCGTCCGCGGTCTGCTATATGCTATATGCAATAGCTGCGTCTCGTAACGATGTCGTGAGTCCAGAGATGTTTTGTCATCTAAAAATATGCATACCGCCGCTTAAAGAAGTTTTCACTTCATAAAACTAGATTTAATGGTTATTTTGCTACATAACCGAAAAGAAGTCGGTAAGTCGTGGGCAGTAGTACCCCTTAACCATATGTTAATGACATCTTGATCAGTAATAACATAACAAGACGAACATGAAAGAAATCAACAAGTCTAATGTTTTATCATAAATGACCTCTTCACAGCTTTTTGATTTATACTCGCGCCGTCACACGATAAAGATTTGTTATCGACGCGCACATGTTTCTGATTTATCGTACTGAGCCCCATGTAGACCTCCCCTACATGTCACAATTCGAAATTTCTTCGTTTGCTTTATTTTTAGAAAAATACAAAGTTGTTCAATGTGGCAGATGAAGTTTGATTTCAGCTTAGCTGTTTTGGTAACAATTGTTTCTATGTTTATTCTTTGGTAACTGCATGGATATATTATTTTGTGTATATTTCGTCTTTAAACAACTATACTCACTATAAGACATTATTTTTCCTTACATGAAATTATAAATTACGATTTAAATATTAAAAAAATAGGTTATGTTAGCTATAATAATACTATAAAATATGTATTTAAAAAATAATGTTAGTCTTAATATGGACATGAAATAACCTATCCATTTTAATAGAATTTATCCTTATTATCAAGCGTAATATGTTTCTTTGAAGACTCACTTTAACCTTTATTGCTGAATTTATTCTAATTATAAGCATTATTTTGCAACACGAAAAATAATACGCTTTCACGCGCGTAAAATTCGCGCGCCAAAATCGCTCGGCAATCAACGGAGTTGACGTCATAGTTTGAGCATTCCTTACTTTCAAGGGTAGTCTGCACTTCATAATTTATTCTACTATTGGAAGTTTTATAGTAGAATTAGAAGTATAATTTCTTTCAATTAGAAAAAGTATAACCACCTAAAGAATTCTTAGTCTTCTTTCTTTGTGTAAGTTCTCTTAATTTCTTATAGTTGTATCAACTATATTAATTGTATAAACATTGTATGTGATTCTTTTATTTTCAATTTGATCTCACCAATGGCATTACATCAAAATTATAACAGAAATTTTTCTTTTTCAAAATTTAATTTCGTGCTTAAAATAAAATTATCATCTTATTTATTGATGATTGAATACTAATTATGATATGATTATTTAATAGTAATAGCAATCAATGTACAATATTGTATATTTTTTATTAAAAAGAGCGCAAAAAAAGAATGCTGGGAGAGTTTCTTGCACCGCTTCTTCTCACTCAGAGCACCATTTGTTTCCGAAGCGGTAGTAGTATCTAGTATATTAGAAATGACATCAAAAAGAATTCTAAAGGAATTTGAGAAAATAAATGCCTTTTATGCCTTTTTAATAAAGGGATAAATAAAAATATGTGTGGACTGTATCTTAATTCATAATAATATTATTTTTATAATACGTGTAACGGAAGTAATGAAACTTGTCATAGCATGATCTCAGTAAGAAGTCCTTAATGATTTGGAAGCGGTACTTTAGGTTGGTATTTTTTTATGATTTTCCTTTATTTTTAAGTTTCTATGACGTCACTAGGCCCTCATTATGCACCTCTTAGTCTCAGAACAGGGCTTGAAAACAAAGGAAATAAAGAAGACAACCGTACCATGTTACTACCGGAGAACTTAATAATATTCAGTTTTGTTCATTGTACATTTAACCACTACTTACGGTTTCTAGTTATTAAAGTTTATCATAAAGGTTTCGTTGAAATAAGTGGTCAAGAACTGATTTTTTTACGTATCTTCATTTGTCAGTGCAAATTAGAACAACCACTTTGTATGGGGCTTGGTACTGAAATAACGTTCTTTTTACATCAAAAAAACAAATGCCATTAAAAACCTTTACTGTTTTAGTGTACTTACAGTTTTTATTTGACTTTGCTAGTTAGCGGGGTTCATGAGATATCAGGATTTTTATGTTCATGAAAGGTGCAATTCAATATAAGTAATATTTTCTCACCATTGGACCCGGCGAGACGAGAGTTTAGTATGTCATTAGTTGCACTCGTCTTGTATTGACCATCGCGGAAATAGCCGGTTCAAAAGGGTTGTTAGAACATTATTTTAAAGACTAACCAATTTTAATCCTCAATAATCCAATCTAAAAACTATTTCAAGTTTTTTATGAAAATAAGGGACGAGACGAGCAGGACGTTCAGCTGATGGTAAATGATACACCATGCCCATCACAATGCAGTGCCGCTCAGGATTTTAGAAAAAACCCAAAAATTCTGAGCGGCACTACAACTGCGCTCGGCACCTTGAGACATAAGATATTAAGTCTCATTTGCCCAGTAATTTCACTAGCTACAGCGCCCTTCAGACCGAAACAGAATAATGCTAACACATTACTTCTTCATGGCAGAAATAGGCACCGTTGTGGTACCCTTAGTCTAGCCGGCATCCTGTGAAAAGGAGCCTCTCACTGGTAATATCTTATCTCAGGATGATAGCCGTAGTGCATTATACTGTGTCTTACGTAAATTTTTGATCCAATACGACTAAAATCGTGTTATATTTCACCTAGACTAACAACTATTAGATCCTTGACATAGTTTCTTGAAAAAATCTCATTTAAGAGATATTTTTACTCGAAATAACCATTCCTACTAAATGATAAATAGCAAGAGCAATGTAGTGAAGCATCGTTGTATTAAGAACTCTTATATTTATTGAATCAGGAACTAATCACACTAATATCCGTCAGTAAACGAACCTCATCCCTTCCCAAGGGATCTCTTGAGTACTCAGATATATTTAGATATCAATAAACTTGCCTAGATCCAATGTATTAACCACGTAATAGATATTAACGACCTGTTTTATTAAGACAACATTTTATTTACTTTATATATAAAAGTAGATGAGATTACCACGGACTAGTAAAAACGTAAAAAATAAGGACTCCGCGCCGTGATATTAGCAAGTGAAGCACCGTTATGCTGGTGTGTGTGCGGTTACGGAGGATACCAGATACACAATTTTTTCTCCTTTAAATAATCATATATCCACAAATACATAGTACTGTTTTTACAATTATTCACAACGCACGGCAGCATTTGTAAAATATTTTATTGCGACGCAGCTGATCTGTCACAGACGATGGCAAATCTCATAATAGCGGCCGATCGGCTTGTATTAGTATAAGTGTATGCGTGGGGCTCTGTATTTACACGTTTACCGGCTTGTTTTGGTGCCTCACTGTTATGTAAGGTGAAACGAAATTTTACTCGTCCGTGGAGAATATCCCAATATTATTATATCGGTAAGTATACCATAACACATAACTAATATAGTATATTGCGTTCACCACTAAAAAGTCTCCCTTTGTCGTATCCCCTCGGTTCGAGATCACTCCTCTAACTGCCACAGCCTGTATGCCAATACTTGGCGTCGATATATCGAGCGACGTTCAGTTCCGTGGTCACTTGGAAGAGAAGGCCAAACTGGCCTCTAAAAAGCTTGGTGTACTCAGTAAGGCGAGACAGTACTTCACTAAAAGCCACCGCTTGCAACTTTATAAGGCGCAAATTCGGCCTAACATGGAGTACTGTTCTCACCTCTGGGCGGGTGCTCCCCAGTACCAGCTTCTTCCATTTGACCGCATACAACGAAGAGCGGCTCGAATCATCGACGATCAAGTCATCTCCGATCGGCTTGATTCTCTAGCATTGCGTAGAGATGTGGGTTCTCTCTGCATCTTCTACCGCATTTATCACGGGGAGTGCTCAGAGGAGCTATTCGGGTTGATTCCAGCGGCTGAATTCTACCATCGGACATTACGTGCAAAGTACCATCCGCATCACGTAGACGTCTGGCATTCCACAACCGCGCGTTTTGTTCGAAATTTCTTGCCTCGCACAGCCACTTTGTGGAATCAACTTCCGGCAGCGGTCTTCCCGAACAGATACGACTTAGGGACCTTCAAGAAAAAAGCATACTCACACCTTAAAGGCCGGCAACGCATTTCTTGACACACCTGTTGTTGCGGATGTCCATGGGCGGTTGCCTCACCTCTCCCTCTCCCGTGAGCCTCTTGCCCGTTTGCCCCCTTTCATATAAAAAAAAAAGTATTTTTAAAACAATGTAACTCTTACGAATTCAAACCAAAGAGTCCATATATTTTTTATTTATTTATTTAATCTAAATGCATTATCGGTTAAGGTAGATACAGCATGCAATTAATCTGAAGCTTACAAATATTTATATCAAGATGATAGAGAAAACGCTTTTGTATCCTCTCAATTCTAAGGCAGTGTGTTGGATAATGTGGCCTCCATATGACACTACCATACTCTAGTACACTTCTTACCAAGCTGTTATATAAAAGTATTTTGGTGTGTACATTTCGGAATACTGTGCCTCAGGCCAAAACCCAACATCTTTGAGGCTTTACCGACTATATTATTTATGTGTGGAATAAATGTTAGCTTCTCATCAAAGACCACACCAAGATCCCTGATAATATTTAGGCGATTTAAAGGAACATTAGCAATGACATAAGGGTAAGAATTGGGATTAACTTCAGGATTATTCCGAGTGAACGATATACAAGAACATTTTTCTGTGTTAAGTACCATTCCATTAACCTTACACCAATGATACAATCGATTTTGATCTTCCTGTAAGAGTTTAACGTCTTCAAAGTCCTCAATGATCTTAAGGAGCTTAAGGTCATCAGCAAACATGGAGGGTGTTGAGTGTTGAAAACTATTTGGCAGGTCATTAATGAAGGTATTAAAAAGTAAAGGACGTAGGTGCGAGCCATGAGGAACTCCAGATGTTATGTTAAACTTTATAGAATCATAACATTTGCAACAACATAGAAACACCGATTATTGAGGTAAGATTTTAACCAGTCCAATATAGATCCAGTTATACCATATGCTGATAATTTTATAAGGAGAACTGAAATGGGAACCAGGTCAAATGCCTTGCTAAAGTCTGTATAGACTACATCAACTCTTCTTCTTTTGTCAACAGAGTCGATTAAAATTTCAGTATAGGTAACTAAATTGGTGTTGGTAGATCTAAAGTCCCATAATAGTCAAATACCTTAAAACTTGTCCAATGTAACATTATGAACAGGAAATCGATCGTGATATTTATAGTACCAGTGGGGGGCTCCTTTGCACCGGATGCCGGCTAGGTTATGGGAACCATAACGGCGCCTATTTCTGCCGTGAAGCAGTTATGTGTAAGCATTACTGTGTTTCGTTTGGAAGGGCGCCGTAGCTAGTGAAATTACTGGGCAAATGAGACTTGACAACTTATGTCTCAAGATGACGAGTACAGTTGTAGTGCCGCTCAGAATTTTTGGGTTTTTCAATAATCCTGAGCGGCACTGCATTGTAATCGGCAGGGCATATGAATTACCATCAGCTGAACGTCCTGCTCGTCTCATCCGTTATTTTTATATGAAAAAATAATAATAATCATCTGAAACTTCATCATCTAAAGATTCAATCCAACGGTGGAGGATACACGTTTTAAAGAAATAAATATAAAATAAATAAAACGAAATAGATCTTACTAACTAATGCGGCAAGTAAACTAAAATTTTGCAAAACTGGTGAATTTTCTCACTCAAAACAGATTAGGAGACAGTAAAACAGATTTGATAGTTTTTTCTAACGTAAGTGTCTAAAGGCCATTCCCAATATACTATCTAAACATAGAGATAAATTACTAGCTTCTACTGTCAGTAATTTGCTGTCAATAATGTGTAGCTGTCCCAATATACCCGATAAGTCATTCTTATCACCTTATATTAAGACGCGTGAATTGCAATTTCCATACAAACTTTATATCGCTGGTAAGCTATACGTCGTCCCATTGACAGACAGCGTGCGTGGATAAGGTGAGTTACAGTTGATAAGTTTATTGGGACGGAAAAGTCAACGATAGTTAAGATTTTTATCTCAAGTAAGAGATAGACTGAATATTGGGAACGGCAAGTAACAGTAGTAACCAAATTTTAATAAATCTGAAAAAAAAAATATAATATATTTCAGTATCAGCAATAAAAATCATGTATATATGTATATCAATGTATATTTAATATATTAATAAATATTATATAGAATCCAATTCAAAATTAATGCAGACCTTTAATGTACCTGACAACTGTTTCCATGGAAAACCCTCGTTTATATACACAATGAGGCGTCAATGTTAACTACCAATGTATAAGTACCATAGTAAATTATCACCTAACCCACATGGGATCATTATTAACACAGAATATTGACTATAATAATAATTTCGTTGTGGCCAATGCAATTATTTCATTTTACTCACCCCAAAATCTCATTTCGTATGATTGCGTCAATTGTCCAAAATGCGGGTGGCGACAGCTTGTTGGTAGATGTTATAAAATTATGATGTCAAGTGCTTGTAATGTTGCTATTGTTAGGAAAATGTGGGTTTCGTTGAAGAACAAACGTAAAAATATTACCTGCTATCCAGATAATATATTTTTTCTTAGTTTATAAACGATTCGTTTTTAATTTTATAGTTTAAAAATTCGTTTTATAGTTTAGAAAACTTATTGAAGTAAACGTTACTTTGCGGAAATCCATAATTATCCAAATGTTTTGAGTTTTCTTAGAGTCTCGTGCCAGATTTTGGCGAGTCAACATGTTCTGAGGATGCCTCGTGTAGAGGCGAAACACGTGTCGAATTGTTTAAAGACAAATATTGAATTAACACTCAAGAAAACTCAAAACATTTGGAATGTAGCTTAGATATTTATATGTCTAGATAGAGTCTCGTGCTGTTAAAACCGGTAAGAACCGGCCAGGATATAGTCAAATTAGTTTAGTGTGCGTGACAAACTACGTCTTACACTCGCGATTTGTATGACACTTTGTGTTAATGTGCGTGAATTACTAATTGCTTGGTTAGTTCTAAAGTTTATTTTTTTCGACGTTTTCACAGCTTTCATAATCTATCTGACATATAAATGATCTAAGTAATGTAGGTTAAGTGATGCAACAAAATTGCGCAAACGCTTTGACGTACTCGTGTAAGTTAAATAAAATAGTATTTAAAAAAAAATATTAAAATCTGAAAAAAATAATTTTGAAATTTAAAATTAACACCAATTCCTGCCTTAAAAACGATAGATGAAAATTATATAAATTAACAAAAACCTTATTTTTTTGCAAATTGAAAAATGGAAGAATTTTATCAAATCAGTGTATTGTCATCGGTCCTCGATAAATATACGAAGTTTGAACGGAATCTGTGGGTCAAAATCGCACCCAAATGAGTCGGTTACAAACAAACATACATACAGGTGAAGTTAATTAAAATTTTTGTAGATGAATCAATTCGCATACACAGTAAATAAGTAAAGGTATTCCGCGAGCAATTATATATTTAAATTTTGAAAAGTCAAACGAAGTCAAAATTTTACAAGAAATTCGATTTTTTATGATTCTGATAAAAATGTAAATGACACACAACAAAGATGAAGACATCGATGCAAGGTATATAAATTGGATTATATATTGTTTGATGATTATAAACAATTTATATTTTGATTTTGTGTAAAAATAATGCTTCTACCTTGATACTTAAATTGAAAACTACATAATATTTCCAGACATCATTCAAATTGGGTAGTAACAAGATTTCACATGGCAATGCTCATCTTTAAATAAAATATTTCATAAAAGAAAACAATTTAAACAGTACACAGTGTTGATATATCTAGCCACTATTCCATGAGCCAGTATTTCAATTACAACTTCAGACAAATCACATCATAGTATTTCAAATGAAAACACTAACATTGATGTAAGTTAAAAATAAGCATAAATAAATTTGTAAGAGCTTAAGAGAAAATTTTACAGTATATAATAACTAATGTTCCACTCTCAACAGCTACTTGTAAATTCAAAACTTTTCACTTAACCTACTGAGTACTGAGCCCCATCAGAAGAAGTATTCAAATTCAGAAATTAAATATTCTCAAGAGTTGACGCTCACCAAAAAACGATTTGTTTCCTAATGGATTAACGCAGAAACGCCGCACTGGCTTATCAAATGATGGGGGTCCCGTACAAATGAAATGTTTCTAATGCTGGCTTATAACTCTTTCGTCTCTTTTACTCTTCAAGAATCTATATGAGAAGGTTGAGGCAGGAATTAGTTTTATGAAAAACATAATATCGGGTTGGATGTGGTTGTTCGTGTCACGCCGCAGGTAGATCAATAAAAAGGGTCGTTTCATTAGCTTTATGTCTGACAGCACTTATAAAGACATTAAAAACTTCAATTTGTGACTTCGATAGTATTACCCCTACTCTGTGGTATCACATTACAAGCTCAATTTTTTTTCCACTTTATCTTAAACTGTTAATGTTGTCAATCAATAGCTACATGTTAATTATATATTTTTATCAGAAACATGAAAATTCTTATTTCTTGTTAAAGGAGATTGTTCATACACGGGCCTTGGTTGTGTTAGTAAAATATATTATTGTATATTTTATAATTTAAGTTACATTTTTACATTCAGTTTGGGACTAAAAATAAACGCTAATGCTTCATATCTCGAGTATTCTTTTATTTTAAAAGTAGGTACTTTATGTTATTGAAATAATAAAATCGATCGCTGGTAATCGAATAATAATCGATTAAGAGTGGCCTCTTCATAGTAAATTTAAAAAATATTCGAATTTTTTTGGAGTATATCTCGTTAAAACCGAATCGAAACATCTCGTCATGTGGTTTGTCTGTGGTTTCAACTTACAATCATTGCCATTTTAACGTACTAAATATCTATACGTAGTTCGCAACAGCAAAGGATATTTGAACTTTAATTTCATTCCCATGCCGTTGTTTTGGGTTTATTATTACGTGAAATTGAGATACTAATTATATTATTTCCGTATGCTAAAACTATATCAGTGAGTCACTGTTATTCGAATTGATACATCTACTGTGCACGCTATTCTATTGAGATTTTTAATTATTAATCTCTTCATTTTTTTTGACTTATACGAGTAAGTCAAAACGTTTGCTCAATTTTGGTGCATCACTTAACATACATTGTATAAAATAAAATGTGAAATTCTGAAACTGTAAATATAGAATAAAGGGAGTAGAATTCAGTTTCTTGCCATGGCATTTCATTAAGGCTCGAAGTGGTGAGAAATTTTTGACACACATTCTACACTTTGACATAATTGAATAAATGTTTTTTCTTTATTTCTGACTCCAGTTACGGCTTTCAAATGTCTCAGGCAAATTACTGAAAGATACTGTATTTTACTGTAGATTCTTTAATAGTTACTGTATAGTTCTGTATACTGTACATTCTGAAGATGATGTTCAGAGAGTGCTAGATCATAAAAATATTAATTAAAAAAAGAAATAGTAGTAAAAAAAACTAAAAAACGCTTTTTAGTAGAAAACCGAACTAAAACACAGAAAGCTTATTTTGAAATTTAAAATTAACATCAATTCCTGCCATATAGACGATAGCTGAAAATTATATAAATTGTCAAAAATGTTATTTTACAATTTGAAAATGGAATTATTTTATTAAATAAATGTATTGTCATTGGTCCTCAATAAATCTACGAAGTTTGAACGAAATCTGGCCGTTAAATTGGGTCGAAATAGCGCCTAAATGAGTCGGTTACAAACAAACATACATACAGGTGAAGCAAATAAAAAGCGTATAAAAATACAAGAAATTACACCAACGACTTTGCATTCGGTCGTCATTCTATCCATCCATCCATACGTATATATAAATAATGCTAAAAAGCGACCACATCATAAAACATTCACTATTGACATCGTTAGCTAGTAATTAAGAACAATATAAAATTTATTGCTAGCTTATTTAAAGCGCCATTATCACAGCTCTCCAGAGGTCATATAAAGTGTGAAATTATCATCGTAAATTAAAGAGATTTATCCTTATTTAAAGTGCATTATACTGCACTTATCTGAAGCTCTCGAACAAATTTATTAACAGATTGAAGATATCATAGAATTCCATTCAGAGCGAGTGTTACGAATCGTTATCGGTAAACTAAAGCACGCAGATTAGATATATTTGCGTCATTTAATGAGGATAATATATACATAGGAAACAATATAAGGGCAAGGTTGCATTGTTGCAAAATTTTTTGAATAAAATAGAATAGAAACACTTAATTAGCAATAAAGTGTGAGTGTAATTCCCTGCTAAAAAGAGCTGACTCAGTATATTATTGGTCAGTGCAGAAGACTGGTTTTCAGCAGCCCCTCGTGACATTTGAAGTAGACAGTTGGTTTAGTCTTTCCACTGCAATTAATTTGTAGGTGTCAAAGGGAATGACTAAATATTATATTTTCTTGATTTATTTGTCTTTTTTCTTAGTAAAAATAAATTAATATTTGAAATAATAATAAATATTAAATCATAGTATAATCTCTACGTAACTGTATATAATATATTAAAGGTGGCATTAGGTACTATAAATGAGATATAAATATATTGGTGAACATTTAATATACATAATAAAAATACAGAATTGTGTTAATTTATATGATACATTGCAAATCAAGGATAATTATTAAATTCATTAGTCTAATTTATCGATTTTCAACGTAACATCTGTGTCTGTATATTTATTTAATAAACAGTCAAAATTGTCGTAACAATAACAGTTAAATAGTAAACTTGTAGAAAGAAGTGGCTCTAGCTCTGATTAAACAAAAATATGATATTTAAAGGAGATTCCAACAAAACAACAACATAAAGATAATCAAGCCCAGTTTGTTGTCAGTGACCTTCTCTGATACTGTAGCGACAAATTGATATATAGTTGATTATATTTTAAATTATCTTTTAACAATTCTTATAGAATATTCCAACCAACATTCAGTAAAATTTAAAAAATGGATGGCATGTATGTCATCAGCTATCAGCTGGTCCTAGTTATTTCATAACAGAAAAATTCGCCACAGTAAGCAATAAACCATGAATATTTTGAGAAGCATAATAATATTTAAAATAACAATTAATATTATTGCTTTTTATTTCACCCACTACGCTGAGTTCTACTAAATTAATCAAAAAATATATCAGACATTTGAAATTTTACGTAAACAACGAGAAAACGAATGTAAACACGCAATGGCGGTAAAATATTTGCTTATGCATTTGACGGAAACTAGTCGGTGCAGTACGAAATTATAAGCATTTGTTTTCTCAAAATTGATTCCTTTAGAATTATTTTTGATGTCATTTCTAATAGTACTATAGAAACACAAATATGGTTTACTAGAAATCTTTTGTAAGAACCATGCGGAGGATATCTAGTTGGCTCCAACCCTAAGTATTGTAAACTGTAGTGTCCAATGCTGGTTGGTATCCAGTGTATAAGGCTATTAAGGAAACAACTATGCACAAAAACATACTGAATAGGTCAAACATAGCCTGCTTTATATCAAAGTTGTCATAGACCGTTATATTCTGAAAGCATAATATTATAATATACCTCATTATTGAAGTTATACTTCTTTAGGCGCGTTTTGAAAAAAATATGAGAGTGAAATTTTAAGATGCGCGCGCATCACTGTAACACAAAAGTAAAAGGGTGAGAATTTTCTAACGTTTGCGACATTCGTTATTTTTTTTTTGGTTTCTTCATCCATTATTAGGATAGGCAAAAGGTTCAAACCCGTACAGCCGTATTCGTTATTTAATAATTAACTGTCAAAGCCATCTTTGTAAGAGTTTTACACTATTATTCTTTCTACAAACGTAGAATAGCACGAGGAATAAATAATTTTAAGGACTTAGCTTTGTTAGTAAGTATAACTTCTTGCGTGCATACATAAGTACAAACACACTTTTTAGTCCTTGAGATACTCATGACTGTACTGGACCCATTAAAATTCAGTACTTCTTCTTCAACCTCGATCTACCCAATGCTGAGTAAAGGTCTCTTCCATTTAGACCATTTTGTGCGGTCCAGATTTTTCCGCATCCAGTCCTTCCCAGCCGCTCGAATCAAATCGTCCGTATGGACGGACGATTTGATGCTTTGCTGTATATTAGTACATTGATTATAGTTCAGTACACGTAGTATGGCATCATTTTAGGTAACAAAAAGCTACACTATTTGAGCATCAGAGAGGTCATGCATAGAGAACCAGTTTCTAATTTCTCTGAATTATTTTTCAAAAGTTTTTCTTGTCGAAACGCTATAGCTTCCACAATTCATGGATAGCGTCCATGAATTGTGGAATACATTTTGGGGTTTCTGAACGCGAATACTGGATTCCATGAGGCAATTTGTAAACCACGGATGGAAAGAATGATTAAGGAGCTTTTACAGTGTACATCACATCTACATAACTTAAAATGTAACTTAAATATTTGTATCAAAAAGTAATCCAACTAAGTGTGATTTTATCATAAGCTTGACCTCGCTCGGCTATCCAGGACAACGCAATGACGGAACTCTTCATCGGAGAAAATTAAGTACATTACTTAATTTTCTTTGATGAAATTACATACAACATTAATTTGTAACCACTTCATCAAAGAGGATGTAAATACTACGTAATAAAAGACGAGACTGGCTTTTTATTTTAGTATGAAACGTGCAGTGATTTGACATAAGTTTGAAATGGCAGTAATTACAGTATGGCGATTAGCCACGCAGTATAATCGAGCTTACTTGTCATCATGATATTGATACTGCGCTTATGGCAGGCTCTAGGAGCCTGCCAAGGGAACTCCTTACCGGTTGACAGTACAGTTATTATAAATATTGTAAATCCGTTATTTGAAGTAAGTTCTACAAAATAGTATTATTATAACCTAATTTAAGTTCTGTGGATTTTGTGATGTTTTAAATAAATAAATAAATTAAAAAAAGTTTTTTTATTAATCATAAAGATTATCTCATGTAAGGAGAACTGTCAGCATGTTCATAAATTGATACATTTACAATGGTTTCATTAATCCAATTAAAACACTTAAAACCATGCCACGTTTCGGTGTAATTCGTTAGCGTTCCTCAAGAACGCTAGAGCTATATAATTGGCATCAACAACGTCGCGTCGTCACTGAGCCGTCGTCTTTGTTTCCAGACATGTTTTGTTATTGAACTTGAGAGATGTCTCAGACATTGGGCTCTCTCTTACTATTTATCAAATGCCTTTTGTTCTGGTTCACGGGTAAGGTTAATGTTCTTAGCACGCATATTATGATTTTAATTTGAAAGAAGTGTATATGAAATGCGGTTCTCACCATATAGTATTAGACACCACTAGGTTTTTTTAAAGAGGTTGGGCAATGTATTATAAAATCTTAAATATGTTGTCAGTTTTTTCGTACTGGACAGTACCTAGCAAAATTATTATAACTGTATATTTTTACAATAATCCTGCCTAAAATTATGGACACTCTACTCATAAAAACACTACGTTCCATTTTGTTTACATACTGAGAGCGGAGACGTTAGAGGAAACGGTACAGGTGAGAGGATAAAATTGTGAACTGTATTAAACCTTGTTAATGATTTGCTATTTTCTTGGGATAGTTTTTTTCAGTCTATATCTTCAGTAATGGTAACTGACCAATCGGTTTTTAATAGTGTTTCACAGATGATAGTTGTTTTTTGGCTTGTTAATAATATATTTGCATAATTTTTGCCTATAACTGCGGCATTATTAAGCATTTGAATGTTAGTTTAATTAATTGTAAATGTATAATATTATATTTTATTTTAGGGTTTACCTTGTTTGCAGAATTGGTATATATTGTTACCCCAGAATGTAGTATATTTTGTTACCCCATAAGGACGTGAAAGAGTAATGGATAGACTGAATTTTTTTCATAATAACTTGTATAAAAGTATTGACAAAAAATAAATTCTCAGTTTAATCCTAGCATCACATATCACGAGCTCAAACATCCAAAAATATAAGTCGAAATACACTGAAAATAGTCGACCCTAAGTATTTCAATTTAGGGTTTTATATTGCAGCTTTGAACCTAAAATGATGAAAAAGTATATTTGATTAGAATTTACATTACCGAAGTAATGAAAAACTTCAATATTTATGTAGAATTGCAACGTTTTTTTTTGCTTGCTAGTAAGAGTTAAGGAATATTAATTCAACAGAAAATTATTACGAAAATAATATCGCAACAGTTTAATGAAGAGAGCATCCTATTGCATAACTAATAAAATTAAAATATTCTTATGTTAATATACTACGAGTGTTCAAGCGACGACACAAAGTAACCGGCACAATATAAAGCGATAAAGCTCGATATGAAGCATAGCTTGTAAATGCATCGGCAAAGGTAATCTTCATGCCTTAATAAGGAAAGTCCATGCAGAGGCTGAGTTCCATATGTTTATAGCAGCGCTTAGAGCGAGAGCCACCCACTGTTGTGGACCTCACAATATTTAAATGCCTTAGAGATATCTTTAAATTATTACTTCATGCGGAATTAAAGTTCAATTCTGTTATTGTTCTTGCAATTTATACATCGATATGATTTACAGAGCCAATTATTTATTGTGTAACATTTATGTTTATTATGAAATAGACTTACTAGTGTCTCTGTATCTCCTTCTCCTTCTGGTGCAGAGTGCGTCCATATCTCACTGACCTATATAAATACCACTGCACAGGCTGTTCCATATGATTGACAGCAAATTTTTTGTACCTCTTTGAAGCGGCACTCGCGAGCGTCCAGAGAACTAATTTTCACGTATAATATAAATGGCTGCGAAGGAACGTACAATACTCTGAAGTATTATTGTTTTTTTAATTAATTTCATTCGTTTTCCGTGTTATTTATACTTCAAGAATCAACGTAATCAAGTACACATTTTTTTTGTAAATAGTTTCCCACTATCTATCGATGTTTGCTGAGGTTGTCATCACTAGTTTTAGTACCGCAGACTCTCGCTACATGGCCTACAGCGCCAAAATGGCGAATATCAAATAGGCACAAAATCACTTTGACAGCCGCCAGTCCAGTGGTATAAAGTAGAGCGTCCATATTGCATCTACATCACCAATCGCTCCTGTGCATCATTTTGAATTTTAGCTCCAGGTTTTTTTGATAACCATCACTTCAACAATGAAATTCCCATCAACGCTTGCATTTTACTGGAGGATTCTAATACTTACCATGATATATGATTAGATTCCTTTTGGTGTGCTAATCTATTTTTTTTATGGAATAGGAGGACAAACCAGCGGACGGGTCACCTGGTGTTAAGTGACCACCGCCGCCCTTACTCTTGCAACACCAGAGGAATCACAAGAGCATTGCTGGCCTTAAAGGAAGGTGTACGCGCTTTTCTTGAAGGTACCCAAGTCGTATCGTCCCGGAAACACCGCACAAGGAAGCTCATTCCACAGCTTTGTAGTACGTGGAAGAAAGCTCCTTGAAAACCGCACTGTGGAGGACCGCCACACATCCAGATGGTGGGGATGATTTCCTAACTTGTGGATTATCTTATCCTATTTAGTTCTGTTTGCTGTGATTTTATTATAATAAATACTTCTTAGCCGACACTTATTTGCAGTTTTTTCCAAAGATCGAAGTTGTTGGAAATTTTGCCAGGCCAGTAAATAGCGAGTATTTTGTGACAGCATTTGCTTACGAATAGTTGGAGAAGAAAATCAAAATATAAATTACATAAATTCTTACAACAAGTAGGCCCCATAAATTTTAAGTATGTTTAAAGGGAATGTTAATTAATATTGAATGATTGAGATAAAAGGCTGCACGCGTACCTTTTTGTGGGAAATGATGATGAATAAGTACATATACGGGTCACCTGATGGTAGGTGATCTACGGGGTCCTCTCTCTATACTACTCTCTTGTAATACCAACATCACAAAGGTGTTGCCGTCCTTATAAAGAGTTGAATAGACAGATCAATTCGAAGACACTTTGTTACGTGGCGAGCGAGGATTGTTCTCATTATAAAAGCAATTATCGCAGTTTCATAATTTTATGATACATTTTTAGATTTCTACAGTCAAGACATTTTTTTTTATATGAAAATAAGGGATGGGACGAGCAGGACATTCAACTGATGGTAATTGATACGACCTGCCCATTATTGCAGTGTGGATTATTGAAAAACCCAAAGATTCTGAGCGGCACTACAACTGCGCTCGTCAACTTGAGACATAAGTTGACAAGTCTCATTTGCTTAGTAATTTCACTAGCTACGGCGCCCTTCAGACCAAAACACGGTAATGTTTACACATTACTGGTTCACGGCAGAAATAGGCGCCGTTGTGGTACCCATAATCTAGTCGGCATCCGGTGCACCGGAGCCTACCACTGGTAATGTTTTATATACATATAAATTAAATTTATTATTATTATTTATTTATTAATTATATTTTTTATTTTTATATAAATGAACCTTTTCGTATGAATGAGTATATAGCTACTCTAATAGTCATTTAAAGTAGATGCAGTAAATAATAGTATTATATTATTAATGATGAATTAATAATATATTAAAAATTAATTTCTATCACTATTCAAAAGGCCAATAGCTTAAAAGCTCTGTATTTGGGCGCTGATGATTCCAAATGTAGTTTTTATATTATATAAATATAAATATATATTAACTATAAATTAACTTTTTGCATTTTTTATACATCAAATCAAATCAAAATCACTTTATTCATGTAGGTCAAGAAAATGCCACTTATGAATGTCAAAACAATTTTTTTTTTCTTTTTGTATCTACTATATATTGTACAGTATACACTGGCAAAATAGCATGGGGTGCGAAAATTATGACCATGAGTGAGCTCTTCAATACTTCTATTAATTTATAAAAAATAAATATCTCCTGTAAAGTGTTTTACTTAACAAGTACTTTGTCAAACAATAAAAATTATTCGGTTCTAATTAATCTGGGAAGCGGAAGAAAATAAATACTTTGAATAGTTTAAATAAAAACAGTGGAATGGCGTCGTTATGAAAGAATCAAGTCTCGTTATAATTAACAACATCCATTTTGCAGAATGAAAAGAGACTTTAATAATGGAATATTTTTCACTTCTAGGAAGAGATTTTTGTTCAATTTAATAGAGTTTATTCTATGGAATAACTTAGAATTATATACCGTTATTTATGCGTTTTTAGAACATGTATGGACTATATAATAATTTATTTATTTATAAAGGCTTACCAACTTAATACAATTTATTAACTTATGCACTGAGAATTAAACAAATATAATAAAATAGTTTAAATGTACTTAAATTATAGGTGGGCACAACATTACTATACGAAATACATGTGATATTTTAAAATCAATAATCTATAAATTATGGATAGCAATATAAATTTGTTTTTTAAAATTAAAAAAAAATTAAAAGAAGATTTCAATGTGTTAAAAATAATATATCATTAATATGAGGAGAGTTATCGGAACTCGATCCTCGTTCTTATTATAAAATAAGATATGTTGCTTCATTTAAAAAAAAATTAAATTGAATAAGTGGATATATATATAGATAATGGATACTGCGTGACTCCGTCGATAAATAAGCGCAAGTGGCGACAGGTCCATATGCCCACCTCCCCACCTCCTACACTTTGGCACCCCGCGAGTTGCGTGCGTCCGGACAGTCACCATATGTTGCAATTTAATTTTTGTTTAAGTTGGAGAGCCTCCAACTTAAACAAAAATTGCACAGGATGCCGGCCAGATTATGGATCCTATTTCTGCCATGAAGCAGTTATGTAAAAGTATTACTGGGTTTCGATCTGAAGGGCGTCGTAGCTAATCAAATTACTGGGAAAATGAGACTTAAGGACGCGTTCTCAAAACAGAGAGGTATCGAATCGCACCACTACACTGACACCGCTCAAACACATACACGTACTTAAAGTTAGTTGCGGGAATGAAATGAATTTGATACTTTAACAAGTTTGAATTTTGTTTTTTTTTGATACCTATGTATTTTTGATAATTATTTGATGTATTCGTTTAGTAGTTAAATATTAGAACTTTAGATGGCAATTCGGTTGCATAACGTCGTGTGTAGTAAATGCAGTTTTTTTTAAATCCAAGATGGCTGCCGCACAAAATTATGATTTCAACAATATGGGTATCGTATCCGAGGTTCTCGAGGGTGCAGAGAACGATTTTGGGATCATTTTTGAAATCCAAGATGGCCGCCGCGCAAAAATATGATTTCCACAATATGGGTATCGTATCCGAGGTTCTTGAGGGTGCAGAGAACGATTTTGGGATCATTTTTGAAATACAAGATGGCTGCCGCACAAAATTATGATTTCAACAATATGGGTATCGTATCCGAGGTTCTCGAGGGTGCAGAGAACGATTTTGTCATTTTTGAAATACAAGTTGGCCGCTGCGCAAAAAAATTGATTCCACAATATGGGTATCGTATCCGAGGTTCTCGAGGGTGCAGAGAACGATTTTGGGAACATTTTTGAAAAAAAAAAGATGGCCGCCGCGCAAAAAAATAAATAAATGACACCCATGAAGAAAATTTTGTAGATTTCATAGGCGCCATCATGGATTTCGATTTTGACCCGATATTCGTTATTGTTGACCCCAAAAACCATGAAAATGACACCCATGATGAGAAGTTGGTGAATTTCGTAGGCGCCATCTTGAAATTCGATTTTGACCCGAAATTCGTTATTGTTGACCCCGAAAACCATGAAAATGACACCCATGAAGAGACGTTGGTGAATTTCATAGGCGCCATCTTGGATTTCGATTTTGACCCGAAATTCGTTATTGTTGACCCCGAAAACCATGAAAATGACACCCATGAAGAGAAGTTGGTAAAATTCATAGGCGCCATCTTGGATTTCGATTTTGACCCGAAATTCGTTATTGTTGACCCCGAAAACCATGAAAATGACACCCATGAAGAGAAGTTGGTAAAATTCATAGGCGCCATCTTGGATATCGATATTGACCCGGTATTCGTTATTGTTGACCCCAAAAACCATGAAAATGACACCCATGATGAGAAGTTGGTGAATTTCGTAGGCGCCATCTTGAAATTCGATTTTGACCCGAAATTCGTTATTGTTGACCCCGAAAACCATGAAAATGACACCCATGAAGAGAAGTTGGTAAAATTCATAGGCGCCATCTTGGATTTCGATTTTGACCCGATATTCTTTATTGTTGACCCCGAAAACCATAAAAATGACACCCATGAAGAGAAGTTGGTAAAATTCATAGGCGCCATCTTGGATTTCGATTTTGACCCGATATTCTTTATTGTTGACCCCGAAAACCATAAAAATGACACCCATGAAGAGAAGTTGGTAAAATTCATAGGCGCCATCTTGGATTTCGATTTTGACACGATATTCTTTATTGTTGACCCCGCAAACCATAAAAATGACACCCATGAAGAGAAGTTGGTAAAATTCATAGGCGCCATCTTGGATTTCGATTTTGACCCGATATTCTTTATTGTTGACCCCGAAAACCATAAAAATGACACCCATGAAGAGAAGTTGGTAAAATTCATAGGCGCCATCTTGGATTTCGATTTTGACCCGATATTCTTTATTGTTGACCCCGAAAACCATAAAAATGACACCCATGAAGAGAAGTTGGTAAAATTCATAGGCGCCATCTTGGATTTCGATTTTGACACGATATTCTTTATTGTTGACCCCGCAAACCATGAAAATGACACCCATGAAGAGAAGTTGGTATATTTCATAGGCGCCATCTTGGATTTCGATTTAATATAGACCTTATATTTAGAGATGAAAATAAATCACTAATTCTTCAAAAAAATACAGAAACATAATTTTTTGAAAATCTGACTTCGTTCAAAATATGTAAAGTATCAAAGACAGTATTGTAGAGCTTATAAAAAATATTCATGTTCGTACAGCGATCTTTCCGAGTACGAGCTGCTGCTTACAACCGACACAGTGTCTACCCACGACGGCGGCCGAGCGCGGACTGACGTTGTTTCGATAGATCTCTCTGTGCAATGCGTACGGAGGGACAATATAAAATAACCCTTAATACCACACTTTAAAGCTCATGCTTATTAGAAAAATATATGAATTTTAGACGATTCATTTTTATTTTTTCCTGAGATTATTTATAACATATTCATTAATTTATTTCCCGTTTTTTTGAAATTATTATATCTGTTATCCTTACGTAATTTTTAAAAGACAAAATTAAGTAAATAGTAGCAGAAAACTGATCCTGAATGAAGCCCCATTTCGTCAATTTTGTGTGAAGAGGTAACGGATAATCGTTTTTACGACATAAAATATCAAAATTTTAAAGCAAATATTTCCCGCTAATTGGAGATAAAGAAGTAATCTGTGTGTGACAATTTTTAGTTTTGTTAGATTTAGTTTCATTTCATCACAAACTCTACCGAAAAATATCTTAATTTTGTCGGATTCGTAAACGCGTCCTTAACATCTTATATCTAAAGTTGTCGCGCGCAGTTGTATTGCCGCTCAGAACTTTCGGGTTTTTCAAGAATCCTGACCAGCACTGCATTGTAATGGGCAGGGCTTATCAATTTCCATCAGCTGAACGTCCTGCTCTTCTCATCCCTTATTGTTATAAAAGGTTAAGGCTTACAAGGTATTATTTTAAATGGTTTTCTTTTTTTTCATATATAATTGCGAAAATATATAACTTCCTCGAGTTTTGTTAGTTTCTTGCCAGTCAAGAAATAATAGTGATGCATATTTTGTGTTTTTGATAAATCATACTATGAATGTGCGAATTATTGTATCAAGTAAATCTCTAAAATCATTAAAAGATTTAATAAAAAAAAATTGTCTCAATGAAATATTTATTTCATCAAACTAATTGCACTTCAATGATTCAGGCATTAAGGACTATAATGTTATTATTATGTACATACTATTAATTTTCCGAATAAAATTTGATCTGAAATTGAATAGTATATTACTTCATTGTCCTAGCAAATTTGAACAGGGATCCCCTACAATGATCCCCGCAAATTTCCACTTTAAATAAAAACTAAATAACCTATAAGAACTGTGTGTGTATGTATTCTACCGCATTTATCACGGGGAGCGTTCCAAGGAGCGCGGCAGGAATTGACCTTCGCACGACATGCCACAAATGAGTATATCATCCCCACCATCTGGATGTGTGGGGCGGTCCTTCACAGTGCGGTTTTAAGGAGTTTTCTTCCACGTACTACAAAGCTGTGGAATGAGTTTCCTTGTGCGGTGTTTCCGGGACGATACGACATGGTTACCTTCAAAAAAAGCTTAAAAGCTTCAAGGGAATATAGGCGATGATGATCTCTTAACAACAGGTACGCTCGTTTGTCCTCCTTTTCCATAAAAAAGAACATGTATTCCTATGAAGCAGAGTTAAAATTTTAAATAATTTCAGATAAGAATAAAACATGCTTTATAAAGCGAGTTGCAAACTTTATCCGATGAATAATAATCAAGGCATTATTTCCCACAGCGAGCTGAGGTTTTGATTTATAAATCATGACAATATCTCGTAATGGACACCGGAGATACCTCCTAAATGACACACGTATTTTATTGGTTCACTCGGTACATATGTAGAAAATAAATTGCTGTTTTCAATTTAATTTTGTGTTTTGTCAAGGATATCTATTCTATGCACAAATAAAACTGACAACAAAATTTTATGCACGATGCGGGACTCGATCGGGAACCAGGAACTACAAATTAATTACATTGTTTCAAATTAAAAGCGTTTTTTTCGTAAAGTTTTATTAAATTAAATATTTAGGTTTTGGTTATCATACCTTGGTGTTATTTGTTCTATAACATTCGGTTCGATACTTTAGTAGTGAAAAGGAGACGGATAGACTAAAGAGTACCTAAGTTCCTTCGTGTTGTTGTAATAAAACTATAAAAAGTCTAAATTATAAAATAGTAAAACTAATTAACATACAATAATTATATAAATTAATATTAAAATTAATAATTATATTTTATAAATTATATTAAAAAGTAATATTAAAATAAAATAATGATTAGAATGTCAGTTTATCATTAATGTTTTTTATTTTTATTTTAAGGATGTCTCAACGAAAAGGTCTCCAACAGATTTTTCCAAGTCTTTCGGGTTAGAACCATTTTTCTAAAGTTTCATTGATTTCGTTCTCCCAACTTTCTAAAGGTCTACCTCTCTTTCGTTTCTTAACTGGGCCATGCCATTCAGTAACAGTCTTGCTCCATCTTTTATGTTCTATTTGCGTAAAATTAATATATAATTTTACATATATCATTATTTTAATAATTCTATCATTCAATTTCGTTTAAATGTAATCTATTTTAAATTTCTAATGTTACCAGATAATAAAACCAGTGGGAGGCTCCTTAGCACAAGATGCCGGCTAGATTATGGGTACCACAACGGCGCCTATTTCTGCCGTGAAGCAGTAATGTATAAACCTTATTGTGCTTCGGTCACATTAAGGTTTACACATGAAGTACACCGTAGCTAGTGAAATTACTGGGCAAATAAGACTTAACATGTTATGTCTCAAGGTGACGAGCGCAGTTGTAGAGCCGCTCAGAATTTTTGGGGTTTTTCAAGAATCCTGAGCAGCACTGTATTGTAATGGACAAGGCGTATCAGTTACAATCAGCTGGATTGTCCTGCTCGTCTCGTCCCTTATTTTCATAAAAAAAATTATTACAATGATAATATCAAATCTGTAGACACCTACCTGCCAACGCTCTGTCTAAAATGAAACCACCACAACCGCACGGCATCTGCCAAGACAAAGCACCTCGTAATCCATATTATTTAGTTAGCACCTAATTTGAGTATAATGACAGTGTTAGCTATAAGTACGCCGCAAACTAATGTGCCATATGTTTTAGGCTTCAATGTCACCTTCTAATTCGATTTTGATAAATAGGCCGTATTAGCTATGTTACCCCTACCATATATATTTTATACGATTATTATAGCTTTGTTTTATTAAAACAAATTTAAGCTTTATCTATTTTATCAAGTCCTCGCAAACAGTATTTTCATTTATTAACACGAGTGTTACACATTAATTTAAACAAAATACTTTTAAAGAGATTAAGGCGCAAGTAATTATGTAAGAGTATTTTTACATTAGGTTTACAGGCAAATGTTACATTTCCTCCTGGAAATGTGACCTGCAAAGGTCATGAAAGGTCGAGTTAAATCAATAATCACCTTTGCTCTGACGTAAATCCTACTACTCCATAGCTGAATATCTAAGTGATCGGACAGCTTGGGTATAGCAATGACAGTACAATATTGTATATTTTATTAAAAAGAATGATATGAAAGTTTCTTGCGCCGCTTCTTCTCAGCGCCATTTGTTTCCGAAGCGGTAGTAGTATCTAGTATATTAGAAATGAAATCAAAAAGAATTCTAAAGGAATCAATTTTGAGAAAATAAATGCCTTTTTATTTTAATAATTAAAATTAAGGTTTTAGGAATACACCCAAAATTACACTCTTTTAAAATAAATTGTAAACAGGTAGGTACTTTATTCAATTAAAAGTCTTTGCATAACAGTTATCTATCGTTTTGAACTCTCATGTTGAGAATGTCCAAGAAGGATAGTATTCACTATCCATCAGGGGAATCCATCTATACAAAAAAAATTAAACAACAATTGAGTTTTATATAACGTTATAGCGACGTAAGCTCAATCGTAGAATAAAAATACATAAATGGCCTTAAATATTTCTAGAAAAAATAGTTTAATTCTCGGAGTGGTTCTCCTTAAGCCTGACCCATCTATACATATAAATAAAATTGAAGTGTCTGTTTTTTGCTACATGTATATGAATATATATACATATACATAAACAAGATTTTTTACAATTTTTGTCTGTCTGTCTGTCTCTTCGTTCCGGCTAATCTCTGAAATGGCTGGAATGATTTTTACGGGATTGCTATTGGAAGGTAGCTGATATAATAAGGAGTAACTAAGGCAACGTTTATTTTAGTAAAACTCTTATATTTTAGAAATAATAAAGTAATGTTGTTATGTCCAAGAAACGGTCTAACTTTTTATGGCAAAACAACGTTTGCTGGGTCAGCTAGTCTACCAATATATACCTTACCACAAATGTCAATTACCAAAATTTAAAACTAGAAATCTTCATTTCCACTGTTGTTCTATGTTGTGCGGATGTTAAAACTAAAAATCCATTCACTAGTTTCATATTTCTGTACTGCATTCAAAACATTGTTTTTACTATCGTATTGTATTTCGTTTATTTTTGTTCGAAAATGTCTACAATCTACTATCGACTACGATCAATCTTGATACGTAGTTTCAATTCGAGTTCAAGAAGTAAGAGGCTAATAATGTGGATATTCACGCCTGCAGCATATGGTTAATGTAGATCTTCAATTGATTGACGTGACGTCTGTTCCTCGCGTTATAAGTCGTATTACATAATAATGTGTACTTGAATAATATAATGTTACAAATTAAAAATATGTGCTTATTTAGACTGGATAATCTTTATTTATTCAGGCGGGATGTACCTGTCAGCGAAAACTGTGCTTTTGTTATTTAACTAAAAACTATATTTTCTTTAAATAGTTTTAAGATGTTAGCATGATACCTTTATTAATAGTGTGTTTGAACTAAACTCTTGAGATGTTAAAAAAGAATAAAAAAGCCCGCTGAGTTTGTTGCGCCCGTTCTTCTCAGCTCAGGCATTCATTTTGGAATGGGTGGTAGTTTTTGACTTTCAATAAGTGATGTCACATCCTATTTTGAATAAAAATATTTAAATTTGCTCTTTTTTGTGATTTGATAACGTTAAAAATTGTTTTTTGTTGAATCTATTTGCATTGATTTTATTTAAACAATTTTAATATAAATTGTAACTGGACCGCACCGTTTCTCGCTCAACTTTAAATTTTTCAAAAAACAAAACAAATTTAGAACATGTAAGATGTAGATTTTTATACATTTTTTCGCATCGGCATTCGCAGTACGAATTAACTCTTCGAGTACTTATAAGAGTATTTCTGCAGCATAATATCAAAATATCATCCTCGGTGCTTTCCTCAATATACTTTCGGCAATGAATAATAGAACAGGAAAGCACTTCATTCCCAAATGTTTTTAGGTTGACATTACATCATCATCATCATCATCAGCCAGAAGACGATGATCGGTCCTGCGCTGCCCTCGTCCAACATATTACGGCGATCTTGACCAGATGCACTGTGTCTTCCGGTACGTGGTCACCATTCGGACTTTACCGCTCCACCGGTCCGTACAGCCATGTGCTTGCCCTAACTGCCACTTAAGTTTCGCAATCATTCGGGCCATCGGTGGCTATGGTTCTCCTGCAGATCTCCTCATTTCTGATTCAATCTCGCAAGGAAACTCCAAGCATAGCCCTCTCCAATGTCCTCTGAGTGACCATGAGCTTTCATTCAATCATGAAAGCTCATCCATTCCAATCCAATCGAAATAAAAAGCCAATCCCATTCCAATTTTCACATTCCAGCTTCTCAGGCAATGTTCTTGCTGACCTCTGTTTAAAAATTATCAGTCTGGTAGGGCTATAATAGGTTTATTTTTAAAATACCTCACTCTGTAGCTATCTTCCACCTGTAAAATTGCACCACATAATTCCATTTAGATCTCCTTATTACTTACTAGCTTAGTGTATGAAATTAAAATATTTTTGAGTAAACACACGCGAAAACATTATTTGCCATTATATCTTTTTGAAATAGTTTTGCTTGCAATTAAAATACATTGAAGTAAAAGTCAATACACAAAGTTAACTGCCAGAGTCGAAAGATGTTGTATTACCCAAATAATAATCAGCATAGAAAAAAACTGACAATTGGTGTGAAATTTTGTATTTTTAAGTTTCAAATCCCTTTATAATAAAGTTTCTTCAATAAATTAAAAAAATCCTGTAGCCCTATTAGGCCAATCGGGTAGAAATATGAATCTCTTTTTTGAGTGAAGTATAAACCATTTGGACATACACAATTTTTTTTATATTATATTATATATTAACAAAACTGGATCAGTAGTTGACATATCATATAGTAGAGAAGATTTCTGTACTACGGTTTTCATATTCCAAAAATCGATACTTAGTCGGTTTTACCATTAACACGACGAAGTATTAAGTATATGAATTGATAATTTGATATAGTTTAAATACCACATAAATATGTATTGTGTAATGATCATGTTCAATGGAGCATTAAGAGATGTTTGTTCACTTCTCTGGTAGCAGGTACCTACTCATAAACAATAGTTCACACATCGTGTGGGGCCACGCACCTTGGACAATGATCTCTCTATTCCCGTAAAGGTTAGGGCTGTCACATCTTAATATGGATATGAGTCATTATAATATTAAGGTTGTTCAGACTTACAAAATAAGCTGCTTATCACAAACAAATGCGTAAACGGCTCAAATGACTAGGAAATCTATAGCTGGACAAAAGGACTGACAAAGTATGAGGACATAATTATTTATTATCATCAGAAAATAATATATATGTAAGTTTAACGAAGTTTACTGTACATATTATGTCGATTGGATGAAATAGTTACAAGATGTACACATATATGTAGATATTTTGGGAAAATACACAAAAACTTGTTAAAAATTCTAGTGATTCGGCTTGGAAAAACATGAAAATTAACATATTTATTGTAAGGAACCCCGTAATAGCGTGAACAGGCTATTTTTACTCACTCTTGTTCTGTTTACGATTCATTGTTGTTGGCTAATAAAGCCAATTTAAACGAATAACGTCATTTGCAGAAGTTTTCACATCAAAAATTATTCATTAAAAACCACTACAAATCCACCTCCATAGTGGGCAGTCTGCTATTCTCATTTTAGCAAGCACAAACTTTGTACAAATAAAAGTTACCGAAACTAATACATAAATTCAACAGCGGTGTCATATCCGGTATGGCCTAGTGGCTAGGATACCTAGCTCTCACCCAGGAGGCTCGGGTTCGATTCCCGGTACCGGAATGAACCTTTTATTCATAAAAAAATGTACACATTTTATATTGATATCATAACGAATTTTAATTTTTTGTAGCATCAAATCTAAATCAATATTAATTAGCAAATTGTTAAAAACGTATACGCAATAAATTTATTAAATCTAATATTATAAATGACTTTTTAACGAAAATATCAGATATGGTGTAAGGCATATAAGGATTTCGGTTGCATAATGCTTTAAAAACATAAGTCACACCGCCTTTTTCACTCGGTCTATTTGGATCTTACACTTGGACATGGTCTTAATAAAGATTGCAATACGTACCTTTCAGATTCATCACTATAATTATTATTATTATTAGTTTGATTTCTATTTTCACTAGAAAACTTAAAATTGTGTCGTTATGTAAAGTCGCTAAATATCTTATATTATTTATATAAATAGAAAGTATATAAAATTCTTGTTACACAGTGTTTGTCACGAAACTTTTCCGAAACGGCTTGACCAACTTTTATGACATTTTTTTCGTATCTCTGAGAATTGATTATAACCTATTTTTATACCCCTAAATGATAAGTGTAACCCATCATTAAGTTAGCTATTTTTATTTAGGTACTAAAATATTCACTAAAAATAATTTATATGGCAAAATAACGTTACCAAATTTAAAAGATATTGGGGTATTTGGGGCTTTCTTCATTATTTTCAATTCACTAAAAAGTAATTTCTCGCAGCATTTTAAATTTACGATTTTTGATTTGCTTTTAAATAAAAGTGTATAAAAAATAAATAAATAAATATAAACCAAAACAAATACAATCTGCGGGGTTGAACTATTTTAGGTTAGTACTTAACATATCAAATATATATATATATATATATATATATCAAAATATTAGGTTCAATCAAGAATCTTGAGCGATGTCACTCTGGCTAATGCTATGCATTGTAATTTGGGATAGCGTGTCACTTACCATTAGACGAACATCTCGACACTTCTTTTCATAAAAAAAAATGGTGTTGGTGATTCTATCTTATAAAAATGGCCACTCTTAGCCCATAAATATATAATAGTTATACGGGCCACTAAATCATTGACGTTCCGGGATTTGAATACTTCGCGTGACAGCATAACGATTGTCTCAGTAAATTCTGAGAATATGCAAAATCACAGTGAAAAATCTAGCGCGAAATTTACATTCGAGATTCCATAGAGAATGGAATTCCCTGGTTGCGTCAAAATATAATTTATGCTGTCCCTTGGTTTATTGAAACGTTTAGCTTATTTATTAGTGAGTTCTTAGAAACTAGAAATTGTTATATATACTTAGTTAGGGACAGGCTTCTTGTATAATTGATCATATAACATTTTCTTTCAAAGTGCAAGAACTATTAATTATTGTGAATGCGCCGGCATAGGTTTTAAATGCATTTAATTGCCAATATCATCTCAATTAATGATAAAAAAAAGCTATTATATCGTTATACCCAGCGAATATTCCAAGATCAGAGATCAGACAAGAGAGCAGAGAATAAGACTTGTATGAGAGTGAAATATGCCAGTGAAGTATATCAGAAACTTGGTAAATGGAATTCTCTACCTTACCCGTTTGGAAAACTGGCGTGACTGATTAGTAATATTTTTTGATTATTCGTCTACTGCTTACTACAATATGGTGTCGCTCAGGGCTATTGAAAACAAAAATTTTTGAGCGGCACCACGACTTACGACTACCACTACCTGCGCACCTTCAAACTTGTTTGGCGGCGGAAAAATACATGTCACTGCTGTACCCAACTAGTCAGTACAATGTACAAAAAAGTCTTCCAGTTGAAGCATAAAATAGAATGTGAGATAGCACTGAGAAGAGTTTGTATGTCATCATATGTAAAAGTTAAAAAAAAAAACTAAAATAGAGATTGGTAGATTCGTACCATTAGAGGAAAGGACAAATGAAGCAGAGCATTAACAGAGTGGTATAGAAAAAGGGGGAGATCATTTAGAGGATGGGTAGATGAGATTAAGAAGGCAGTATTGCAATACGTGAAATATGTGAACAAGGACATAAGACCGAAGAAGGTGGAAAGAGTTGAAAGACTTTTGCCAAAAGGCAAACAGACAGGGAAACGGATGAAGAATAGAATATATAAATTCAGATTGAAAATGAAAGTAAAAATTAAGAATTTAATTGTGTAGTTATTTATTTATTTATTTATTATTTTTTATTTATTTATATCTTATTAACAAATTACATATTATAGGTAACACAATTATTGTACATACATAAACGAATTTGAGTTTTACCGTGTACAATAAGTTAGTTAAGTATTGTCTGAATAAAGGCTATTTTTACCATAGTAAATGACATATCATATTATGCACCATAAGTCCTTGGGATGATATGGAACTGATATTTCGAATAACACTTATAGCGGCTTATAGAAAGTGCAAGAATCAGTCTGTGCATCTTATCATCTCTCATTCTTAAGTTTTGGTACAATATCAAGGATTGAAAAATATATATTTGTTTACTGAATCCCTTATAAAATTTCTTCTCTACTTAGTATTTTTAATAACAAACACATAAATTAGATTTCTAAAAAAACTAGATAATGCACGTCTGTATATTAATGTACTACCCACTTCTTTCCTGCCAATATATTCTATCTAATGTCGTTAATATTGGCAATATCAATTTATAGATTTGTTTATTAGTGACTTCGTATCGGTGGTTCTTTTAAATTCACTTTAATTTCGGCTCAGTCATTAATAGACTGATTACTTATCTAAAATCTGCCAAGCAGAGTTCTCTGAATACTTTTATGTTTTATTTATTGCTCTTTTAATAAAAGTTTATCTGTGAATTGATATTCATTCTATGCTTTATTGTTTTTATCGTGAAACAATTCGTCATTCGCATTTTTATGATTGTGTTTAGCATATTTTTATGGGCATATTGGGCAGCATAATATAATGTTTTTTTTCGTTACCAGTTCGATGTGGCAGCAATAAGATTGAAATTCGTCGGGCATGTATAAAAAAACAATATCCTTTAAAGTAGTACCTGAATTAATTTGCTGTATTGGAACTTAGCTATATGGCTATATGCCATTAAAATCTTATTCTTATTATGGAAAACCAAATCAAGACATCTAGATAACTCGAGGTTAAAAAAATATTTTAGTATGTAATGAGAATGAAATATAAGAGAAATGTATTAATGAATTCCTGATAAAATTGATTTGAGAAGTGCAGCGAAGATAATAAATTCTATTGAAATAGCTACGGTTTAAGTAAATTGAAGTTCTAATTTTTAGTATTTTTTTTATTTTCCTTATAATATTTACAAAGGTGTCGCTTATTTCGGACATTTAAATTTGAATCTGTAAGTTGAACTGAACTTAAATTTATGCCAGTCGTATTTTGTAAGAAAAGTCATCTAAAGGAGGAAATCAATGAATATGTCTTTGATTACGACAATCTTATAAATTTCAATAAATATGAAGTATATTTATTGAGCATCTTAGATAAAATAAAAGCAGCCATAGTTTAAATACAGATGCAAATATTTCTACTGCAAATTAAATAATAATTCCTTTTGATTCAAACAATTCTTCAAAAACTAGTTTCGAATAACGTTTCAACTATTATAATTCTCTCTATTTCACTGCTCTGAACTTATCACTTATTTAAAATGTCTCTACTATCCTATTGAGAGCTATTAAATTAAATAATTTATTAGGTGATAGACATAAAATTAACTCAAAATAAAACATAAGATTTGTTTTGCCATTATATTTTTAATAACGAAAATTGCATTAGTCTCTATAATCTATTTAATGCATTGTTGTATTAGTAATAAGCAATATTTAAACTCGATTTTTTTATCGGCAACGGCATAACATCTTTATTTTTCATCAAATTATTGATTTGAACAACATATTAAGGCTTATGTTTTTCGCTTAATACAAATGTTGCAAAATTTATACACAAAAATCAGTATGCATTAGGCAACACAACTAAAGTAAAACAAAATATTAATATATAAAATTGTTTAAGAACGAAATGAAATTACGAAATAATCAAGAAATGTGTGCTGGGACACAAAGTAGAAATGGAACTTCAACGGATAAGTTTAAAAACAAATATTTCAAAGAAAATATTTAAATAAAAATAAATATAATATAATATTATAAAAAAAATAATAAAAAAAAATTTAAACACATTTAAAAAAATTATGTTAACAAAAATTCCTTTGGCCTCGCCCGATCACACTTTTTATAACGCTCTCGACACGAATTCAACAACTTACGTAAATAAATTTTATTTAAAAAATGATAAAAACTTAAGAATACAGTCTGTTCACAGTCAAGTAATTTATTTTATTGCTAATTTAGGATTAAGACAATAGAAATTTAGGACTTAGGATGCGCATTTAGGAAGTGCCATCAATCATCATCATTTTGTTAGATACTTTTCAGTATTGCCTTTTATTGAATGTAAAGAATTTGCAAAAGTGAAATAAAATTTGTAAATTAAAATTCAAGAGTTATTTCTTATAATTTTTGAAGCAGTACAAATGTATTCATGTGTATAAAAAGTGAAAATTACCTCCCAATTATACGTGTTGACTAAAACTTGTACTAAATACATCCATATTACTTTATAATAATATATTGTTTTAAAACATAAACCAAACTCTATCCAAAAACACACTAAGCACATCATTTAAATAAAATACTAATACAGCTATGTTCCATGTCTATAAATGTATTCGTATGTAAATAAGATGATAAGTGCATGCGAATCTAGAAACAGTAACGGCTTATACAAAGTTGGAAGACATTTCCTATGAAATATGGCAGTTTAGATTAAGATAATATTTTCTCGGGACTTATGACACCGGGGTGTTATAATAAAAGGCATATCTTGGACAGGTGCCGTATGTTTGTACCTTTGTAACTTTGTTTATATAGTAATTTATACAAATGTGTGAGAATTAGTAATTTTTATATTGGCCTGGACTATTCAGCATACTTATGGACACCTTGTTTTTCACCTTGAGTTTAATTAAAATTTGTCATAATTAGCTACTATGTAGATTATTCATTATTTAAAGACTTGTCTAAATCATGTGTAGTGCATCAGATCCATTACGTTTTCCATTTCTGCGTTACTTGCAGTAACAAATATGTTATAAGATAGCTACATGAATTTATCATAATAATTATTTTTGGACAAGAAATAACGAACGCTTTTTTTAATTTGTTTCCATAACGTGCCAAAATAAGGTATATCTTTAATAAATAGTAGAATCTCCAGTACTGTTAATTACTGCTAACACCAGTGAGGCAAAGACTCTTATATTTTTGAAAATTCACTAAATAGAGTACCATTCTGCTACTACGCTTACGTGCGAACCACGCAAACGAATATCAGCACAGCTCTTAAATTACCACATTGCCAAATTGCCAGCATTATAAATATTTGTGAAGAATTTTGGAAATTATAATATGAAATTCTTGAAATTACTGTTTTCCATAAATTAAATCTAAATTGTTTTGTTTTGTAGCAAAGTTCTGTTACAATAGCAGAAGAATCACAAAGTTCCCGACAGTTTAACATCTAGCGCATTCAATATAAATATAACAATTTTTCAATTCTTTTACGAGAACTCAGTTCACTGTTTCATTTCCTTTCCCGTCCTTCTCAATACAAATCATCTGTTACAAAGAGCCATTTTCTTCACCAGTTCTTCACTTACGATGCGAGCAGAATCGCATAATGTCACGCTGCGAGACACGCGTTCTTAACACGCTACAAAAGGTTTGACGCTAAACACTTCTATTATTACATTTATAATAGACAATACAACTATGCCATAGACAATAGCATCGGGAACGTTCTCGTCATTATTTTTTTAACTTGTGACATGTAACGGTCTTTTATATTTAGCACGCTTGAGTAAAATCGCGCAGCGTGTGTGCGAGCCTTAACGTTTGACTAATTCTTTGTTTCGTACAATACAACGAAGTTAAATATACCTGTTGTTCATGTTAAATACCGTTAATTTATTTAGTCAGGCTATGAATTATGTAATTAATTACTACTTTAAAGTTATTTCCATTATGGCTTAGGTTTTTTTTGTATCAGATATAATTATATGAAAAGACAAGTATAATATAATATAACTAACTGCTGCACTTTCACATAAATTATTTTTTCCTAAACTAGGCGTAGATATAAACATTAATATTTATCATACATTAATGTTTGCTCCTAACTGAATTCGAACCTCTTTGGTTAGATCTTTAGAAGTCAAGGTCAACGACTAGGATATGAGGTCATTGTATGTAACAGAAGTTTAAAAGACACACGAATTGATAACCACCTCCTTTTTTGAAGTCGGTTTAAATAATTGTTTATATAGTAACAACTATAAGTTGAATTATACAATAGCCAAAATGATTAGTATTAAAGTAAGAAATACTTAGTGAAATGTGTTTAAAAATATTACAATGAAGTATAATTTGTATGGTATCGCAGTTGTTAATTTTTTTTTTAATTTTACCTTGTATTTAAAATATGTACAAGTTTCGTATAAGTAAGAAATTATAATAAAATAAAATATGGCTTTTGTATTTAATATTTCAGGAATATGAATTGAATTTGTTACTAAAATTTATGAGTGATGAGGGTTCCGCCCGAGCACCCTTACTAACTAAGCCAACAGTTTGAGTGACGCATGTATCGTACATATCTTAAAGCTCATGTTATATGTCCCGCATCGTTTATAAATTTTGGTTACAAATTTCATTTGTATAATTAATCCCAGAACTGAGAGATATCACTTTTAAATAACAAATTATTTGTTTTTTAGGCATACCTTCCTTAAAGGCTGGTAACGCTCCTGTGATTCCTCTAGTGTTGCAAGTGAATGTGGGCGGCGGTGATCACTTAACACCACGCTCGTTTATCCTTCTTTTTCACAAAAAAAAATTCATATCCAACGATATCAGTAGTAAGTAGTATTATTACCTAACATAATGTTAATACTAAGAATTCCGCCATAAGTCGTACATCAAAGCGAATCTAATCGAAATTTATTCGATTTGTTCACATTTCGCTCCAACAATACCGTTTAAAAGGTTCTATACGATACCCAAATTAGTGACGCATTGCTGTCACCTGAGCCGAAAGGGACCTCACGCGGTACAAAGACTTGTATTTTGGTTTCCAACGGTGACTATACACTAAGGATAATGAATTATTACTACAGACCTACCAACGAATATCTTCTTATAATAATTGTAATATATGATACTCCTGTAATTATTTATAGCCATAACTCGAGGTTATAATTTGTAAATGCTACATGTTTCAAGTTTCGGTAATTTCTCTGATCGTCAGATGTTCGATTTGAGATAAGAAAACAAACATGTTAATGTTATTTGGTGGCTATTTATAATGTTAATTTGACGTTTGTATTAGTGTTGAGTTGTTCTACTTTGAATTTTAACTTACTTAGCTAAATATATTATATACCTACTGTGTTTTTCCTACAGAGATATAAATAAGAATGTACTGGAAGTGACATGCGCCTTGCATGTCACTTCTAGTAGTTTTAGGACCGTTCCCAATATACTATCTACAGATAGAGATAAATTACTACCTTCTACTATCAGTAATTAGCTGTCAATAATCTGAAGCTGTCCCAATATACCCGATTAGTCATTCTTATCGCCTTATATTGGTAAGCGTGAATTGCAATTTCCATACAAACTTATATCGCTGGTAAGCTATACGTTGTCCCATTGACAGACAGCGTGTACGGATAAGGTGAATTACCGTCGATAAGTTTATTGGGACTGAAAAGTCAACGATAGTTACGATTTTTATGTCAAGTAAGACATAGACTGAATATTGGGAACGGCCGTTAGCCTCTCGATAGGTGACTTACATGCCATCGTAAGTAAGTAAGTAATGATTTAATACTAGTTAGCTATCCGCGACGTCATCAGGGTGGAAGCTATAAAGTAGCAAAAACTGACCATATGTAGCCTATATGGTTATCCCATCATCTTGTTAATATTCATGGAAAATTTTAATTGAACGTTTTCTGTAGCTTCTGCGTTTTGCGTGGTCATAAATACAGACAAACCGATTATTAAATGTATAAAGTACTTTTTTGTATTCGGTGTTGTTTGTTGAACACACTGCATGTATTCTTTAAAAAAAATGTACAGATTTTACTTTGTTACGTTTTTAATATTATATGTAAATATTATTTAATTGCATCGGTGACACAACGTACATATCGTGTATTTTAGAACATATAATTGCGGAAACTCTTACACAACCTGCAAATATACCAATCAAATGATTACATTTCATCGGTAAATCCTTTGTCATATAATTCTTTATGAATCCAAGTGGACTTATTCAAATTCAGGCGTACCACAGGGCGATATTCTAGGGCCCTTATTGTTTCTGCTATATAAATAATTTACCAAATATTGCATCACGAAAATGCATACTTTTTGCGGACGACGGCTTTATTCCCATACCTGATCTTCATCAATCAATAAATAACACAGTTGTAAAAGATGAAATCTTGACAATTATAAATTGGGCGGAAAGCAACAAATTACATGATATAAATATTGAAAAAAAAAAAGTTACGTGTAAAAGTAAACAGCTTTAAAAAATATGGGAGGTATTATTAAATATGGGATTAGTATTGTCGTCATTTTGCACAACATTACCAGCACACTAATCAGTTCTTGCCATAAATAGGAGGAGCTTCGACGGATGATTGATGTCAAGAAGTTGTAGATTATATTAAATGTGCTAGCTGGCAGAAAAAGCTGATTTTAGTAATGTTGCAATGAGTTATTATGATATGGCTTCAATGTCACCCTTAAGATTCTAAAAAAAAAATTTTTTTCAAGATATTTCAGTACAGTTAACCAGGTAGAAGATTCAAAATTTATGAGCAAATTCAATCCCTGCCTAATTAGGATACTTGGAACAGTTTCTAAAGATAAAAGAAGTTCAATTAGCATTGCAGAAAATCTCAACTTATAATTAATAGGTCATACAGAAAAAAAAATTGTAAAAGTGATATCTATTATCTAAAACTAACCATTACAGGTTTACCTCATGAACCACACATTAAAGTGACAATAAAAGACTTCGAAATCAATGAAAACTCATAGCACTCGAATGAAAATGCACATGAAAAAAATGTAATTTGTTAAAACGAATCAAATTACCGGAGAATTTTATTTTTAAATTTATATGATATTATATTTCAGTTGCAGAAATGTTTTGTATACCTACTCCACGTCTCACAACGCATTTATAAGAGGATACATATTATTTTAAAGAAAATGGGTAGTATATAAGGTAAAATCGACTTCCAGATTTCGATCTAAAAGCTTAGGAGCTAAATCCATTTCATGAAATAGTTGTATAACACGAATGCCAACATTTACAAGTTAGCACATCGTAACTCTAGGATCCATTACGAACATTCAAGATTACAAGCTTTATGAGCTTCTTCCCAATATAATTCTTGAAACTTCTGTGGATGACGGCCGCGTGCAAAGTGCGCTATTTATAAGAAGGTTATCTGTTCATATGCCTAATGGAGGACCTGAAAGATGTCTAAACAACCAACAGAATATGTTTTACTAACGAAGTAGAAGAACGTCAGTAGTTACGCTAGTCAAAAGAATTAAAAATGGCCACTTATTAATGAAAATTGTATGTAGAATATAATTTTTAGAGCACAATGAATGCATTATATAAACATATATTGCGGATACTCTATTTTTTCATGACAGTAAGGGACGAGACGCGCAATACCGCTCAGGATTATTAAAAAATGTTCTAAAATTTCGCTCGTCACCTTGAGACATAAGATGTTAAGTCTCATTTGCCCAGTAATTTCACTAGCTACGGCGCCCTTCAGAGCGAAACACAATAATGCTTACACATTACTGCTTCATGGCAGAAATACGCGCTGTTGTGGTACCCATAATCTAGCCAGCATCCTGTGCAAAGGAGCCTACCGATACCGTAGCTCAAATGTATAAAAGTCTTCAAATTAGTTCTTTTACTGAAGTTCAACAAAATACTTATTTATAAAATTATTAAAGGTTGAAATGAAATCACAAGATAATTAAGATATCAACGTTAGCGTAACCCTAAGTTCGTAACGCTCTCGTCACGCATTCAAAAGCTTACTTCCCAAGTCAAGAAATCACCGTTTGCGTAACGCTAACGTTCGTTCGTAACACTCACGTCACGTCACGAATTCACCAGCTTAATCCCCAAGTCAAGCCTGCGTAAAGAAGTCTTTCTTCGAAAATGGAAACAGTGGCAATAGTTGAAAACCTATTCTGAGAGGATATCTTTAAATGAAAAATGTGTTTTAATATGCATTTTAATACACGTTTTACATTTGCATTTACTCCTTGATAACCAATAAACTCCCATATCTGTAAATCTACTCTTAAATCTACTAAACTCATATTTGTGCTCAAAATTTCAAAGCAAACAGCACAAAACACTTATAAAAAAGAACTTATTCGATTAACACATTAGAACTAACCAGCTGAATGCAACAATCAATCAATCTGGCTCATCATTCACAGTCGATTATCATCGGCAATCATTTATAGACAGCATAAAGATTGGGGGGCCATTCATCATCAGATTTATACTGACGGTTTTCGTCCACAATTCATTATAACTCATTATGTACACCACTTATCAATTCAACTAAAGAAAAAGTTTTTAGTCTTGGAGAAAATGGTAATATTATCACATTCATATTTATTGTACGCGAATATTCATAAGCTAAGAGAAAACATCGCGAATCAGCGCTTGTTCATTTTAATATCCCGCTGGGTCTCGTTCACGGGACTACGAAACAAGTACAAGACACACACAGCGCCGATACAAAGCGTAGGAAATACTTAACGCACACATTTTGAAGATCAAAGACCGCGCAATCTGTGGAAAAAAATAACGTTTAGGTCCCAACAGGGCGGACCCGTTTACGCGACCCAATTCACGCGAACGGCCCGACGTTGAAGAAATTGAATTGAAATCAGTCCGAACTACAAATTCAAACGCGTATCGAATTGTTTTACATTTGACGTATTCGCATTTTGAAATTTTAAAATGGCTACAATAGGCTTTAATGATGCGGGCCATTTCTTTGTCTGGCTCGAAATTCGTTTGGACATATGGAATCCGACGTATGAGGTTGAACAAGCGATTCGCGATTAAAAAATTTGTTGATAGTGATCGTGTGGCGATAAGGCAAACGAAACAGACAATATTGTTTTTGTAGTATTGTGAATAAATCACATACCAATGAGGGCATTCTATTTTTGAATTTTAAATTTGTTGAACAGCATGTCATACTTCTTATCTATTAGAATATTTTGCTTTTGTTTCTCAGAGAATTTTGTCGTCATCCGTTTTGTTTTGTGATTAAATTGAATTGTATTGTCTTACGACAAAAACATGTTTACGCGCGTTGATGAATAAAAACATCGTTGTAAATTATTATACTCGTGGTTAAAGTAATCGAGCATCGTGTATTATGTACATTAATCATCTCTGATAAAAGAGAAAATTGTCTGCCCTGATCGGCGGCAATTTTCTTAAGATATAACAACTCGCAACCGGCTTCCATTTGTAAGTGTCTTGTTTAGAAAATCACATCTGCTAAACTTTATTACTGGCTTTTGACAAAGGTAAGTTGATGGAGGCGCGTATCAAATTGTAGTTCACTGCGCTCCTTACAGCTGGTTGGGCGAAACGAATCATTTATTCGTTCAGATATCTCGCATTATTTATGAAAATCTTTAGTCATTTCGGCGACACAACGGATAGTGACACCTTGCCTAGGATTAGTCACGCATTCTATCCTTAATAGTGTTTTCTACTGATTTATATTTGAGCATTGACTCGGCCTTATTGCGAAAGTATATTAGTAATGCGGAAACTATACATATTACAAACTATAGATTAAAATATGTGTAATATTAATACGAATATAAAATTATTGCTTACATTTACACAGTGTTTTTCAATGCTTCATAAGATGCTATTCTATTTTTATGTAATACTAAGTTTAAAACATTGTTTATTTAAATAACTATTACTTATACCTATTTGATGAAATAAGTATAAATCAAATATTAGGTTTGTTTTTAAGATAATAAGGGACGAGACGAGCAGGACGTTCAGCTGATGGTAATTAATACGCCATGCCCATTACAATGCAGTGCCGCTCAGGATTCTCAAAAAACCCAAAAATTGACCCACCTTGAGACATAAGATGTTAAGCCTCATTTGCCCAGTAATTACACCCTTCAGACCGATGTTTACACATTACTACTTCACGGCAGAAATAGGCGCCGTTGTGGTACCCATAATCTAGCCGGCTTCCTGTACAAAGGAGCTTCCCACAGGTGTAACAAAACGAATAATTATGTAATTTATGTAACTTTTACTTAAACTGCTTTGTGATTTATTTTTCATATGAATAATAAGATTAGATAATAATCAAGGTTTTCCGTATGAAATTCGCGTTTTAATGTACTGGCTTAATTATATTAAAATAAAACCTCTTTAGTGCTGTCAGAGTAAAACATTTTTCATATGACAGTTAAAACAATTTTCTATGACCTTCAATTGTTTTTAGATGTATAATAAATGGATATATTAAAATTGAAAGGATTTTTAGCAGCCTAGCGAAACTGTCTAAGAAAAAAGCGATTCACTCGATTGTATGTAACGTGCAGTCATTGATAGATTGACAGATGACGGCTATAATTTTGTAAAAAACTTAGAAAGCCAAAATCCACTACGTTTTCAGCAACTGTTCGCTTTCAAATATAGCCGGATTATACTTCTTCGCCAATCGCCATACTGTAATTACAACTATTTTAAACTTCTGTCAAATCACTGCACGTTTCATACTAAACTAAATTAAAAAATTTACATTGGCAGTCCTGCCTCTTATTACGTAGTATTTACATCCTCTTTGTTTTTTAGGAAATGGTCTTGAAACGTTGCAATTGCAAATCGAAACAATTTGATTAGATCGATATAGTACGCAAATTTTAAATATACAGGTGGCCGAGAAGTTGACGTCCAAAGCTAAAATTTGAAAGCCTCATGGTGATGAGTATACGAATCATCCCTATGTATGTTCTACGATTTAGCGTAGTTTAGGAGATAATATTTTTTTCTCCTTTTATCCGCTTCTTTCACCTAATTGTGGTTTAGGACTTTTTTCTAATTTTTTTGAACACTTTTAGTTAATTTTTTTGTTGATAATTATTAACTAAATACAGTTGCAATTACCACATAAGAAACTATGAATAGTTTAGACAATGCGGAACTAGTTTAGAATTGAGTCGTTAGTTCCAGATAACTGCTCCAGCTAAATTCACGAAAATGTTCAAGGTATCAAAAAAAATGGGGCCTATGGATTCTAACTATTTTTAAAAACTTCCCAGAACATTGGCCAATAAAATGAGCCAAATTCAAATTTTAGCTTTGGACGTCAACTTCTCGGCCACCAGTATTTACAAATATCAATGATTTAAAAATTCGCAATTGTTCAATAAGATTTCATATAAGAACTGAAGAAAAATAAATGATGACATGCCTACAACTAGTCAACCATTTTGAGATCTTTATTTCCTGGCACAGAAACGTCTGTAACGAATCCGCAGCGGACGCAATCTACGAAGTTAAAACAAACAATTACTTGGGTTTATTTGAAAAGGAACAAAAAGCGAAGCAATCAAATCGTTGCAGCGTGGAACAAAAAAATAGCCCGTTTGGTTCTAGCTGTTATACGGAAAACTGAGCTGGAGAGCCGGTCTTATTCGTTTCAAATCCTGCACGTTTCTGGCAAAAATATTTATTTCGAATAAAACTGAAATTATTCTGAATTAATTACAATAATAGTTGGACGTAATTCCAGAAAAACGTTCCAAACCACAATCATATCGAAATTGAGTTAAGAACGCAAAACTGGTCACGTGATTCATATTAACGGACTGACAAAAAATTAAATGACATCATGACTTATTGGCACAACCCACATGTATGGAATACACTACTATTTATTAAACTTTAAACATGAATTCCTTAAAATGTGATGTTTGTGGTTTGGAACTTTATTCAGGAACTATATCCAGTTATACATTATTACAGAAATGTAGAGATAAATAAATAGATAGTTATATAAACACAATATTTGTCTCAGATCATTTATACGTCTAGATAGACTTTGACAGCTGTGAAAACAACAGTTGACAGTTAAACTCTATTTTGTGCAATAACTTAAATTTACGCACAAAAACACAAAGTGAGATACAAATCGCGAGTGTAAGACGTAGCTTGTAATGCACACTGAAGAAATAAACTTAGCCTGTTTTCATCGCTTGTGTAGCAGCAAGAGGATCTAGACGTCTATCTAAGAAATGCTTAATTTACGTTTTATTATAAGATGGGGACAATGGACAAGAGTGATCACTTGATGGGAATTGGTGAGCCAACCGTCGATAAACATCCACATTAATAGGCGTCAAGAGATGCGTTGCCAGCCTTTGGAAGTTGGAAGTTGAATTCATTATCTATGTAGATAAAAGGCATTTATTTTCTCAAAATTGATTCCTTTAGAATTCTTTTTGATGTCATTTCTAATATACTAGATACTACTACCGCTTTGGAAACAAATAGCGCTCTGAGAGAGAAGAAGTGGCGCAAGAAACTCTCCCAGCATGCGCTATTTTAAATAAAAATATACAATATACACCTAGCCATAAGTTCTGCATGGTCCTTATAAATATGTATTTTCATGACGTAATGGTATCTTAATAAAACTAATATATATTTATTTTTTACTGTAACTATTGTAATTTAATTTGTAACCAAAATTTATGAGCGATGCGGGACTCGAACTCGCGACCTCTCGGGTTCCGTCCGAGCGGTATATCACTGAACCAACCGTTCGAGTACGCATGGTCGTTAATTTTTGTATATCTTGTTGAACTCTCAGGTTATGGCTGCATCTACAGGATCTACTTTACAGTTCATAACCTGCTCAACCCCATATTTGCATATTAGAAATTTGACTTGAGATGTAGGTAGCTCTTTCAAATCTAAACAATTTGTTATTTTAAAGTCATATCCCTCACTTCAGAGATTAATTATACAAATAATTTTTAAAGAAAAAATTATGAACGATGCGGGACTACCTTTGGATTTATTGAGTCTCACCACGAATCTATAAATTAACGCACTGTTTTCATTGGATAGGCATAAAAGGCATTTAATATCTCAAAATTGATACCTTTAGAATTCTATTTGATGTCATTTCTAATATACCGCTTCAGAAACAAATGGCGCTCTGAGAGAGAAGAAGCGGCGCAAGAGTTTAGTTACAGTTTCTTCAGTAGATTGCCATAGCGAATATTTAAAACCTTGTCATGTCATACACCGCTATCAAAATGATTGAAGGCCGTAAGTTAGCAATTAATAGATTTACAAGTTTTTCTTTAGTTTTGCAGTTAAATTTCGAAAAATTTCATGGTACTAGGACCCCGTAGGTTATGATTTATCTACGAGCTGAATTATATCAGCTTCAATCGAGGAACACCAAAGTATATAAGAGGTAAAAATATTCATGTATTGTTTGTACACAACGTATAATGCTCCTCCACGCAGTTCTCGTTTCAAACTAGTTTCTTGTACTATGTCAGCTTATGATTTAGCTTCGTCAAGGCATTGATGATTTTCTCATACCGGCATTGATACCAAATAAGGTATAACGCCTGCACCTCTTAGTTTTATACTCACTAAGACGAGTTTAACGATTTCATTGATTATCAGTACAACTGTAGGCCACCTTTTATAGAGATGATATTATTTTTTCATTGCTCGAATATGGTTTTCCTGTTGCTTATAAGAAATAACATTAAAAGGCACATTTACTAAAGGCTTTCATGTCCAGATTCCCTAGTGAATAAATCTTTTAGGGTCATATGATTAATGTTACATTAATTAAATAATATGAACAACCCTGCCTGGGATACTTATAAAAGTATTTGTTTTAATAATATATATACAAATTAATTTTGTAGTAAGGCTTAAGGACAGTGTGGGATCGAGTTCGCGCCACCAGTGAAACGCCCCACCGCTCTAACCACTGAGACAACCGTTCGAATGACGCATGATCCATTAATTTTGATCAAATGTGGCAGCACCTACAAGATCTAATTTACAATTGATCTGATGAGAATTTTCATCCCAAAATGATGAAGTATGAAAAAAAATTAATGATGATATATTTACGAGTGGTATAATCATAGGTTTGATAGTATTTACAACCACGGTGCCTTTTTCTGTTGTCTTCAAGCCCGTTTTGTGTCTCTGTATGTAGGGTGCCGTAGTTAAGACTGGTGTACACAGGTAGAGTATACCAATGTTAACAGTATTTGTAGAGTAGAGTATGAATGGAGTACTAAAATATAGAGTAGAGTAACTAGCACCGCGGGCAAGGTACTCTACCACTTTCCCACTTCCCGCACACCTGCACCTCTGCATCTATTCTACTATTTCGCTTACTTCACCGGCTATTCAACCAAATTACACGTGTAGTAGAGTAGAACTTGTTAAGACGTACGGCGTAACTGATTACTTAATTAAAAAATATTTAAACACGTGTAAACAATTACTCAAATAATGTTGGTAGAGTACTTGGAACTGGTAGAATAATACGCTTATTAACTCTACCTTCAACTCAGCCCGTGTAAACTAGGCTTTAGACACATTACAAGTCTGATGGCCCTTAATGTTTTTTCAAAGTTTTACCAGTGGATTCTCTCCTTTGCACATGATGCTGGCTAGATTATGGGTACCACAACGGGACCTATTTCTGCCGTGAAGCAGTAATGTGTAAGCATTACTGTGTTTCGGTCTAGCTAGTGAAATTACTGGGCAAATGAGATTTAACATCTTATGTATCAAGGAGATGAGCGCAATTGTAGTGCCGCTTAGAAGTTTTGGGTTTTTCAGAATCCTGAGCGGCACTGAATTGTAATGGGCAGGGCGTATCAATTACAATCAGCTGAACGTCCTGTTCGTCTTGTCCCTTATTGTCATAAAAAAGCGCAATTGCAGGCTACTCAGACTTTTGGGTATATCAATAATCCTGAGTAGCACTGCATAGAAATGGCTTGTCACTCGTCCTCAGCATATCTTGCTCGTCTCGTATAGTGCGTCACTCTCGTATTCACTATGTCTTGCGCGTCTCATATAGTGCGTCACTCTCGTATTCACTATGTCTTGCTCGTCTCGTATAGTGCGTCACTCTCGTACTCACCATGTCTTGCTCGTCTCGTATAGTGCGTCACTCTCATATTCACCATGTCTTGCTCGTCTCGTATAGTGCGTCACTCTCGCACTAACCATGTCTTGCTCGTCTCGTGTATTGCGTCACTCTCGTCCTCACCATGTCTTGCTTGTCTCGTGTAGTGCGTCACTCTCGTACTCACCATGTCTTGCTCGTCTCGTGTAGTGCGTCGCTCTTGTCCTCACCATGTCTTGCTTGTCTCGTGTAGTGCGTCGCTCTCGTACTCACCATGTCTTGCTCGTCTCGTGTAGTGCGTAAATCTCGTGCTCACCATGTCTTGCTCGTCTCGTGTAGTGCGTCACTCTCGTCCTCAGCATGTCTTGCTTGTCTCGTGTAGTGCGTCACTCTCGTCCTCACCATGTCTTGCTCGTCTCGTGTAGTGCGTCACTCTCGTCCTCAGCATGTCTTGCTTGTCTCGTGTAGTGCGTCACTCTCGTACTCACCATGTCTTACTCGTCTCGTGTAGTGCGTCACTCTTGTCCTCACCATGTCTTGCTCGTTTCGTGTAGTGCGTCACTCGAACTCACCATGTTTTGCTCGTCTCGTGTAGTGCGTCACTCTCGTACTCACCATATCTTGCTCGTCTCGTGTAGTGTGTCACTCTCGTCCTCACCATGACTTGCTCGTTTCGTGTAGTGCGTCACTCTCGTACTCACCATGTTTTGCTCGTCTCGTGTAGTGCGTCACTCTCGTGCTCACCATGTCTTGCTCATCTCGTGTAGTGCGTCACTCTCGTACTTACCATGTCTTGCTCGTCTCGTGTAGTGCGTCACTCTCGTCCTCACCATGTCTTGCTCGTTTTGTGTAGTGCGTCACTCTCGTACTCACCATGTTTTGCTCGTCTCGTGTAGTGCGTCAATCTCGTGCTCACCATGTCTTGCTCGTCTCGTGTAGTGCGTCACTCTCGTACTTACTATGTCTTGCTCGTCTCGTGTAGTGCGTCACTCTCGTACTCACCATGTTTTGCTCGTCTCGTGTAGTGCGTCACTGTCGTTCTCACCATTTCATGCTCGTCCCGTGACTTTTTCTCATTAACAAAAAATTTTTAGTGAATTAAAAACTCCTCAATATCTGTCTCATTTGAGCATATAACGAAATCAAGTTATGATTCGCTTAGCAAAGAGCAAATAAATTTATAAATGAACCAAACTTTAGACAAAACATTTAGTCCGACGTTTCACATGCAGGTAGACAAATTAGATGATTGATTTTTAAAGTGATCACAAAAACCGCCATCCCTTATTCTAAAATGGCGCCGAAAGTGTGTTTGCTCTATAATTATCAAAATGACCTTAATTTCTTTGTTTTTAATTCGCCTTCCCATCTCAAGACTGCTAATGATAAACATAAACCAACATTCATTTTTTTTTTGTAACAAACCTTCTCAGGGTCCTTGTGTTGTTGTTTCAACGATTAGAAACTTTCATTTGTCTGTGAATAAGATAGCATTTGGGAACCAACTGAGAAATAAACTCTATAATATAATTGTGATGGTAATATAAAATCTATGAATGTCTCCCCTTAGCTATAGCAATGTTAAGACGATTATAAATAGAATTATGGATGTTATATCGTACCCCTTCAACAGATTTGTGAAGTTCAATTGAATTTGACAAGGGTTTATCTTGACACATTGAAAAATGTTATTATAATCCCTATACCTTAACGGATTCTTTAACAATCAATTTAAGGAATATATTAACCCTAAACATGAAGATACTAATAATTTTAAACTAATTTTAATTGAAAAAAAAAAACTATATTATATTTTACATACATACATAGTTTAAATTGTGTTTCTCTTTTTATTATTTATAATATGTACCTATAACAATATGTTTAAGATAGCGTTGCTTAAAGACTCGTTTTTGTGTTTCTGAAGTGAAATCTTATTTCTCAGAGCTGAGCACATAATATATTATTTTAAGGTTATTGAATTGGGCTGAACTGTCACACTCAGCCATGTAAAGCTCGTTCTCATAAAGTCGGCTCGATTCGACTAAGCGAGAGCAATTCTATCTTTCTCATTGGTATGAGGAGGTCCTGTTAATGAAATTTTCAGTTATGTCATCTTAAGCGCACACCATTATTTTAACTAATACAATTGATTGTTTCATTATAAAAAATAAACTACACTTTATTCTGAAGTATGCAATAAGTATTAACGATTAAGCCAGAATGGGTATGATTCCTTTTCTCGTTCTATGTGACAATGTATAAATACCCAATGGCGAAAGAAAAAAAACTTGTACAATATAATTTTGATAAAAATCCTGAACCTTTGCAAAGCGCTTTCAGTCTGGACTTACAGGTTGCAGATAATGTAATTTAGTGAACTTTTTAAGTTAAATTAACAAATTCTAGCTGTAATAAGTCAGCTTTTTATTACAACTAGTTTTTCATTAGAACAGCCATGAGTGAAATAATTATAGGTACCCAAAATTAAAAATACTCCCACTGCTTGAAAAATTTATTGAAAAACAAAGAAAGGTAAGATAAATCAGATACCACATAGGAAGCAGCATTGTTAAAGTGAAATATACGAAAAACACATGTTTTTGGCAACAGCTATAGTCGTATACACGATTAATAAAATAAGAAAAAAAAATCTTATGAATCAACTTGCTCTCAAATTCCAAATAAATCCTTACAAAAAACACGACAGCCCAGACATTAATCCACTAAATTCCTCAGAGCCACCCGGGATTAAAAAAAATTAACAACATAATGACAGTGACCGATGTCAATAAAACTCAATGTCGGGAATAGGAATTAATTTCGATTTAATTTGAGAACCTATCATTTTTGTGTTCCGAAAAGGGCAAAAAGGAAATTTCTTCTTGGCCTTTTTCGTTGCTTCGATATCAACCGCTTTAACATGTATTTAACAAACAAGTTAAAAATAACTAAGAATATTGAATACTTCTATTATAAAACAATACCATATAAATCAGTTACAATACTGAGTTAGGTCTTTTTTCCAGAAGAACGTCCAATATACCACAGTGTCTGAAGACGAAGGTCTTTAACCAGTGTGTGTTGCCAGTGATGACATACGGAACGCAGACGTGGTCGCTAACTATGGGCCTTATGAGGAAGCTCATTGTCACTCATAGGACAGTAGAGTTTCGGAGTTTTTATGTTTGGAGTTCTCTGACCGATCGAACCAGAAATGAGGAGATCCGTAAGAGAACCAAAGTCCAGCCCCGCTAGCTGCTAGCCCAGTGGTTGCGAAACTGAAGTGACAGTGGGCAGGGAACATAGTTCGACGCACAGATAGCCGGTGGGGCAGTAAAGTCCTTGAATGGAGATCACCTACTGGAAGATATAGTGTTGGTAGGCCCCCCACAAGATGGACCTATGATCTGGTAAAGATTGCCGGAACAGGTTGGATGAGAGCAGCGCAAGACCAATCGTCAAGGAGATCTTTGGGGGAGGCCTTTGTCCAGCACTGGACGTCTTCCAGCTATCTCTATTTTGTATCTTTTGTACACAGTTACGACGACTGTTGCAAAACACAGTGAATATATATTTTGACGCCTTTTGAAATACGGACCTCATATTTGACAAACCCGTTGGTCGACCTACAGAATAAGGGTTTGTTTTTTATTCGGAATATTGTAATCTCCCTTGCTGGGTGATTGTTATGATTAGGAAAGATCACAAACTGTCATTAGAGCCCGATACCACAGTAGAATATGTATACCTATGTCTACTGTGCCGATACTTATATTAGAGTGGTAGAAAATACAACGCAATTATAATTCCTCGGCTGAAATTTCTTAAAGAAAAAAAAAATAGCTTACACCTTTAACAAACAACGCGAAGATATCGAGAGAATAGATATTTCAAAACTCTTTCTCACCCGACACTATATTTTGGTCTAAGTATAAGCAATTCTTTTAATTCATGTTATCTGTTTGCAAATATGAAGAAAATAACGTATACAAATATACTTCCGTATTTAGAAACTTTTGCATATTGGAACGTCAGAAAATAGAAACAACTACTCAAAACAAAAGAAACGGAAATCATCACTTACCTGTGGTTATTTCATACCTCATACAAAGATTACCATGTAAAGACCTTTAATACATAAGCAATAAGGTCAAGAATTGTATAAATATTGATTTACAAAAAGCAAACACTAATGTTGACCCACGTCACATCTCATTTCCCGAGATGAATTGTTATGTTTGCGTAAGCTTAAATGTGTGTTTACTGAAGGTATACTTGTATTGGCAACAAAGTATCCTGACATGCCAGATGTTGTTAAGATGTATGCAAACGAGTGTAAGAATCACTCCATAAGATGTTGTTCGGGACATAAACCTTCAAATCATCTTGTAGGTTTGTGTTGATTACGATTTATGCAGTTCTGCAGTCGACTATTTTACACTAATAACGCAATGTTTATCATAATTCGAGAATTTGTGAGATTTCAGATATTCAAACATTTTTACCAGTGGAAGGCTTCTTTGCACAGGATGCGGCTAGATTATGGGTACCACAACGGTCCCTATTTATTGTGTTTCGGTCTGAAGGGCTTCGTAGCTAGTGAAATTACTGGGCAAATCAGACCCCATCATCATATGTCTCAAGGTGACGAGCGCAATTGTTGTGCCGCTCACAATTTTTGGTTTCTCAAGAATCCTGAGTGGCACTGAATTGAAATGGGCAGGGCGTATCAATTGATTGGTAATTACCATCACCTGAACGTTCTGCTCGTCTCGTGCCTTTTTATGATAAAAAAAGACATATAAGACTGATTAGAGGTTTCTTTTGGAACAGAAGAGTGGTGGTTTTATTTTCTATTATGGCAAAACATAATTTACAATTGTGTTTTTTCACCATTATTTATCTCTTACTGCCTATTATAAGCATGAAATTTGAAACAAATAAATTACATCAATAAATCATTTGCACTTTATAAATATGAGTTATCATACTTCTAATCTTCAATATCTTAGATAAAAACTACAAGAACAATTTGTATGGATTTACCGGCACCACGTCGTTGTGTTACGTGTGAAGCTAACATTAAATGCAACTCTCACATATAGTGACACTAACTAATTGTGACTGATGTCATTTTTAATGAAATCGACTTCATTAGTCTCCCAGCTGTAATTTGCTCCCACAACTTATAAGCATCTCATTTACATAACCCTTTTCTCTCCTACCAGTAATAATATGTACAATGTTGGTTGAAGTGTACTATGGTTATTGATATTAATAATAACCAGACCAACTTAGTATCTATTTACAAAGTATTATGATCTAAAATCTATGAATATAACAAAATTATTTTTATTTGCTAAACTAGTCGTAATATTTTCTATTCTAATACTTAACTATTTTTTGTAGGTCTGTTTGCCAAACGGCAAAGGCCTCCTCCAACCTTTTCCATTCCTGCCTATCTTGGGCAACTCTATTCCATGTAACTCCTGCTACTTGTGTTATATCATCATCCCACCTTTTCTGTGGTCTGCCCCTTTTCTTTTTCCCTTCTCTAGGGTACCATCGTGTCACAATTTTTCTCCATTTCTCTTGACCTCTTATCATATGTCCTGCCCATTTCCATTTCAGTCTTTTGATTTTTGATGTTATGTATAAGACATTCGTCTATTGATATTAAGAAATTTATAATATTTTGGTGATCCATATAGCCGAGTGGTTAGTGACCCTGACTACTGAACTAGAGGGGGACCTCTCGCTCAGTTGTCTCTTGTCAGTCAATCGATTCGGGATAGATTCAGCGACAGAAAATCTTTCTATTTCGATATATTCAGCAATATTTTTATTAAGAACTTAAATTATTAAAAACTATATATTTTAATTAGCTTTTTAGATTATATCGAAATCGATTATAAAGTTCTTTATTCTTATATATTTTATACTTATTTCTTAAACGTCTACCGGTTACATTTTTGCTAGTTCCCTAGCCTTGCCAAAGATTTAATGGGTAGAATAATAATAATTACTAAGATATAACAGTGTCATTCAATTATACTATAAATGTTGGTCAAACGAACAGGCGACCGCATTGTAATATTAAATGTATATATTCATTACGTACAAAAATTGTGCCTAGAAACCCTTAAGGTGTGCAGCAATCTTATCCAAAGCCTTTATGTTACTCAAATGAATACGTCGCCACATAACTTGACCATATTAACTTTATCAACCAAAAAATCAAGTTTTAAAATAAAAAAAAATCAAGTTTTAAAATTAAACAAAGTATCTTCGGTTCTCATAAAAATATAATTAATAAAAGTGTATCAAATGAATAGTTATTATATGATGAAAATCATTTAGCATATCTGGAGCAACTATCCGATTCTTTTATTCATTTAACAAAGCAAAAAGTAAGCTCGAACATCAAGACTTACGGTTAAAAGCGTTAATTATATCTTATCACCAATCAACATGATACGGTACTAATTAAACAGAGCTTGAATTACGTAGAGGTCAATAGTCACCAATGCACAAGTAATGTAGAATAAGTGCTGAGCGCTCATAGTGGGGAGTAGGTCAAAGACAATTAAGTTGTCCAGATGCTTCTTTTTCTAGTTACATATCTATATAAGGATGCACTGTGATTAAATAATGAGTTTGAATGGTATATTTTTTAAATATAATATATTTATTAAAAAAAGGACATACGTTATTTAAGAATATATTCAATTTAAAAAAATCACCACCCTCCACAAACACCACGCAAATATCAAATATTGCAATAAAAAATACCAGTACAACATTTAAAAAAATCATATATATGTCAAGCCATATTTTTAAACATCATTAAAAACATAAGATATTACGATAATATTGATTTAAAACTATAAAAATATTATCTCATAATATTTGAGTACACTAAGTTCGTGTTCTGCCGTATCTGAGAGCGTAATGCATTATCTTTGACACGTGCTTACAGGAGGCGTTTCTTAGTTTCATACATGGACGCGTCCGCTAATGTACCTCGCCACTCATCTTTTGTCTTGTCCATCAATACTTTTAACTTTTTATCAATATTAAAATATGTACTGCCTTTCTTTGTGTCGGAACGAATGATTACTTCCTTAGAAAATATACCGTTAAATAGATTGACGCATTGAGGCAAACACTTTTTGCTTGCAACTGAAATGCTAACAAGGCTAACGAACTACTTTTCTCAATATCTATTTTTATCAACACTTAAACTCTTGCTAAATGCTAACCACAACAAAAATATATTAAAGAATTTTGTTTGTGCCATCAATTTATTGTGGGATGTTGATGGTTTCATTTATGCTATAATACAACAACTCCTGGGCAACCTATTCTATATTTTTAATGGAAAGGGAGGACAAACGAGCGTACGGGTCACCGGGTGGGTCTTTTTTAAAGGCACCCATGTCGTATCGTCCCGGAAATTCCCTTTAAGGAAGCTCATTCCATAGCCTTGTAGTACTTGGAAGAATAATCCTTGAAAACCTCGCTGTGGAGGACCGTCACACATCTAGATGGTGGGGAAGATATCTTTATTTGTGGCTTGTCGTGCGAAGGTGGAATTTGGTAGCTGGGATTCGGTGAAATAGGAACCTTTACATTGCGTGGATATTTATATCAGTTAACCATTTTGTATAAGGCGTCAGTAGGAAACCTTGTGAAGCTGAAACTACTTAACTCAAATAGCTTCAGCTGAAAGTCTTTATACCGTAATATTAAATATCTGCCTAAATTAGGAAAAAACTAGAAAAAAAAACTTTGAGTCAGAAAAATCAAATTGTTCAGTCGTATTCATATGTACCCGTTGGTTTTTATGTTATTGAGTATAGAAAAATGCCAACCAGAAAATTACTAACAAATATTTGCAAGACAAAATATATATAAGAAGTGTTTACCTTTGAATTATTTTAATTTTATTTGAAACATAAATTGCGTTAGGAAAATGGACTTCATGATTTTAATGATCTGTAAGCACTTCTGTTTGATAAACAATGGTGATTTGCCAGGTAACCAATTGCATTCCGTTTTTACGATTTTGTAGGTTATAGTGAGAAACACAGAACGAATATAAGATTGCTCGTGTGTATGTCTATTGGAACAAATTATTTCACATTAACAAATCATGTGTGCACAGTGTTAAAATAATGTAAAATGGAATTATTTTAATTAATTTTTTAAATTGTTAGTCATGCTACAATATTATTTTTGAGCTTTCTCCAGATAGAAATGTACACTGCCAGTACACCAAATCAGACACAAATGTATTGAATAATGTTTGAACTAGTACACCCTCCATTTGTATAATATGTGCATTCATTTAATATGACAACGTATGCATACTCGCAGTAGGTACATAATTACATTTTCGTGTAAGTAAGCGAAACGAACAGTGGGCGTAAACAAAGTACTGCCGGCCTACCTGTCATGTATGATAATAATATCATACGCAGCTGTCTTGAGTTATTACAACGTTTTATTTAACTGCCCTACTGAGTTAATATCTTCGTGTACACTTTTGGGTAGTATTGGCTTCAATTTTACATTTACTTACTGGGAGAGTATCTTGCGGCGATTCTTTTCTCTCTTGTAACAAGACAAAAAATTCACAAAATATATTATGAAGGTCCAACTCGGGTTGCACATTATAACCTCAGTATGTGCTTCTTCACAGTCGTTGAAATAAAAAGAAATTTGATTGGCGGCAGAACATAATTAATTTCATAGGTGATTCATTGCATTAAGTGAGGCTTATATCCGTCATATCATTAGAATGACACACTTTTAAAAGCTTATTTGGTGACTTTGAGGCTCTGTAAAAGCAATAGTTTGCATAAAACACATTTTTTTGGATGTGTTTATTCTATAGCAATATAAACTGACAATTATTTGCTAATTTATAACAAACTATTGAATTCGCTAACTATGGGCGTTATGAGAAAGCTCATGGTTGCTCAGAGGGTAGTTTCCCTCCGAGATCGAATCAAAATGAGGAGATCCGTAGGAGAACCAAAGTAACCGACATAGCCCAAAGGATTGGAAAACTGAAGTGGCAGTGGGCAGCGCACATAGTTCGACGGACAGATGTCCGTTGGGGCCGTAAAGTCCTAGAATGGGGACCACGTACCGAAAGACGCAGTGTTGGCAGGCCCCCCACAAGATGGAACGACGTTCTGGTCAACATCGCCGGAATACGATAGATGAGGGCAGCGCAGGACCGACCGTCGTGGAAATCTTTGTCTCTGTCCAGCAGTGGACGTCTTCCGGCTGATGAACATGATGATGGTGATTAAATTCTGTATCGCTACAAAACAAACTACTATATTTTAATAAAATTTTAACTTATAACTTTTCCTGCCATCAAGTGTAATTTTAAGATTTTGAAACTATACTTTATTTTTATTTTTTTAGTCACAAAATGCGTCAAAATACTTATATATTAATTAAAATGCCCAGTTTCACCCTATATCGTTTGTATGTTGATATATTTAATATCCTAGTGTTCCTAATTGCTTGTAAGTCAATTGTAATAAAACATTTGATTGTAATCGACAAGTGATATCTTTTCATAGTTTCATTTAAATCTTACGTTTTTAGTAAAAATCACCGTCAATGATTTAGTTTTTTATAAAAGCATGCTTATTTAATAATGATTGCAAAATAGTTTACACAATTTTACAATTGTTGCGACTGCAATTTCACTCTTATAAATTTATCCCTTTTGTTTCCTGGTGTCGGCAAAGACTGATGAAATCACCATATTATTAAGATTACCCGCGTCTTACCTGCTCTTACAGAAATATATCAACTAATTCATTGCATTTAAAAAAAATACATTATGTCAATTTGATAAATTGTGAAATTCGAACAGACGTAACACATACTAAGAATAAACCAGTTTTATTTAGTAAGTATCTATTAAGTAAACAAATAAGAAACCTTAACTTGAATAAAACATTAGCCTTTGTCTACGGTTGTAATCAACGCAAGTGACCAGCAAGGCTTTATTGATTAAGCTTACTTTAGTATGTACATTACGTAGTCTATTGCTAAATTATTACTCTATAAAGTAGGAATTTACCAATACTACCTACTTTTAACATTTCTGTATCTTTACCATTTTGATCTGATTTCTCTAATAAAATATAAACAAATTACCTGATATGATTATATAATCATATCGAAACTAGACCGTATGGTCTAGGGGTAACCAGCACGAAACCTATTCTGTATAATATCCACTTAGAATCTCTGAAAGTCCATCATAAACAGCAATATGCGTGCAACGCAGAGCTACTCGAATTGGCGGGGACCCAGAGCTCTGTGAATAGCGATGCGTAGAGACGTCGCTTCAAAATTACTGCCAATAGAAGTGAAAACTTAGAACTTTTAGTATTTAAATTTGAAATTTCATAATGTTAAAAACAATTAATAATAATAATAATAATAATAATAAACTTTTATTTCAGGCCATTAGACCCATAACTGTGTTAGTATGACAAATAACTTAAAACTATGTTAGTAGGTACTTATTTCTAGCTTAACAACTAATTCTATAACTAAAAACTATAACTAAAAAACCCGAGGGAGCCTCTTGGCGCCTATGTGCGCACCCCCCCAGCACCTCCAGAGAGGACTATCTAGTTTCCTGGCCAATGCGCTGAGAAGAGTGTTGGTACTACTCATTAGCCTGCGCATCATGGACGCGGCACGCTTGCGCAAGATCGCGTAGAAATCATCCACGCGAGCATCCGCAAACATTGCCGACGCACTGCAGTGTCGAGGCTTCCTCAACACCGCTCTCAGCACATTGTTATATTGAACACGCAAGGCACCATAGGTCCGCTGCCTGTAGTCCATCCACAGACTGCACGTGTAAAATGACTGGCAGTAAGCCCTGAATAAGGTCAGCTTTACTTGCCCAGTACAGCGCGCAAATCTGCGGGCTAACATATTGCCTCGGACCGACAGAGCCCGGCGCTCTCGTTCCATGTCACTATCATCCCTCAGGCTGTCGGTTACTACATGACCGAGATACTTGAACTCAGTCACTTGCTTCAGGGGATTACCACATAATTGTATCTTTGGTTTAAAGCTGGATAGTTTGTTCTTTCCCCTGAAAATAAGGAACTCGCTTTTTTTGGCGTTGTAACTGAGTCCATTCATCCCGGCATACTCCTCACAGAGTTGCAGCAACCTTTTAAGACCCCCAACTGAAATTAAATTATGAATTCTTTGTTTTTAAAACTTGTTTTCAGTCATTTTATATTTAAACAAAAACACTATTTAAACAATGCACAGTTATAGAAAACACATTGAACTTTACACTAAATTTGTTCAATTTAACTTATAAGATATACAAAGCACTAATGTAACCCAACAAAATACTTCAGTAGTATAGTTACACATATATACTGCTATAAGTCTTTCGGTGACTTGACTCACGAGATTTCACCCATCCATAAGGTGTCTAACTATATATATTTATTTTTTTAATTATTTATATTTCACGTGCGCCAGTCATGATCATGTCGGTGACGCAAACCCATAAGACTTTTCCCTACAGAAGAAGTTTTCAGTTCAAAAATTCGAATCACAAAAGATGCAGGCCATTATCGAACTTACCTGATAAAACATAAGATTTATTAGAAGTTATATACATATATTGATGCATAAGTTATCAATTTTCTCAAAACTCGAACTGTTTGTTCTTGTTAATTCTAAGGTTGCAAACAAATCATATTTATTATGATACATTCGGCAAAGTATCTATTTACCGATTCCAAGGTACTCCTGCGTTCAGTAACGACCACACAGGAGCTCCATGCAACAAGAGTTGATATTAAATAGAGCAATGGCAATCTGTTATTATACGCTTCTATAATATTAGCTTCTTATTAGTAATATATTTGAATTTGATCTATAAATTTATTCGACACGTCTTAGAAATCAAAATTCATTGACTTTGTGTACTTACCAGGATAATTAAAAAATATCAGCACACATTCGATATAGAAGTAATAGAGTATTTTATTTACTCTTCTTATATTTTTATTTCATGGGATAAATGTTGGTAAAATACCGGGAAACTAAAGAATTTTCATGTTATGGCAATTAATATCCCCTCCCCTTATTTTTTTGTAAATCTAAACAATTGAAACTACAAATCAAATTAAAACTACAAATCAATAATGATTGTACAAGATAAATGTTACATAGTACTCCACTTCTGCATAATTAAATGAAGTAAAATGTGTTTCGATTTCACCAGTAGTATAAAGAATATCAAAAAACAAAAATGTGTGCGTACAAAGTACACATATCAGAAGTGAAACTGCATTGTACATAAACCTCTAAGCTACATATGAAGTCCTGGTACATGTTCCTAGGATGCAAATGAATTCAACAGCTATGAAAGACATTACTACCATACTTATGTTCTCCTGGTGTCTATGTAGCAATACGTCGTGAGCAATACATTAAGGTATACTCGCGTCATACATAAGACAATGTCTTCTTCAACTATGATCGCCTGGTACAAAAACACTGTATAATGCTTCCTATCTCATTTTCTCCCACATTAAGTCTTATGAATTTATGTGCTTGTCTCTTTTTACTGTCGCGCTTTTTCGTTTCATCGCCTTTCAAATCACAACAATGCTAAAGACGTTTTAACTTCAAAATCATAATTTAATCTATACCTGTATTCCCATCCCATACCCATCAAGTTAATTAAGTTATTACAAATTAAATAAATGTCAATATACCCTGTGTGAAAATCTTGATAATATTATGTTACCTACAAATTAGTGAGATCCATTCACATCGATATTCAAAATTAAATTGAGTAACCCGACACTCTGATTAATTTACTCTGTAATGTTATGAAGTTGATAGAGCTATCAAAGTGAATGTTTTCATTTCAGTACTATTATAGATTAAAAATAACGCAGAGCACCATAAATAATTTTATTATTTGAGCATTTAAATTATGAGCTGATGAGTTTATGAAACAATAAAACATAGGTAGTAAAAATTGTTGTTTGTGGTTTGAGTTAAAGTCAGTTTTAATGTTGTAGTAAATGAAATCTGGTGGGCATAATATTATAGTTCATTAACGAAGCTATATTAATAACTGAATGTATATAAAAGTTATTAAGGTGTCGGTATTTGTAAGATATACAAAATTTTTAATATTTGAACCGTGACAGTACGTATGAAATTGTAGGGTTGGTCTTGGGCTTGATGAAAATGGTGTGTAGTAATATAATTATGCAGGCAACATTATAAGAATTAATTTATATTATTATAATATAACCATATGAAACAAACACATCATGCTTTTAGGTAAATAATTTTGTCATTACAGTAACCGATAATAGCACAGAAAGAACTAAAAATAGTTACAATAACTATATATGTTTTATGAAAATAAGGGACGAGACGAGCAGGACGTTCCGCTGATGGTATTTGATACGCCCTGCCCATTACAATGCAGTGCCCCTCAAGATTATTGAAAAACCCAAAAATTCTGAGCGGTACTACAACTGTGCTCGTTACCTTGAGACATAAGATTTCAAGTCTCTTTTGCCCAGTAATTTTACTAGGCACGGCGCCCTTTAGACCGAAATAGGCGCCGTTGTGGTTCCCATAATCTAGCCGGCATCATATGCAAAGGAGTCTCCCACTGGTTATAAGTGTGCATATTACTTTTTATGTTATGTTTTTATGCCTTAGTTATACAGGCAGTCATGACATTTCGTACACAACTTTTTAAATATGCAGGATAGATCATTTTATTCCAAAAAGTTTTACTGTTATGAATTTAATGCGGAGAAGGCGTATCTAGTCATAATTAGTAATATTGTAATAATACATAATATACCATCACAGAAGCAAATAACATTTGGTATTCAAAACAATGGACCCCCCCTCTTGTCTCCCATAAGAACGCTGATTGAAAATTCTGCGAAACACTGAAGTTAATTTTATGAAACTATTGTTGTGCAAATTTAATTATATTAATACTCAATGGACTTCACTAAAATGTGATTCGTTTGCTTAAAGAGGAAGAAATATTTGAATCAGAATCTTCAAATTTAATATAAAAATGTATGATCTTCGATAATAAATATAGATAATAAAGAAAGGAATACCTATTCGTAATTTCTACTTACACTCGAAGAGAAAAAGGTTTTGAAAAAGTATATATTATTCAAATTATTTTTGATAGGATATATTTTATTACTTGCTTTTGTAACTCCTCAAACATCTTCTAACTTTAAAAGTTATAAAAGGCATTTATCTTCTCAAAATTGATTCCTTTAGAATTCTTTTTGATGTAATTTCTAATATACCTACTAGATACTACTGCCCCTTCGGAAACAAATGGCGCTCTGAGAGAGAATAAGTGGCGCTCTTTTTAATAAAATATACAATATTGTATTGCTATTGCTATAAAATAATCATAATCTGGTCCCAAGCTGTCCGATCACTTAGATATTAAGCTGTGGAGTAGTAGGACTTACGACAGAGCCATTTTAATATAAAACATTTAAATTTATTTATAGATAATGCCTGAACAGTGGCTGGGTCTTTATTATAAAAGTATATACAATTACCCGTAAAGCCATTGTGTATCTTATGAAGCCTAGTAGAATAAGTGACAAGAAATCTCTTATTTTTAATGTTATAATAATGAAAATCACCATTAAGATAAAAAGGTGATTGTGAGGTGGAATTTTTTGTGAACATATATTAAATTTTCATAAATATACTGACAATGAACAGTCATAATATTTATTTCTTTGGAAGCATAATCTTAATATTAAAATTTCCAGACAATAATAAAAGTATTATCTTTTTATCAGATAAACCCTTTTTCTTCCTGTAGTATATATCTCTGAATAATAACTATTTAATAAAGCCATGTTTTAAACTCGAGCAATCTTAACACAAGATCTATGCAAATCGTTTTATAAATTGCAAGTCTTATAATAAATCTGTGTCATATTTTAATATAATGAAGTAGAAACCAGCTAAGAGCTATGTATAAATATTCACAAATATTCATATCCTTTACTTGCTTTTATTGGACACTTGTATTGCCTCAGGCTTTGTAGGTAGTTTAATCTTTAACGAGCTCAGTTATGTCTTTATCACGACTCAATAACATATTTATAAAGTATAAAGACTCTAGTCATACTAATTCACTAATCATACATACACGACTTTTATAGCCGAACTTAAAAGGACACTTCCATCATCATCATCATCAGCCGGAAGACGTCCACTGCTGGACAAAGGCCTCCCCCAAACCACGATTTTTTTCCACGACGATTGGTCCTGCGCTGCCCTCATCCAACGATGGACCGACGATCTTGACCAGATCGTCGATCCATCTTGCCTACCAACACTGCGTCTTCCGGTACGTGGTCGCCATTCGAGGACTTTACTGCCCCAACGGCCATCTGTCCGTCCAACTGTGTCCTGCCCACTCCCGCTTTAGTTTCGCAATTATTTGGACTATGTCGGTAACTTTGGTTCTCCTACGGATCTCCTCATTTCTGATTCGATCTCGCATAGGATCTCTGGACATAGCCCTCTCCATTGCCATCTGAGTGACCAGGAGCTTTCTCATAGTAGGCGACCACATCTGCGTTCCGTAAGTCATCACTGGCAGCACACACTAGCTGAAAACCTTCGCCTTCAGACACTGGTATTTGGGACGAGAAGATTTCGTTTAGTTCACTTAAAAGAATAGTTTGTTCTGATAAGTGAAAGTTTTCATCATTGGTTATTTCAACAACATTTGCATTTGCAAACAAAAAATATTATTTTTTAACAAATTACTGATAAAGTATAGTACAATTTGCAGCAATTATTTTCTATGAGGTATACAACGTATGGCAATTTGAATTGAATTGAATTTTTAATAAACAAATTTAATAATTCTTATGAAATAGGACTATCACATTAATAATAATGCGATAAATTAATAAAGTAGGAAGGCAGGCATCACAACTCAATAAACAGTGTATGTTAGCAATAATTGGAGCTGTTATTTCTAAGCGTTCCGCGATATTTTGTGCTGTTAATTTTGTGTGTACTGTCAACTTAGGCTCTTCACACTCGGCAGCTTAAAACAACAGAAATCAACAGAAGCTACACCACACACGACAACTATATTGAACATTTTCACATCTTCATATCTTAAGATACAGAGCGATACGAAAATATTACATTTATATTTCGATACATCTTAAAAATCTCAATACAAAGTCAGGTCGCATACCAATGGAATAACAGTGTGTGTGATATATTAAGATAATTTAAAGCTGTAAATCCCGGAATGTAATTGTTCATAGTATACAATATAGCTCCCGTGTGTGAAACTCTTTACTAAGTAACATAAGTAAACTCGTACTTAATGTGAAGTTTTTATACTAGATTATATTTTTAACTAAAAATTAAAATATAATTAATTATAATATAACTAACATTACTTATTTACTTATATATAATTTGTATGGTAAATAAATTGGCAAAAACTTCAAGAATGTGTAATAATATGAATATTTTAAATATTGGTAACGTTGTGTATTATAATACGGTATTCAATTTTAATTTCAATTTATTATGTTATTGAAATGGAAATATGGTAGTGGAAATAGGTATTTTATGTATAATAAATATGTATGTATGTGCAGTGACGACTTGAAACAATTAATTCTTAAGCACCATCTTCACGAGAGAACATGGTCGTTTCGCGTATACGTATACAATCGGATAGAACTGTTAATGTAGCGACACGAGGAGAGGCGAATGTGAGCAAAGCGTCACCATATTATCGACGCTCGGTACACGCGGCGTCGACGTCGTACGCTCCCGGCGGGCTCCATCGCGCTCTCGTGGCATTTTCATAATGAGTACATTCGATACCAGCGATCGATAGATCTAATGAAGAGTGGACTCGCCGTGATCGCAGTCGCTTGTGGAGGTAGCGCATTGACTCTTGAGTAGGCATTATAATACTAAAAGAAAATAATGAACAGTTAGGTAAGTTTTGCAACTTACTTGTCGCAATGGTAAGCGACTTGGTCGTATGCAGCTGGTAGCTTGGTGACGGGAAAGCTGTTACGGGACATATTTCATGTTGATAAATTGCTTATTCTCAGCTTCAAGACCTTATTGTATGTACCGTTCGGTAGCAAACGGTAGAAGCATCGTTATTCTACATACATAACATTCATTTTAGATACAATTATGATTTGTAATCATTCAGCAAGTATTTATAAATTCCGAACCCGAAAATTACTCAATAAGAACCCTATTACTATGAAAGCAACGTCCATCCATTTGTCCGTCTGTCTGTCAGTGGACACAGACAGCAAAATTATTTACAGAGTGTGTAACAATAATAACCAAAAGTATACACTGCAATGTACAACATTTTTTACAGTAACTTAATGAAAACAAATAAAGATATAAATGTCTTATAGCGCCATCTCTTATTCAATTTACAAAAGTATTTAAAAAGCGGTGGAATTTCGGTGGAAGTTTGCATGGTAATGTATGGTAATGGTAATGGTAGTAAAGCATATATTTTTTTAGTTTTATCATTCTCTTATTTTAGAAGTTACAGGGGGGACACATTTTACCACTTTGGAAGTGTCTCTCGTGCAAACTATACAGTCATTTTTGAATAACAACATAAAAAGTTTTGAGTTTCAGTTCTAAGTATGGGGAACCCCCAATGTATATATATTTTTTCTATTTTTGTTTGAAAATCTTAATGCGGTTCACAGAATACATCTACTTATCATGTTTCAACAGTATAGTTATACTATCGGAAAAAAGTGGCTGTGACATACGGACGGACAGACCGACAGACATGACGAATATATAAGGGTTCCGTTTTTTGCTATTTGGCTACGGAACCCTAAAAATTACCATAACTTTACAGGATGGCACATAACTCGTAATGTGCAAATTGGACTGTCGTTCAAGCGCGTTTAGTCTCAATTTTTTTATGAAAACATAAGTTTACTTATTTAGTTAACACGGTGGTGTAGATTTGAATAGAATATTTCTACATAACTAAACAATATCTTTGACATAAAACACGATCCAAAAAGGAATACGATACAGGTCAAGTGGAGAACTATAAAAGCTTTTAAAACGACTACAACGTGTGAAAATAAAGTGAATTGAATTTTCGCATGTAATGGCTTTCGGCTGCTGCAGGTATTCTAAACATTTGGTTATTGTATTCATTGTTTCATTTTTATATACAAAATAATATTTCGTTGAATGTTTGTTCTTTTCATTTTAAAATCAAAATCTTATATATGTTTTAGACTAACTGTTACCTCGAGTGGATTCATGTTGATGTAACATTAATAAAGGTTACTCATTTTGTTAATCGTACTAATAGTCTGTGGTTAAAATTGTCAGTCTCTCTCTCTCATCTCAAGGATAAATATCGAAACTATTCTAGTCAACAAGTGCTTTATTGTTCAAACATATTAACGGTTTAAAGGTATCACATTTTTTTTAAATTTTGTTTACATTCATATTGGATGAGTAATTTATTATGAGGCTTCATTGTGGAGTATATTTTTATTATTAGAAATTATCATATCTGGAATGATAGGTACCTAATGTCTTCACATCTAGATGATTTAAAATAAATGAAGTTCCGCTCAAAAAATTACAAAAATTAAAATAATTTACTAAAAAAGGTGTTCAGGGTTTTGTAAATACACATCTCAAAAATAAATTAAAAACTTTGAGGTCTAAAAGAAAATTTAAATAGAAGAAAAAATATTCTGAAAAATTATTAAGGCTCACGAAACTGTATGACCAAACTATATTATTTATGACCATATTACATAATGTTCATAAATTTTCCAGAGGGTTCAATAAAAGGCCGAAAAAGGATAATTTTCTTGCGCATCCAACGCCTACTTCGGGCATTTTGACAATAAAATGAATAAGCAATGTACTATAATATACATATAGTAAATATATACTTTAAAACCTGCATATAAAAAAACCTTTTTTTTTTCAATAAAATAAAAAAAAATTAAAAAGTTAGTTAAGATAAGTAACAGACTAAGCTTACAGCTTATTTAAACATTAAAATAAATGGGTTTACATCCGCGTGGTCCAACATCAAATTAACTTCATATACTAGTTTTCTTGATAGGTTTTTAGATATACGATTTATGGCTATGTTTTAAAATATAACAAGATCGGAAACACAATTCAAATATATTAATGGGAATAAAAACACTCTGCGCCCGTCAACCTAAAGTATAAAGACTGTGTCCTGTGCCTGTTATTATACCAGAAACTTATTAAACAAAACTACACGTCCAACGCTTTGTTTGCGACAAAAATAAGTTTGGTGGTAATACAAATCTATATAAGAAGGTGCTAGAACATGGTACATGGTGAATTATAGACCATTAGCGTGTAGGTAGTGATTTAGTATTAATCCAAACTGTGAAAGTAAAACTACCCGTAAATATATTGTATTTCAGTAGGTATATATAGCTACAGTATCTTTTAAATATCAATTAAAATATAAAATGTCTTCGGTAAGTTTTTTATAATTAAATGATATCATCATCATATCAGCCGGAAGACGTCCACTGCTGGACAAAGGCCTCTCAAAGATCCCCATGACGATCTGTCCTGCGCTACCTTCATCCAACCTATTCCGGCGATTTTGACCAGATCGACTACTGTTACTGCAACCGATTTTGACATTTTTAATGAAAATAAGGTACGAGACGAGCAGGGCTTTCAGCTGATGGTAATTGATACATCCTGCCCATTGCAATGCAGTGCCGCTCAAGATTGTCTCGCATTGCGCTCGTCACCTTGAGACATAAAATGTTAAGTCTCATTTGCTCAGTAATTTCACTAGCTACGGCGCCCTTCATACCGAAACACAGTAATGCTTAGAAATTACTGCTTAACGGCAGAAATAGGCGCCGTTGTGGTGCCCATAGTCGAGCCGGCATCCTGTGCAAAGGTGCCCACTGGTTATTGAAAAATTGGAAAGAGTCAGCCACAATTCGAATAAGCTTTTTTGTATTTTGAATGTTACACCACTAGCAAACGCTCAAATTGACAAATCAAAATTTGGTTACGCATTATCAGGCTGTCACGTTATCTATACGCTATTATATTTTAAGTCTATACTATTTAGAAATTCAAGATTCAACCCAGCCATAGTCAATTATTTGCTCTGTGGAAAACATTCAAAGTACATTAGGGTCACGTTACATTGGCTGTACGAAATTTCGGGTCAGATATGTGAACGGATAATGTGCTGTCCATGTTACCCACACACATTTCTTCAGCCCATTGATTTTTATGTACTCTACGGAACCCGCACGTGCGATTACTAACATTAAACTGAGCGATTTTATACATCAGTTTCATGGAGTTTTGGTTTAGTATTTATTTTTGAAATTCATGCTTTCTATACAGAAGTTAGCTTATAATATCAGGTGCATGATCCGAATCATTGATATTTTAATATTTTTATCTTAGATTAAGGATTGGTCTCCACTCCGATCCAACTAGATGCCGTACTACCTATGAACAAAAGTTTTTTATTACGGAAACTATTAGTTGCTTGTGTGCGTGGCATCTCGACATTCAATCTTCAAATTTTGTAACATACGCTTCGTGTTATTTTGCGTTGAAATTAATAAAATACAAAATACTTACTGATGATATGTGATCCCAGTGTTTTTCTTATGTCTTGTAGTATTTTTTTACAAAGTTTTACTACGCAACCATTTTAGATTCAATTATTAGCAAAAATTAATAGAATATCAACGTCACACTTTGTTCGTTACTGGCTCGAGTACGCCCACTTGGGGGTAGTATTAGTTGTCACACTTTGCGACTATGCCTGTGGTATCTAGTTGAAGTGCAGCGGAGACCAATTCTTAATCTATTATTTTTATCTTAAAGATTGTATTGACAGTTCTTATTAATAAACTGCCCGCGAAAATGCTAGTTCACGCCTACTTACGTCACAATTTATCCAACGATAAATACAACTGTCACCTATCAAGGCAAGGTTGGTTGTGTTAATATGTCATATCAATTCCATGGATATTTTTTTTATGGAATAGGAGGACAAACGAGAGTACGGGTCACCTGTTGTTAAGTAATCACCGCCGCCCACAATCTCTTGCAACACCAGAGGAATCACAGGAGCGTTACCGGCCTTTAAGGAAGGTGTACGCGCTTTTTTGAGGGTACCCATGTCGTATCGTCCCGGAAACACCGCACAAGGAAGTTCATTCCACAGCTTTGTAGTACGTGGAAGAAAGCTCCTTGTAAACCGCACTGTGGAGGACCGCCACACATCCAGATGGTGGGGATGATATCCTAACTTGTGGCATGTCGTGCGAAGGTGGTATTCGGCGGCAGGAATTAGGTTAAACAGCTCTTCGGAACACTCCCCGTGATAAATGCGGTAGAAGACACACAATGAAGCGACGTCTCTACGCAACGCCAAGTGATCCAGCCCTTCACAGAGCACTGGGTCCCCGACAATTCGAGCTGCTCTGCGTTGCACGCGGTCAAATGGATCGAGCTGATACTGGAGTACGCCAGCCCAGAGATGACAGCAATACTCCATGTGTGGCCGGACCTGCGCGTTGTACAGCGCTAGAATGTGGGCCGACTTGAAGTATTGCCGTGCTCTATTAATGACGCCCAGTTTCTTTGAAGCCAATTTGGCTTTGCCCTCCAGATGGCCACGAAATTGGCAATCGCTGAAGATTTCGAGACCCAGTATTCCGATACTAGGCGAGACTCTTAGGGAAGTGTTGTCGAAGAGCGGTGATATGACAAATGTGGATTTTTTTGAGGTAAACGCGCAAATTTAATTGTTGTTTTTTTTTAAATCATAACCGTGAGGGTTAATGGTTTCTGGGATTAATTACACAAATTAAATTCATAAACACAATTTAAGACCGATGCGGGACTCGAACCCGCGACTTCTCGCGTTCCGTGCGGGTGCCCTACCCCTGAGTGAACCGTTCGTGTGACGTAACGTTGATAAATCTTGTATATGTTTTGTTCAATGTATTTTCTGTAGATGAAGCCAGAAACTGAGAGTTAAACAAGACATAATATTATATAAGATTTATCAATGATAATAGAACTAACTATAAATAACTATAACTCGAACGGTTGGCTCAGAGGAAGAGCACTCGCATGAAAAGCGAGACATCGCGGGTTCGAGTCCCGCATCGTTCATAAATTTTGTTTAACAATTTATTTTGTGTAAAGTGTTTTATTACTTATAAAAGATATTCCGTATTTGTCCCACAATGTTTAGAGTAAACAATATTGTTGAGACTGTTACCATTATTATCCACTATTAAAACTTCTTTAACGAATACTCAATATTACATACTCTTTGTTAAACTAGAGTTTAAAGTGTGCAATATTTTTTTTATTATAATGTGACTATAGAACAGCGTTTTCGATCACGTGATAGGTCCTCGATATCTTCGGTATACTTCCTAAGGCTTCCCAAGCTATCATCTGTAATGTAAGTCTAAACTTAAAAATACAGCACAGAATTGTATTTATGTAATATTATAATGTTTAAAATCATACTTATAGGAATTAACTATTAACTATGTCATAGTCATGCTGTTAGACAATCGATACAAACGATACGAATATTCATCTAAGAGTTCCCAATAGAAGGTCTTCAAGACATGAACAGCCTTTTATCATTCCGTTCTGCAATAATATCGTGTCCTTCCATAACCCTATCTATAGAATTTGTCGTCAATATAATGCACTACTACTCGAAATCAGTGAAGTACCTGACATCCACAGTTCATCTATTTGTGAATGGAAATCTAGTTTATATAAATTCCTTAATTAGTTTAAATTTTTAAAAAAGCATCCTTATATAACTACCATAATTATTCACTTCTATTTGTCCAAATATATATTCTCTCTATCTTTTTCTTTTATAATACTAAATTACCTAAAGTTAGTTTTAAAATCGCTATTACTGTTGTATTTTCATAGTTATTAATTTATGCTAAACATGCTGAGTACACACCCTCGTGGAGTTGCAGCCTATCTTGTATTTAGCTGATAGTTTATTTTTTTTAATATGTATTTGTTGTAATTCGGTTGTGTGTACCTATAAAATTATTAAAATAAATAAATAAACAGGCCAGTAATAATTATTTAGTGTGCGTGACAAGCTACGTCTTACACTCGCTATTTGTATGACACTTTGTGTTAGTATGCGTGCATTGCTCAAAATAGAGGTTGGTTCTTAATTCTATTTTTTTTGACGTTTTCACAGGCTCTGTCATATATACATAAAAGGCATTTATTTTCTCAAAATAGATTCCTTTAGAATTCTTTTTGATTTCATTTCTAATATACTAAATACTACGACAGCTTTGGAAACAAATGGCGTTCTGAGCGAGAAGAATAGGTACAAGAAACTCTCCCAGCAATTTTTTGCGCTTTTTTTTAATGAAATATGCAATATTGTACTGTCATTGCTGTTGCTATAAAATAATCATAATCTATTCCCAGGTTGTCCGATCACTTGGATATTCAGCTGCTGAGTAGCAGAATTTACGACAGAGCCATTTTTAAATAAAACATTTAAACTTATATAATATAGATAATGCCTGAACAGTGGCTGGGACTTTATAAATGTGTATACATTTAAGGCCATTTCGAATAACGCATCTCTAGTTACGGATATAGGTATGCTATCACCATTGAATGACAAGATCTTATCTATCCATAGTTATGTCCGATATTATTATATTATTAGTAATAGTCCAATGCTATCTGTCAATAGGTTATTGAAATGTAAGTAAGCGTAAAAGGATAGATTTGTCTACCCCTAGTAAGTTAAACTAAGGATATATAGGTTATTGAAAACGGCCGTTAGACGTAAAAATGATATAGGTACCCAAGTATCTGGTAAAGTTAACTTATTGAATGGTAATTGAGATTACCTTGAGTACTATCATCACAGTAAATATCAATATACAGTATTAACGATTCAATTAAGGTACATAAAACATTAATATCGACAATACATCGATCGAAGCACTGAACAGCTATAAAGTAAAATCAGTGGCAAGAGAGTGTATGTTTGTAATTAACGGATGATCTTAAACGCAGACATTGTTCTGCGATCAAATAATATATAAAATAACAGCAGGACTTGACGGGAACAAGGAACAATACTGCATTATTGATGTCTTTGTTTTATTTGATGTAAACTCTCCTTAATTGGATACAGATTATATTATGCTTTATTAATAACGGACTGAATTGTTTTGTGTTCACTTATATGTTATGTACAAAGCTACCTATATCTTACTTTTGTTTTTGTATTTCATTTACTATACATATTGACATTTTCTTATTTCAGTTATCGAAGTCCTTGTCTTTCCCATCGCTCTTTTTTGTGTGGAAACATGGACAATAAAGGCCGCCCTTAGGCAGAAAATTGACGCCTTCGAAATGTGGTGCTGGCGCAGGATGATGAGGATACCTCGGACAGAATACCGCACAAACGTTTCTGTACTGTAGGAGCTGAAAATAGAGAAAACTCAGCGCTTGTTCACAATCTGCCTGAAAAGAATAGTGCGATACTTTGGCCACATTGCTCGCAGAAATGCCAATAATGTGTAGCGTCTTATGGTGACAGAGAAGGTAGAAGGAAAAAGACCGAGAGGCCGGAATCCCATACGGTGGTCTGATCAAATTTCCAAAGAGCTGGAGGTGCCAATGAATGTTGCAATACATCAGGCAACGGAACGCAACCAATGGTGATAGCTAGTGGACAAGATTAGAAGGAGTCACGATCCGCAGCAGTGAATGACCAAGACATTACCTACCAGGAAAGATTCATAAATAAAAATAGAATGTTAAAAAAAAGCTGAAAAACTATACTAACCAATATGTTTTAAGTACCCCAGGCCTTTAACTTCAAGTAGGTACAGGAAATAAATATAAATTTAGAAATGTTAACTATACTGCGAAATATATTTTAAGCAGGCCAATATTTTATATTAAGCTGAAAAAAAGAGAGGAAACCAACTTCATTAAATTGACATTTAACAAACAAAACTGCATGAAATTCGGTGTATTAGTTGATCAACAGTTTTTATCAATTTAAGTTTTTTTTTCGTGTGACTAAAAATACCATATGAAAATTCACATCTTAAACATACAATATCCGCTTATTGTGTTGTTAATAAAATATAACTTTATACTTAAATTTAAGTTTAAACAAAATTTACATCAGCTACAGCAATGGAAATAGACATACATATTATCTTATCATACCAAGTACTATAACAAACCCTCCTATCCTCTAATAAAACGCAACTGCTTTTATTACTAAGTTTTTTTTTCATGAAAATACGAGACGAGACGAGCAGGACGTTAAGCTGATGGTAATTGATACGCCCTGTCCATTACAATGCAGTGCCGTTCAGGATTCTTGAAAACACAAAAAATTCTGAGCATCTCTATAATTGCGCTCGTCACCTTGAGACATAAGATTTTAAGTGTCCCAGTAATTTCATTAGCTACGGCGGCCGAAACACAGTAATGTTTACACATTACTGATTCACGGCAGAAATAGGCGCCGTTGTGATACCCATAATCTAGCCGGCCTAATACCCACAAAACAATACCTAAAATCACGATACTGTACTGCTAGGATCTACCTACACTGGTTTTTTACATAACTTAATTTACTTTTTAATAAAGATATTTTGAAATTATATTGAATTGAATGGAAATTGAAAATATTACAAAATACTAGACTAGCATTATACACGTCCGGAATTTTACTATGGGGCCATTAAACTAGCGATCAAAAAATAATGATCAGAACATTGAATACGAAAGTGGGTCCCAAGGTCTGTAATAAGGTATGCAAGAAGCAGAATTACGTGCAACGGTCGGGGATAATTTCTTGTCATTACTGTATTATTTATATCGTTCTATCGGCTTGTGTGCGCCTGCGCGGCGCGGCGTGGCAAAGAGTAACATAATTTATTACGAATCACTTACGACACAAATTAATTTTTAATTTTTATTTTATGAAATATAGGGATGAGACTAGCAGGACGGTCAGTTCATATTATTTAATACGCCCTGCCCATTACAATGCAGTGCCGTTCAGGATTCTTGAAAAACACAAAAATACAATAAAATAGCGCTCGTCACCTCGAGACATACGGCGCCCTTCAGACCGAAACACATTAATGCTTACACATTACTGCTTGACGGCAGAAATAGGCGCCGTTGTGGTACCCATAATCTAGCCGGCATCCTGTGCAAAGAAGCCTCCCACTGATAAGAGATTATTAGAATTTATTATCTTAAAATGAACCATGAATTGATCGTCACATATCAACATAGATGAATTATTAAAGAATTGTTAAAAAACGTTTGTGTGGGAAAGGTTATTATAGCATAAACGATTTTCTTAATGACACCACGGACTGGGATTAAAGCGAACACCCTCAGGCTCTTTAATTATAAATGTTTATTGTACGATATTACATTGTAATCCATATTTTATATAAAAAAAAAACCCGCTGAGTTTCTTGCGCCCATTCTTCTCAGGTCTGAGGCAGTCTCTTTTGAATGGGTGGTAGATTTTGGCGTTCAATAAGTGATTATAAATCCTATTTTGAATAAAAATATTTGAATTTGAATTTGAAGTGAGATATTCAAAGCAATTTCAATATGGCTATACTGGGTTCTGCAGCATTTGGTCCATATTATTTAACTTTAATTTTAGAACCAGATTAAATTAAATACAATACGAAAATTACCCATTCAAAAGTTAGACATTATAAGCAACACTAAAATTATAAGCTAAAAATTCCGAGGCATAAAATAAATGAGCAAATAGCAATTGAACCTCAATAGAAAAATTCATCTTAATAATATGAGATTTTTCACAGGATAATAAGTACAGGTAATAAGAATAAAAATAGTATAAAAAAAATGAAAAATCACGCTTTGGTTGAAAAGATAATTATTTATTTATTTATTTATTTATTTGGATCATCAACATTACATATATTACACATTTATATAAACTTATGCTAGGTACAATTATTCTGATATATGTAACAATTAAAGATGAACACATCATTCAATGGTAACAGTGAACAGTGTGATTTATACAGTCAAAAATGTCTAAGTACTAAAATGTATATAAAGTAAGGATATAATTTATATGGTTTTATAATGAAGAGGATATAGGTACATACTACTTGGAAAAAAAAAATTCACAGGTTAGCTTGATGTGCGAGAATTTTTACAAACTTTTTTGAATTATCGTTGAAAATATCGATTTCTGAATTTATTGAGTTAACTTCGTTGTATAATCTACAAAGCCTGACGATGGGGGCGTTGAGTCCAATGTTTGTTCTGCAGTAAGGAATGTGAAAGATCTTGGATATCGTCTGTCTTGGGTATTTAAAGGGTACTGAGAGGGATATGCATTCTTGAAGGTCAGAATTATTTATTTTATTATTAACTATTTTGTGCAAAAATATAAAATCTAGGTAGCTGCGACGAGATTTTAGTGAATGAAGTTTAAAGAAGTCGAGGCGTTGGGTATAAGGGCATCTATAAGATATTCCAGGTGTTGAAAAAGCTAGATGTCTCGAAAAAGACCGCTGTATTGATTCAATGCGTTGCGACTGCAAACTGTAGAAAGGATTCCAAACAACACTTGCGTATTCAATATGGGTTCGTACCAGAGCATTAAACAGTAGTATTTTGGTTTTTACACGACGGAATTTATTGGTGTTGCGTCTCATAAAGCCAAGCATCTGCGTAGATTTTTTAACGACTGAGTCTATGTGCGAATTGAATGTGAGTTGATTATCGATAAGAACACCTAAATCACGGATTTCACTTACTTCTTGTATCTCTGTATTATTTAACGTATAAACAAAATTCGATGGTTTCTTTTGCGGGTAAATTTTATAAGGAAGCACTTGCTGACATTTAAATACATATTGTTAGTGTTACACCATGTCCATATACTATTTAAATCGGCTTGTAGTTGTGCACAGGAGACAGGGGATGCGGTAACATAAAGCTTCAAATCGTCCGCAAATATAGAGAATTTGGAGTGGAGTATTACTGAACTAATATCGTTGATAAATAACAAGAATAAGATTGGTGCAAGGTAGTATCCTTGCGGCACACCAGAGGTTGCATAGTAAGTATGTGACTTATAACCGTTGGTCATCACTATTTGGGATCTCATTCCTAAATAAGATATAAGCCAGTTAAGAAGTGAACCACATACACCGGCGGTTTTTAATTTCAGTGTAAGCAAATTGTGGTCAACTTTGTCAAATGCGCTTTTAAAATCTGTATAGATACTGTGTACTTCATGGCCCTTATCTATGTCACTGCAAATATTGGAAACGTAGGAAACTAAGTTTGTTTGGACAGATCTTCCGTTGAAAAACCCGTGTTGGTTATTTGAAATAGTGGCACTGATATGCCTAGTTATGGTAGGAGTAACAAGAGATTCAAAGAGCTTGGCAAGGCAAGATAGTATTGCAATTGGCCGGTAATTTTCTACTTTCGATAAGTCGCCCTTTTTTAATATAGGCACTATTTTGCTTTCTTTCCATACTTCCGGGAATATGCCATCTTGTAATGATTTGTTAAAAATTAGAAACAGAGGAAAAGAGAGAACAGTACTACATTTATTAATGAAAAATGGGTGGATATCGTCAGGGCCGCTAGCTTTAAAAATATTTATTTTTTTGATTTTTTTAATAATATCTGTTTCTGTTATATAAATACCATTGATGAGTGTGTCCGATAGTATTTGTGATGGGTGATTGTGTGTAGAAGTCTTTATATTAGAGTACACTGAATAAAAGTGGGAGGCAAAAAGGTTAGCTATTTCAGGGCCGGTATTTGCCACGGAGTCGTCTTTAGTCATTCTGTCAGGTAGTTTATATTTATTTTTCTTTTTATCCTTAATGTATCGCCAAAATAATTATGTTAAGTATTAAATTATTATTGTTTTAAATATAGCCTTATCGACAATGGATGAAAAAAGTATATAAATTAACAAAAATCTTATTTTGAAAATTGAAAAATGGAATAATTTTAATGTATTGTCATCGGCCCAAGATAAATCTACGAAGTGTGAAGGAAAACTGGCTGTTTAAATTGATTCGAAATCGCGCACAAATGACTCGGTTACAAACAAACATACATACAGGTGAAGCTAATAAAAAGCGTGTACAAACTGTTTAAAAGAGTTTAAGCCAGATACCGAACTATTTGGTCAAAAGTGTTAGTTTTAAAATTATTATGCTCTGTTAGTGTCGTATCTATTTTATTTCCACTTATAATCTTTGATCAGATCACGAGATCGTCGCTCGCGCCGGCGGCAAAGCAACCTGTTCCCTCGAGTTATACGTCATTGGGCCGACTTAAAAACCATTCCTATGTTATATAATAATAAATCATAGTAAACCATTAATTAAGACACTCACAAGCAGAACATATAATATTGAGTTAATTTTTTCATTAAATAGCGATTATAACGCTGTTCTGTCTAAAGCGATGATCGATAAAGGCTTCGAGTTGTTTTAGAACTAGTATGTTTCCTGCACTTTTGATTAATGGTTGGTGTAATTAGTGAGTTCCCAATTACGTGAATATGTGTATTTTGTATTGTAAATATAATAAAATATATAAATATAATAAATACATAAATGTATTTTCTACTACTAATATTGTAGATGTATATGTTTGTGAGTGGTTTCGTATAATTACGTTCATGTAGACATAAAAGCAGCTGTGTTCAAAATTTACTGATATAACAGAATATATTCAAAATATCTTACGGAATGTTTGTTTCTAAAAGAACATAAACAACTAGCAATTTAGTGCATCTTCTGCCGTTTTTTCCACGATGAATCCCTTTTAATTTTCAACCGACTTAACAACCGACAAAAAAGGAGAAGGCTCTCAATTCGACTGTGTGTTTATTGTATGTATGTTAATAATATATCTCCGCCGTTTATAGACCGATTTTAAAGGATACACTTCCTTGCTATAGTAGCAAAAAATACCATCTACAACATAATGCTTAATTTATTATAAAAAAAGGCTTGGAATTACAATTTATCACTTTTTGAGGCCGATTTTTTTCATTGTCATTACAATAAGTAAATAAAATAAGTATTGAAATACCGACTACATACATTGCTTAATATATTTTTTTTATAATATATTAATTTTTAAGGCCAGTATCTAAAATGTAAGAAATATTCTTTACCAAATCTTGAATTTGCAGGTTATTTTTTTTATTATTATTATTACAATTTATTACTTTTCGAAACCGATGTATTTCTAAATTTTGATTACAATAAGTATTGAATGTCATATGTAAAATATCGTAACCTTTGCACTAACTTCAGCATATTGTTTAACGAAATTATTTTTTACTCTTAAATGACCTAATTCTAAAGTTTAATGTGTTCACGGTTGAAATTGTTATTTTTAGTGACAAACAATTTTTTAAATTCCTTAATAATTTGACACGATTCCATCTAATAATGGCTTTCAAGGTCGATTAAAAGGTTGTTGGTGCATAAAAAATAATTTCATTTAACAAAATGAATACAACCCTTGAACATAACTTTAATTTTACTTTTTCTAATTATACGTTTATTCATTCTAGCGTCTTAGCATAAAAATATGCCTATTATGTTAAAAACACTTCTAAATTTTGTTATAACACATTCCAAAACATAGCATTGTCTCATTTTCCAATATTTATGAACATTGTCATAACATACTTAATAACACGCGATTATCGTCGAATTACAAGTTTTTAAATGACAGTCAAGCTTTTGTTAAATTAGCATACACCGCCATCCCGTTAACATAACAAAACATTGCCAATATGCTTGACTTGGAGATATTTCCTTACAAATCGTAAAACGGTACTTAAATTGAAAAGCCGTCAATCAAAGGTAATCAAGTGTTTGATTGTAAAGCAAGTCTTGGCTTGCCGGCGGTGTTTATTACAAAGTATTGACATCTATTAATCATATCTACTGTGAGTTACCGTACCCAGTACGTTACTTGGACATAACATTACATCACTCGCAAAGCTCATTTAGATTTATAGTCATATCACAGAAAAATAATCCCAACATTTTGTGTCATTGAAGAATAAATCTCGACAAGTTATTCTCGATGAAGGATATGGTTGCAGTTTTATTACTATAAAAGAATAAGATGAAAACAAGTTAAAATTCGAACTAAGTACATCCCAATAATCATAACATATCAAATCCAGCGCAAAGGGAAGGAACCCTGTGTGCTGGAATAATAAGATTTTTACTGTTCTGGAGCTAGACGTGAAAAAGCTGTAAAAAAAGGATAATATTATTATAACTATGTTCAAGACGAGTTTCACTTCACTGGGAGAGTTTGGTAAGTAATATTATTATTGCCATAGAGTATATTAACCATTGATTTTACAATACTAAAATACAACAAGGATAAAACTACTAACACATTAGCCATATTGACTACTCGTGCCAACAGTAAGTTAATTTACGTAAATATCTCATAAGAGTAATCTTTGAAGAATGTAAGCAGATGTAATTTTGTTAAAACTAATCATAATCTTTCATAAGATATTTTCGATTAGTAACAGTTTATTAGTAAATATAGAATTTAATATTTAATTTAATTTCAAGATCGTCGGAATACGTTGGATGAGGGCAGCGCAAGAGCGATTGTCGTGGAAATCTTTGGGGGAGGCCTTTGTCCAGCAGTGGATGTCTTTCGGCTGATGATGATGATTTTTTACAAGACGAGCAGGACGTTTAACTGATGGTGATTGATACGCCCTGCCCATTACAATGCAGTGCCGCTCAGGATTCTTGAAAAATCCAAAATTTCTGAGCGGCACTACAATTGCGCTTTGCTCAGTAATTTCACTAGCTACTGAGCCCTTCACACCGAAACACAATAATGCTTACACATTACTGCTTCATGGCAGAAATAGGCGCCGTTGTGGTATCCATAATCTAGCCGGCATCCTGTGCAAAGGAGCCTCCCACTGGTACAAATCTACCTTTATATCATACGCCAATCGACCCTAACTCTTCATTTGTAATTGTTTTCCAAATCCATATTGTACAGAAAACAGTTATCGAACATATTCATACGATTACCAATCTGAAAATAATAATACGTCACTCTATAGATGGATTGAAATAATTGAACCTATCTATCCTTAGTTTAACTTAATAGAGGTAGCCAAATTTATCCTTTTACGCTTACTTACATTTCAATAACCTATCGACACATAGCATTGGACTATAACAATATTGGGCATAACTATGGATAGATAAGATCTTGTTATTAAACGGTGATAGCAATAATGTATCCGTAACTAGAGATACTTTATTGAAAATGGCCGTTAGATAAATATATTTTGCGTATTGACGTCGACGCGTTTGTATTCTGCCGCAAATGCGGTAATTGATATATTTTTCGGTATGCATATCAAGGGGGTGTTCCAAAGAGCTTTTTGACCTACGCCCTCACACCACACGCCACGAACTTCCATCCACAGTAGCGATTTTCAAAGAATTTTCTAATACATTTGATGAACTTACTTTCCTTGTGTTTCCGGAACGATACATCATAGGTACCTGCTGCGATTCCTCTGGTATTGTAGAGTGGGTGAATGACCTGTTCGCTTGTTTGTCTTCATCTTCCCAAAACTTCTGTAGATCAGTCATGGAAATGCTAATACAGCCAACGGTTCTTAACAAATGTAGATATCGCCGGTAAAAGAAACAAAGATAAATGTAAGATATTGTTGATAGAAGGGGAGGCTCCTTTGCACAGGATGCCGTCTAGATTATGTGTACCACAACGGCGCCTATTGCTGCCGTGAAGCAGTAATGTGTAAGCATTGCTGTGATTCAGTCTGAAGGGCGCCGTAGCTAATGAAATAACTGGGCAAATGAGACTTAACATCATATGTCTCAAGATGAAGATCGCCGTTGTAGTGTCGCTCAGAATTTTTGGGTTTTTCAATAATCTTGAGCAGCACTGCATTGCAATGGACAGAGCGTATCAATTACCACCAGCTGAACGTCCTGCTCGTCTCGACCCTTATTTTCATAAAAAAAAATAGAAACAAAAATTTAAAAAATGTTTAATAATTCAAAGAGAAATAATCTGGAACACTTCTTTTTCATCTTATCGGTAAACGATTATAAACTCAAACAATGTGAGAGAATCGCAAAATGGAGATGTAAAGCGAACTTTTTGAGTTTCAAGGCTTTCGGAGTTCTGAATAAATTAGTTTCCGGAACGGTTTAGCCAATAAAGTTTTAAACAAAAGAATCATAAAACGTTAGGCCTTTCGGTAGCACAACAGAACGAGATGATTTACGAGAGAATTGGGACACAATTGCCTAAAAGTATTCAAATAAACTATGAATAGTCGAAACTACAATGTGAATTTAAATGACAGAAATTATTAAAAGAAGTAAGCGTCTGTTTCAATTTTAATTTTGGAATCATTTATAAAATAAGTGGCAGCGTCTTTGAATTCTGATTTAGCATATTATGCTTTTCATTTATATAATATGGTACGCAAACATGTGGATAACCTGATATTGAGCGATCAAAAACGCCTTTAATCTCTCGTAATACCTTTGATGCAATAATAAGGGTGGACGAAAAATTACATGATCTTAGCATCTCTTAAGAGGAACCTCTTCTTCTTCTTCAAGTGCCTCTCTATTACTGGAGGTCAGTAGTCAGTTTTTAAAACTTTTCCTTGTCCATGGCTAAGCGGAATAGTTCTTGGACTGTCTTGACTCTAGTCCACTACCTTATACTTCTGAGCCAAGACTTCTTTATTCTCCTAAAACGCCTTTTCCCAGCAAATTTCCCCATTAAGTTAGTTAGTTTGCAGCAGGCGGCGGCAACCTATCGTTGCGCAGTATATGACCGAAGTACGACATCTTACGCTGTTAGAGGAACTTGCAAAATTTCATGTTTCAGGATAATACAATATATTGTCCTCCATTTTTTTTAAAGAGCCATATATTTATTGGTAGTATGTAGAGCCATATATTAGTATGACGATAAAAAATCCATCTTCATGCAACAATCACATGGAAATAATCTTTTACGTTCTTTATGTTTTATGTTAACATCCTATAAATTCATGAATCCATCGTATTTTTTGCTTCAAACATTACTTAGGCTTTTTCAGACACGTCATATATATTATTATCAAAGTCAAATAAATTTTATTCAAATATGCTTAAACTAAGCGCTTTTGAATCGTGACTACAAATATTTCTTTTAAATTACTAAATTTACAATATGTTCATAAAAAATTGAGCTCGTGAGAAGAACATATAAGAAACTCAGCGGCCACTCTTTTCAATTAATTAGAGTATTTTAAAATCGCTGTTATATACATAGCAAATTAGTTTGTAAGGTGCTGCATAGCAAATATGTTTCGTGTACAAATAATATAAATTATTTCATAAAAAGTATTAAATAATTAAATGTATAAATATAAGTTATCGTATATTAAATGCATCAATCTTTAGAGCTTGAAGTCATTCTTTATGTAAGAATGCGTCCTGAAGATGATGGTCGTGATTACTTACGTAATTAATTATCTGATTCCTATCACAAAATTTAAAAAAAACTCAATGTTATACATTATGTGTACATAAACGAAAATTTGAACAAGGTTCGTTCGTTATTATTTAAAAGCAATTCATTGTTAATTTAAATTATCTATAAGAGCAATTACCAATACCATTAACAGCAGTTAATTCACTCATTATGTCAGTGTAACGGCTGGAACACGTGTGAATGGAATCAAAAGGGGACATTTGGTAGTGATCGACAGTGGCAGGACGGAGCGACGACTACCAAGCGATAAAACTGTGTGTCTATGTGTTGAATCGGTTATGCTCTGTTTGTTTAGCATCTGTAATGTGCTTTAGTGTGTTTTAAATTGATAAGTCCTATCTTACACGGTAATACTTAAACGCGTATTAACAACTGCAAAATATAGTGAAGGTGAATTAAAGTGCTGAATTCATATAATAGAAGTTTATTTGATAGAATAATGTCTTAATAATTAGATATTGGCTTTGGATATTTTGATATAGCCAAGGGTGTCAGTGGTTTTATAGATTTGCTACTAATCGGCTAAATTCGAGGTTTGGTTGTAGTAAAACAAATTACAATATTATTTAATAGGTCGTTTGAAATATTTTTGATTCGTAAATTTTTGAAAAGTAAATGAATTTCAATATTAAATGATTGCTCTTCCCGTAAGATTCTTTAAATCTTGTTTGATTGTATATGAAAATTCTTACAACATATCATACATTAAAGTATTGTTATTAAGAAACAAGGTTTGTCCTAATAAATATCTCCAGATCAAATAATTTGATTTTCGAAAAAAGTGAAGATTTTAAATGTTAAGATTTGCTTAATAGTCGAACCATGTAAGAAAGGCATTATTGCTTTACGGTATGTACGTTGTACATCGGCGCTCTTTCAAGTTTTGAATGACTGAAATTCCTTTGACTAGAGCTATTCTTCAGCGGAAACCAAGCATAGTTTTTTGAAAGTTATGAGAATGTTAGTAATAACCAAGACAGTTACTAATTATCTTATAACTAGATAATTGAAGTAATAATTTCAAGGAGCTGTTAGTTGCGTAATTTGAAAAACCTGTTCATTTTAATGAACATAAATAAAGCGAAATGCTTACTAAGGTTGCTGGGAAAAACAATTTTTTCTCTGTCTCTATTTGATGATTAAATAAAACATCTTATACTCAAGAAGTATAAAATATTTTGTACTTTTTGAAAGTTTAAGAAAATTCTTCTTTTACAACAATTTTTTTTTATGAACATTAGGGACGACACGAGCAGGAATGCAGTGCCACTCAGGATTCGTGAAAAACCCACAAATTCTGAGCGGCACTACAATTGCGCTCGTCACCTTGAGACGTAATATGTTAAGACTCATTTGACCAGTAGTTTTACTAGCTATGGCACCCTTCAGACTGAAACACAGTAATGTTTACACATTACTGCTTCATTTCAGAAATAGGCGCCCTTGTGGTACCCATAATCTAGCTGACATCCTGAACAAAGGAGCCTCTTACTGGTAAATTTTGATCTTATTATTAAAAATAAGGGAATTTAATTTGATTGCATAAATTTCAATTTCCTGTTACGATTAGTCAAGTGAATTGGACGATATTTAACAGAGATTTAAAGTCTCACTTCTAAATCTATTTATGGATACCGACAATACAATAGAACACTTTTCGGCTTGTTATTTAAAGGACTACCATTTATGCTACCGTCTGACTAAATAGCCATTAAACAACAGAAGCACGTCATTCTACAGTCGGTCCGTCACAACACAAAAACATTGAATACGTAACAATATCGCAATAAACAAGCTCATTGCTGTTTTCAGTAGCAATCCTTTGTCTTAGCAGAGAAACAACTTTATTGCCCATTTTGTCCTCTCTACGGTTTTTCTTAACTAAATAAGACATAATGTTCTCAGAAACGGTACATTAGAATGGACGGTGAGCTTTCTCTTTTTATTATAAGGGAATTTTATGGACAATTGTTTTAACTGTTGCAGCGAAAAACTAATGTTTTGGAATGCTATTTGGATTGTGTTACGAACGTTTAACACATTTTGGGAATTTGTCGTTATGCGTATTTCTAAAATACGCTTGACAGTACAGTATTGTGCGTACCAGTGGGAGGCTCCTTTGCACAGGTTGCCGGCTAGAGTATGGATACCACAACAGCTCCTATTTCTGCCGTGAAATAGTAATGTGTAAACATTATTGTATTCCGGTCTGAAAGGTAGCTGGTGAAATTACTGGGCAAATGAGACTTAACATCTTATGTCTCAAGGTGACGAGCGCAGTTGTAGTGCCGCTCAGAATTTTTGGGTGTTTCAAAAATCCCGAGCGGTACTGCATTGTAATGGGCAGGGCGTATCAATTTCCATTGGCTGAGCGTCTGGCTCGTCTCGTCCCTTATTTTCATAAAAAAGTACTGTGCAGATATTTCTCAATATATTCTTGATCATGTTTTGTATGTTTATAAGCCTATTAAGGAATTTGCTAGAAACTGCGATAATCATAATCAATGTTAACACGAGGAACAAACATAAACTTGTTATGCCTACTACTATATGTCGAGTTAGTAAGTCTTATATTATATACATTTACAACATGATCCCAGAAAATGAACAAATCAAATGTAATACGAAATTTAAAAGAAATGATAAAAAAACTTTGTGCGGTAAAGGTTACTATAACATAAATATATTTCTTAATGATACCACATACTGGGAACACCTTCAGGCTATTTAATTGTAAATGTTTAATGTACGATATTACATTGTAATTTATATTTTTATAAAAAAATCAGCTGAGTTTCTTGCGCCTGTTCTTCTCAGGTCTGAGGCACACTATTTCGAATAGGCGGTAGTTTTTGACTTTCAATGTGTTCATGTTGAAAATAATTTTGAGTGCCGATTGCTAGAAAGAAGATTTATTTAACATAAAATATAAGTACATATACTAAAATACACCATCAAACACATAATATTTATGAAGCTTATGAGTGTATGTTAGCGGCTTAATCTGTAATTATAAAAATACTTCAAAAGAAAAGAACAATATATATATATATATATGTGTGTGTGTTGATTTAGGTCAATTAAATAACAATTAATCGTAATATTTTATTGGTAAGTGCTGCTTATTTACTATGTTACCCTTTATGAAGATCTTGCATCATATAGTAGCAAACTCACAATTAACATATAATGTAGATAAAAATTTAACATATATTGACATTAATTACATAACGATATAAATGTCAAGTATGCTTTAAAAAATGCGTTGATACTCAGAGAATGGCCACTACCTTAGATCTTCCAAGAGATTTGAGAGTCACACTGAGGTCACTCAATTATTTAATGAAAGTTTAAGCGTAGAGAAAGTAGCTCTGTGGTCTTGTGAGTTAACTCAAAATTATTGTCAACTTAGACAATGGCTTCTGTGAGAAAATTTGTGCTAAGTGAGAGATTAGAGAAAATATTCCCGTGATGTTTGCTGCATTTGAACTTAGCAACAATTATTCGCTTTACATAATAAAGATTGTAATGTGTAGCGTTCTTACTATTTTTAATTTATTGTTGGATATTTTTTTATTTATAACATCATTGATATTACAATGAATAAATAAAATAATTGATGGTTTGTCTGTGGGATCAGCGCAATCTTAATTATAACATTTAGTAACTTAAATAGATGTAAAGTTTTGGAGTTTTTTGTGGAACGTTTTATAAACGATCACTAAGGACTCTTATTATTTAAATGTTGATATATAAAGTGTCCAGATTGTCAATATAATGTTTTTTTAACATATTTTTAAACTTTATTTTATTAGGTTCGTGTCTTATATCTGCTGGTAAACTATTTAATATATATGGGATTCTCTTTTTTAATGTTCTATCTCCGTAATAATTATTAACTCTAGGTACTTCATATTTACCATCAGATGTAGAGCTTGTCTCTCTTTGATTGTGGCTAAGCAAACCAACTGGATCGCACCACTACGGCACCTTCAAACTGAAATACAAATAGTACATACACATACTGTTTGACGGAAGAAAAAGACGCTGTTGTGAGAGAGAAGGACAAACGAGCGTACGAGTCACCTGTTTGTAGGTATTATTAATTTAAATAAGAAGTTTTAAATCCGTATGCTAAAAACAGACTTAATTATTTACTCTATGATATTTTGTTGCTTTTGTTTAATCTATGGTTAGTGCTGTTGCCATGTCATGATTTAAAAAAAAATTAACGCGTTTCTTAATCTTATGTCTTGTGCTAAGTTTATATTTAGGCTTATCTTGTTTCTTCGACTTATAGAAAATGGAGGTTAGTCGTGTAATATAAGAAATAAATATATATTTCACACTGCACAAATCTATGAGTTTTACTTGGAAAGTGATCACTGCGGCCCATACTTTGCTGTAAAACCAGAGGAATCACAAGAACGTTGCCGACCTTAAAACAAGGCGTTCAAATAAAGCTCTCTAGCTAGCATTTTCAAGACTCCCACGGGTAAAACTTAAATTATAATTAACTTTAAGCCTTAAATTAATCCCTGAAAAACTGTTTTATTTTATATAACCGTTCAAAAATCAATAATCTGCTGTAAAGTCAATGAAAAAGACCCAGTGCTCTGTGAACGGCTGGATCACTTGGCGTTACGTAGAGACGTCGCTTCATTGTGTGTTTTCTCGAAATCGATTCTGAATAATTTGGCCTTTCTGACTTAAAGTTGTTTTGTTCCACCCATGTTTTTTCCTAATTTAGGCGCGTTGGCTTTTATATATCTGTATTAAGGCTTTCAGTTAAAATTAGTCAAGTTAAGCAGTTTCAGCTCCACAAGGTTTCCTCCTGACGCCATATACAAAGTGGTTAACTGGTATAAATATCCACGCAATCTATAGGTTCCTATTTCACCTGATTCCTGTCGCCAAATTCCACCTTCGTTCCTTCCTTCACGACATGCAACATGTTATAATATCATCCCCACCATCTGGATGTGTGGCTGTCCTCCACAGGGCGGTTTTCAAGGAGCTTTCTTCCACGTACTTAAGGGCCGGAAACGCTCCCGTGATTCCTCTGGTATTGCAAGAGAATGTTTACAGCGGTGATTACTTACCCTGTACGCTCGTTTAACCTCCTAATCCATAAAAAAAAGTCATCATAAATCAATAATGCGAACCTTACATATAAATTAATTATTAATAACAACAATAAGATTTAGTTATCTTAAGAAGTGATGTTATGATAATCAATGAATAAAATATCAGATTCAATAAAGGCTATTTTTAATTGTACTTTTGAAGACAGACGGAAAGCAAAATATCTGAGTTTGTTAATGTTATTTAATTAGCATAGACAGGATAATGTAATGCTTTATCATTTTCTGATGTCAAGAAATGATCTGCGAACAACTTTCTAGGAACTTACAAGCCTAATAATACTTATATCTACCAGAGAGACTATTACATTCAAAAACAGCTGCAAGCGTTGCAAATTAGTCTATAATACATAGCATCAACGAAATTGACCAAGTGAAAGCATAAAATAAATTTTATAAGAATTGGGTCATCATTATTTCATATTTTGATGATACACGCAAAAGTAATTCGAATGAATGTGTCTAGAATTGTGCAATTTAATGTGCGCGATGAATTGATATAAATTGAATTTGAATTGGAGTGAAAATTTGCTCAATTATTCTTTCATACAAATAAAGTTTTGCACATAAATCGAATCACTGTTTTAACGTTCTGAACTTTACTATAAAGGAATTATGTAGCTATTTAACGAAGGAAAGTTTGCGTTTTTTTTTATGAAAATACGGGACGAGACGAGCAGAACGTTCAGCTGATGATAATTGATATGCCCTGCCCATTACAATGCAGTGCCATTCAGGAATTTTGAAAAACCCAAAACTTCTGAGCGGCACTACAAATGCGCTCGTCACCTTGAGAAAATATGTTGTCTCATTTGCCCAGTAATTTCACTAGCTACGTTGCCCTTAAGACCAAAACACAATAATGTTTACATATTACTGCTTAGCGGCAGATATAGGCGCCTTCGTGGTACACATAATCTGACCGGCGTCCTGTGCAAAGGAGCCTCCCACTTGCGTATTCAGTTCACAATACAGATTCTGAAAAAAATTGTATATTGATATAATATTTTGATTTTAAGCAACCCTGTACTGTCTGTTTCAAATTATGTTAACCTTTCACACTATAACTACTCAACTGGTAATTATGAAATTTTGTAGTCAGAGTACTTTCAAAGATCTAATGGATAAGGCATTCATATAGTTTTTAAGTTGATCTTAGATTTATTAAATAAAACAAATATAATTTTAACTTAGTATCTCAGCTAGATTTAAACAAAATCGTAAAAAAAAAACATCTTTATAATAATGAATATTATAATGTATTTCACTCACACTTGGTATAAATTCAAAATCTAAAACTACATTAATTAATACGTAGATTTAAATGTAAAATTCTATAAAAATGTCAGCTTTTACGAGAGCACTTAAATGTTCTAATGTAATAATGATTTCTACGGCGACTGTCACACAGTTCTATAAAACAAATTACCAAATTCAGGTAATAACTATTATATTTTAATAAGCTCCCTGCTGACTTTTATTATTTCGCTAGAAATATTTGTAAATCTCAAGTCTTCATGGTCCATAACTTTGCTGAGAAGTAACTGTGAATTTTATTGGTGTGGATTAATTGTAATATAACGTGATTATTATAGTGTACCTATTTAAACTCCGTTGAAAGATTTTTGGCGGTGATAATACGGTAGTCCTGTATCGTATAGGCACATGTTTGGAGTTCGCAACGAATGCTGATATCTACATTTACACAGGAGATCATTTGATGCTTTTTATTGGTCATTAGTATTCATACACATAGACACTAAAGAAGGCTGACAGAGATCGGAATGATGGCCTTTGAGATGTGGTGCTGGAGGAAGATGTTTCAAATCCCTTGGACAGCATTCCACACCAACCGATCCATCCTTCACACTCTAGGTGTAAAAACCAGACTCTTAGAACCAGAATTTTAGACTTCTTTGGACATATCGTCAGAAAAAATGGTTACAACCTCGAATAACTGATGGTTACTGGGAAGGTAGACGGCCGACGTCTCAAAGGTCGCAGCCCTATAAGATGGTTTGACCAAATCTGCACATCTCTGGATACCGGACTTCATGACGCCTTGCACGTAGCCAAAGACAGACACAGATGGCGAACTATTGTCAAAAAGTTGAATCCTCAAAGAAATCGTGACCCCCAGCAATAAGGAATACGACGCGAGGAGGAGTTCACACAAGCAGAACCGACTGTAAAGTGTACGTGCAGGGCAGGACTAGTTCCACCACACCTATATCTGCCACCGATAGAGGTGTGGGTAATTGAATTATTGTACCTCGGTTGGAAAGTTACGATTACCGGTGGTCAACACCACAGAAACACAAATTATTTTATATTTAAGTGTGAGCATCGTTGTGGCCTAATCGGGGTACGAATACGATTCGTTAAGCTTTAGGTCGTTCTTGATGTTAAACAATTACAACGTGATAAAGATAAACAGGTGGTTGCGAAACTGAAGTGGCAGTGGGCAGGGCACATAGCGCGACCGACAGGAACCGGAAAATACCGGAAGACGTAGTGTTGGTAGGCCCCCCACAAGATTAACCGACGAACTGGTCAAGATATGGTCTGGTATTTTAAATATTTACAATATATAATTCAAACTGGTAGATTTTACTCCGATTGTTCGCGCTTCTATGAACTTGAGCCGATGTTACCCGAACGAGGATTATGCATGCAATAATAATAATAATAATAATATGTTACATAGAGGAGCGAGACAGCTCAGTGTCAGATACTGACAATGGGCTCAGCGCGCTTATGGAATTTTTAACTTTAAAAATCATAAAATTTCTTCAATTTATAAACTTGAAAGAGACTTTTAATATTATTAAGATATACATTAAAATTTAAAAGCGACAAGATGGAGTGGTCCCTCGGGTAACAGATACCGAGCTACACCCAAAATGAGGTGGAGCAATGACCTTCTTACAGGCTTGCTGGAGAAAGCAAAAAATAGAGAGTTGTGGAAGATGGAGGAGGCATATACCCGGATGGGATAAAGATTATAATTTAAGTAATAACATTAGTTTAAGGCATAATTTTTAAAGTTAATAACACAATATAATATGTAATCTATACTCTTAAATGATAATGCTTATTATTATTATACGTTAAAATGAATAACTTTACGACGGTAACTCACCTTATCCGTACACGCTGTCTGTCAATGGGACGACGTATACCTTACCAGCGATAGAAGTTAGTTTGGAAATTGCAATTCATGCGTCCCAATATAAGGCGATAAGAATGAGTTATCGGGTATATTGGGACAGGTAATTATTGACAGTCATTATTGACAGCTAATTACTGACAGTAGAAGGTATTAATTTATCTCTATATGTAGATAGTATATTGGGAACGGCCGTAAGTGTTATAAAAACCCACACATGGATAGACTACGTACGAACACATAGTACGCTTGTAGTTGAAGAAATGAATCAGCGATAAAAGGTAATGTAAGAATAAAGGTGTTAATTTGCTTCTTTGAGAATTAGTATCATTAGTGGGCCTTTGTTTGGATTTGCGATTTCTAATTCTATTACGATTTTGTTTGTTGGATGAGGTTTTTCTAAACTCTAAAGGCCGCGAATTTGCGTATGACAATGTAAAAGCTACTTAAATGCTATGAAATTATTTATCATATTGTTTTATTAAATTTATATAATAAAATGTGTGTGTAATGTAATAATTGGTCACCAAATATTTCATAATAGATCACTTACCAATAATGCGTTACCTTGCGCGAGAAATCAACAACAAACTTTGAGAATCCTATGAAGCTTTGATTTTATTTTAGTTAAGTTTAGTGTTTATTTTAACTTTAACATAGACATTCTATTACAAATTTTTCTTTTTTGCATTTGGATATTTTACGAAATAATTCTTGATGTTATGAAATATTATTGACAAGTATATAAAAAACAGTACTTATTTTATTTATTATGTATAGAACAACGTCTGTTGGGTCAGCTAGTGTATAAATAATTATTATATTCAACAGATTTTAGTGAAAGAATCATTAAAGTACTCATTGTCTCTAAAATAAGTCCAATAATATGTTGGTTTGTCCATGTCTCCCGCATTGCATCGTTTTATTTACTCAGCGAACTTCGACGGTAATTTATTGCAAACATTTCAAATTGCCTGTCATGGCGAATATTAATGATCGGCTAAACAAACTCGCTGTATGAACGGCATTTCATTTCAATTGGTGCAATTGTCAAATTAATATACGGATTTGATTGGTTAATTATTTTATTATATCATATATTTTGCCTCATTTCTGTAATTTTTCACTTAAATTGTATATTTTATCAAAAATATTATTAATCTATAAAATATATTGGTATAATAGCAATAGTATATTTTAAATAACAAGGGAGAGATTCTGCAGTGCCATTGAGTGCTATTTTACACAACTATATATCTTATACCTATAGACCTACCTAGATATACTACATCTAGAGGATTTATATTTCATACTAGCCGTTCCCACCCGCTTCGCTGGGCGAATTTTGAAAGGAAATCAATGAAACAATAAAATAGCCATAAGCCATCTGGATTAAATTTCGCATCGAATGGTGGTAGCTTCACTTCGATACGATCAGTGGTTTAGGCTTGAAAGAGCCTCAAACAAAGACCATTTACATTATATATATATAATGTAAATGGTCTATATATATATAGAAGATGACAATAAGCCTTAATTCTTGGATTATTTATACATGTAGAGAGACTGCGACATCTGTGAAAACATTGAAAAAATTGACTGTTAACCCCAATCTGGAGCGATGCACGCACACTGTTAGTGTGAAGAAATGACATACAAATAGCGAGTGTAAGACTTAGCTTGTCACGCACACTAAAGTTATAAACCTGGGCTGTATTTTTCGGTTATCTAGCAGCAAGAGGCTCTGTCTAGACGTATCTAAGCCTCAAAGCTTATACGCTATAAATATATTACAAATTCAAGAATCCTTTATTCAACAAGGCTTACACTCTGAACCTTTGATTATTATTACATTTTTATTATTTTTATTTTTATGGAAAAGGACGACAAACGAGCGTACGGGTCACCTGTTGTTAAGTGAGCCGCCCACATTTTCTTGCAACATTAGAAGAATCACAGGAGCGTTGCCGGCCTTTATGGAAGGTATACGCGCTTGTTTTGAAGGTACCCATGTCGTATCGTCCCGGAAACACCGCACAAGGAAATTCATTCCACAGCTTTGTAGTTCGTGGAAGAAAACCGCACTGTGGAGGACCGCCACACGCCTCCAGATGGTGGGGTGATATCCTAACTTGTGGCGTGTCGTGCGAACATATTTAGAACTAATTAAAATACGATTAAAGAAACTCATCGATCTCGGTATAGTTGTCATGTATTACTTTGAAAGAAATTATACAAAGAATCAAATTATGAGATATTCTAAAAATGCAAGCATTGTGTTCATTAAACATTAATAAACGTAATCAGCTTTAGAATTCAACATGTGGAACCGTACCATCAAATGCGGTTTGGAAGCAAAAAATAATTTGCGTCGCCATACAGAAGCAGATGTCAATACTACTGGACACGTGTTTAGATTTTAAAACAAACATTCTGTTAGGCGGATTTCTTAGCAGTTAAGAGTTTAATAACCCACATCCTCGGCCTGTGTGACTGGAATTGGGGACTTTGGACGATTGCGAAAAATGTACGGTTTAATTAGAACTTTATCCAAACATCAAAATATATAAAATGTAGTTAAACTATGAAACGTATGAATCTGTTACAATTTTGCTATTTTATCAGCTGATAGATGAAGAAGGGCTAAAAGATTCCAGAGCATAATTGGTCTCACGAACAAATTACTTTTTTGTGAAATTAAAAAAACAAATTAATATTGAAGTAAAATAGGCATATTATAAAACTAGTACTAGTTTTTATATGATATTAATAAGCCCTAACTACGACGAAGCCTTAAAACTACCAAAAGTGTCGTGTTAATGTGTAATGTGGACTTCCTTTCTGACTCTATTTTTAAACCTTAAAGTAAAAAAGTAGTCATGTAGTAAGATCGATTTATAGTTTAATAAGTGCATATTTTGGTATGAAGTTTTGCGATAGAAATACTTTCAAATATTTTTATTAATGAAAGTAAGGGACGAGACGAGCAGGTCGTTTAGTTGCCATTGCAATGCAGTGCCGCTCAGGATTCTTCAAAAATCCAAAAATTCTGAGCGCCACTATAATTGGGCTCGTCACCTTGAGACGTAATAAGATGTTAAGTCTCATTTGCCCAGTAATTTCACTAGCTACGGCGCCCTTCAGACCGAAACACAGTAATTTATTTTTATTTATTTTATTTTATTTGGAAAACTTACAGTGTTGCAATAACTCAATTACGACATAAAAGTGTGAACATTTTACACCATTTAAAAGTTTTCGCATATTGAGGTTTACATTATGTTTACATTACATTACTGCTTCACGGCAGAAATAGGCACCGTTGTGGTACGCATAATCTAGCCGGCACCCTGTGCAAAGGAGTCTCCCACTGTAAATAGAAAGAATTGCCGTCATATAAGTGGCTTTATTTTTGCAATTTCTTATTTAAATTTGACCAAAAACAAAATATTATATTATTGCACAATATGCTCAATAAGCAGTGCACCACAAGTTTACCATTCGTATAAGCAGATAATCACAAGATAAAAACTCTCTAAATTATATCTATAAATAGCCGACCCGACAGACGCTGTTCTGTGAAAAGAAAAAAAATAAAATGTAAGTATTCGGAAATAATGTAGTCTAAATCCATTGGAAACGTGTATTCTAATATTTTGATTTATTAAAAATGAAACAAAAACGTATTTTTGAATGTTCATACGTATAGACTACCGTTCCTTGCACCAACCACTTACCGCATCATATTGTGTAAAAGAGTAAAATATGTAACTTATTTAGAATGATAAGGATTAATATCCATAGCCATTTTTTTAAAGTATTAAAATGGATATAATATGTTGTCCTTAAGAGGTAGACATATGCCATCACGGACTTTTCTGTAGACCTATATAAGACACACAATTCCACTATGCATTATTTTGTTATATCTCAAAGGGTTTGCTCAGCGTTTTTGTTGATAGCCTAAAATAAAAATTTTCCATGACCAACAAATATCGTTAATGTTTAAAAAAATTATACAAAAATTTAACAACTTATATACTACAACCTTCATCGATAAACACGCTATCCAAAGGTGAAAACAGCATGAAATCTGTGCAGTACTTTTCTAGTTTATCGCGAACAGACAGATAAACAGCACCGAGGACTTTGTTTTATAATATTATGTAGTAATAACAATTTGTTATCACAATATCATCCATACAATGATACCTCGCGCATTTAAATAAAATTGTTAGTCAAATCGCTCGTAAGTCGATAGAGAATTATAATATCCGAAGGTAGGAGGCGAGTTAGAAGACTGGTCACGTGCCTCAACGGATATCGCGTCCGGTGGGAAAAAACTGTATTCCTGTTAGACTTTGTTACTTATCCTCAAGCACTTTGACCTGAAGATTATCCACCATTCTTACACGTTCATTAAAATGAATATCAATGAAATTATTGCACTTTATATGCAAGACAACGGATCAATAACATTTTGTACCGTAATAGACTAAAAGATTTATAAGGTAAGTGAACTTTTAGATCTACTGTGCAAATTTAATTTAAAATTTTAACAATGGAGATATGAAAATTATGTTCTAAGTTTATTATATAAAATGTACCAGCTTAAGGCAGGACCATACAATTACTTAATTCTTGAAAAACCCAAAAATTCTGAGTGGCACTACAATTGCGCTCATCACCTTGAGACATAAGATGGTAAGTCTCATTTGCCCAGTAATTTATCTAGCCGGCATCCTATGCAAAAGAGCCTCCAACTGGGTTGAATACCAAGACCCATGAAGTAGCCCTTAACCTTAGCTAACCTAATAAACAATATGTTATGTTTTTAAAGTGATAACCCTCACTTCTAGGAATAATACACAAATAAAATTTGAAAAACAAAATTTTATAAATGATGGGGGACTCGACTTTTATTTGTGTATTAAACCTAGAAGTGAGGGTTATCACTTTAAAAACATAACATATTGTTTAGATTTATAAGAGCGACATCCCTAGTCAATTTCCTAATATGCAAATATTGGGGTTGAGCTGGTTATCAACTGTAAAGTAGATCCCGTAGATGAAGCCACAACTTGAGAGTCGAACACAGCAAACAAGATTTTATAACGAAGCGTTACTCGAACGGTTGGCTCAGTTGGTTAGAGCACCGGCACGGAACGCTGGAGGTTGTGGGTTCGAGTCCCGCAATTTTCAGTAAAAAATAAGACAATAGGTGCTTTACTTTAATAAAATTGAATAGGTACAATGATATGAACATAATATATACATAATATATAAGTACTTCCTAGAATGTATCTTTATGATGCAAGGAGCCATGGACTGGAATGGAGCCAAATTGAATTTCCGATTATGATAACTACAATACTTTACTACTGAATGAAATGAGACCATTTGCTGAAGATAGCTGTGTGGTTCATTTGAGTTTATAGAATACAATAGAATAATTACGCTTAGATTCCAAATTTTATTTTGTTTATCCGTTTTATATGATTATTGTTAATCTATTAAGAGCGCAAGGATGTCTTTATATAATTAAGATAAACCTGTTTCCGGTTATTAAATTATTTAAAACATAATAATAAGGTTGTATACGACAGTCTCATATATTACTAGCTGACCCAGCAAACGTTGTATTGCCGATATTAAAATCGCGATACAAAAGTAACTGTTGATCGTAGATGGTTGAAAATTTTAAGTTGTATGTATTTTTAATGCTGACTCATATTCAAACAAATTTAAAAAAAAAATGCGTGGACCACCCTTAACATTTAGGGGGATGAAAAATATATGTTGTCAGATTCTCAGACCTACCCAATATGCACTCAAAATTTCATGAGAATCGGTCAAGCCGTTTCGAAGGAGTTTAACTACAAACACCGCGACATGAGAACTTTATATATTAGATGATAAAAAATCGCATTCATATGCAAAAAATAGCAAATGTTGGATGGAGGTTTGTTATCCTGTAAATAGCTATTATATTATATCTAAGTAAAAAGTTATCATAGTAACTTAAGATTTAAAGAACATATTTTGTGGTAATTATCAAGTTATCTGATTAGGTATAGTCTTAGCTTTTGACATTTCTATTATAGAAGTAGAAAGACCTATTTGCACCTACTGATACCAAAATAATATCGAATATTTATCAGCGAATTATATTCATGATTCTAAAATAAAGCATTGCTTATAGTATAAATAACTGTTAGAATATTTGAATGTATTATGTAGGTGGCGAAAAAGCAAAATACTTTATTAAGCAATACATAAAACAATTTTATTTATTTATAATATTAACATCTTTAAAACACAAATAACTTTATGTAAATTAATAGTATAGATTTAGAAGCATAAATATTTTGTAATTATGAATTGACTTTATATCTAATTGAGTGCCAAATGTAATTAACTTCCAAGCCTCGGCTTACTACTAATTATTGTATTAAATTGCTTAATTATAATATCGGTTTGTTAATAATCGCTTATATTTCCTTGATTACATATTATTAAGTTTCTGTTCTTTAATCAAGTTTTATGGTTTTAAAGTCAAATATATTTAACTAGAGCTAATAACCTCAAATTATTTATTGAAACCCTAAGATTAATGATTGGTCTCCGCTGCGATAAAACTAGATACCGTAGGCGTAGTAGCAAAGTACGGTAACTAATACTACGCCAAATTGGGCGTACTCGAGCCAATCTCGAACAATGTGTGACGTTGACGTGCCACACGTTCTGTTAAACTTTGCTAATAATTAAAACTAAAATACGGGGTTACGTAGTTAAAACTTTGTAAAAATAATACTACAAGAAATAAGAAAGACACTGGAATCACATTAGGTATTTTGTATGTTATTAATTTAAATTTAAAATAACACGAAGCGTATGTTACAAAACTTGTAAGATGCCATTGAGTGTCAAGATGCCACGCACACAAGTATCTAATAGTTGCCATGATAAAAAAGCTATAGTTCCTAATTAGTGCGGTATTTAGTTGGAGCTCAGCGGAGACCAATCCTTAATCTAAGTATTTAAATTATTGTATTTTCAGAGGACATTAGTCCAGAATTTGTAATTATTAATCTTTATGGCACTAAATAATGAATTTTTCAACTTTATCAAAATCATTGTTACACAAACAAACAATTTCATCGGGGATTAAATTAAAAACATATTTTATATTTTATAAATCATCAATTTATTTATTGTATAAATAACATATTATTACTAATATCCATATAGATTCATCACTTTCGCTATTTACAATATTACAATATACTACAGCAGTCTTTAAAAAATTTAATTCGAAACCTAATATGCATAGAATAACAAACAGGCGAAAATAGGTTCATTTAAATAATTTTGGTTTAGCACTTATGAACGAATAATTACAATATTTACAATGGTCGCTTACAAACTAGATATTTACATAGTGACTGGAAATGACCTGTTATTTGTCGGTCTAGACTAGGTATGCTTGCACGGAGTTACCCGTGTCTACTAGGGGGGGTGGAGGAGGCCATTGGCGATGATCTCTTCTCCGTCCTGGTGCCATACCTTGCTCTAATGAGGAGTAATCGGAATCTATGGAGGAATAAATATGATCTGATATTGGACGCCCATCAGGACCATACGCTACTCCTTGAGTTTGACGTATAGCAGACGGCGATTGCCTAACTTCTGTGCTGTAATCAGGAGGAGCTGTCGCACTTTGTCCACCAAGCACAGGCGATTTATCAGGATATGGCAATGTTCGGTTACCACTACTGGGCACGGAAGAATCTAATGTATACGTATTGATATTCTTTCTATAACTATGCGATCTAGTTTTGTGGTTCGGAAGCGACTCATCAGGCATCATGTACCTAAGCCTTTCCCAAAATCTTTTTTGTCCCCATCTTAAACGATAACCAGTTTTAAGGTACGGCCGTAAATCTGGGTCGCACATTGCATCCGCAATAACTGAGCATTCTTCTATTAGTACTAATTTATAAATGTTTCCTTTCAATGCTTCATGTAGCCCTTGTCGGAACTCATACCGAGACCACTCTGTTTGCATAAAGTTTCTCGTTAGCACCAGAATAATACGTTTGGATGCTTCCGCTGCCTCGACCACCGGCGGCGCACATTGCATATATTGTGCTCCGTGGTGTGGAATGTCCCTATAATGAAGACACAGCTGAAACGAGGGATTGCCATTCTCCAGTTCATTTGCTAATGACTGAATAACGAACTCTTCATCTTTGGGGCTGTAGCATACATACGCATCATACAGCTTTTCACTTTCCTCGAAAGAACTATTAATCGCAAACACTCGAATGCCACAATTCGTATACAACCAAACTCTGAGTGAGTCTCTAAATAGAAATAGTACGACAAGGGCTAATAAAATTAACATAAAACCGGTAAGAGTCGAGACCATCATGGGAACATAGTTTGATACCAACACATTTCCGATGACTGAATTATCAGCGTAATAATCGCTGCAGGCAGTACCGTTTAAATTAAGTTCTTTTTTCTGTGGCGGCTTCGCGTCGCCGTTCCAACACCATACGTCGGTTAAGTCAACTATTTTTTGTGCGTTCTCAGCTAAATACGAGGTAAGTTCTTGCATATATCGACATTTGCACGACCAAAGATTGTTACCAAGAGATAAAGCTTTTAAATTTACATTATTACTAAATATCCATACACCAAAATCAACTAATCTATTTCCATCAAGACGTAATATTTCTAAAGATTTTAACGACAAAAATGATATGTTTGCGATATGACTTATGAGATTATTTTGAAGAAACAATTCTTTTAAACTAATTAGTTGTTGGAATTCAAAGCCATTAATCACTTTCAGCTTATTATTACCTAAGTGTAATATTTCCAAAGCATTAAGCCCGGAAAATGTCAAATTTTGAATACCATCTATATTACTGTTATTAACATATAGCGATCGCATTTTTTGTCTGCCTATAAAAACATGATTTTGAAGTTCTTTGATATTGTTTCCATCAAGAAACACCTCAGTGGCATCCATAGGTATCTTATTTGGAATTTCAAGTGATAGCTGACCCGAGCAATCTACAACATTAGTATTCCATAACGGATCGTGGTAGCAAGTGCAATTCTGCGGGCAGGTCATTTCACAGTCACACGCATCATAATCACAACAATGACATATAGCAAAACAATGAGTTTCGTACTCACACAAAAAATCCGAGGTCTTAAGATTAGGTAAAGGTATATAAGTACCACTGCGAGTATTTTTCATCTTACACATCACATTTTCAAGATCCATCACACGCGGATACTGTCTCATTGCGGTCATGTTATTTATAATCGGTAGCCACTCCATATTACAGTCACATTGAAACGGGTTACCGCCTATGTAGAACTCCGGCAAACTTCTGTTACCGGGCACTGTTGATAAACGTAAACTGTTTAACTCCAAATGCACTATATCATTGGCATACATATCCACTCGCGTTAAGTTCTTTTTATCGAAAAATGTATTCACATGAATATTGCTTAAAAAGTTATTGTTGATAAAAAGTAATTCGACACTATTTGGAATGGCCATTGAAGATATTTCTATTATACGATTGTGACTAACATCTAATGTCTTTATATGGATTTGATCTTGTAATTTGTAATAATTACCTAAATGTTCAATAAAATTACCATGAATATCTAACCACTTTAAATTACTAGGCACAAACGCGTAATCGAACCACACAAGATGATTTTCCGATAGGTTGAGCCACAAAAGACTGGCCAGTGTTGAAAATACACCGTTGATATCTGTTAAATAATTTCCGTCCAATCGTATGGCTTCCAATTGAGCGTTTCTTGCAAAAGTACCTCTTTCAATTAATTGAATTTTGTTTTTTGCAATGTTCAGCACTTGTAAGCTTGGCAAATCCCAGAACATGCCAACAGTCAAATTGCCAATCTGATTATCGATCAGTCGTAATCCCGTTAATTGGTTTAAATTCTTGAATGAACCATTTCTAAAAGTGGATATCTGATTCTCTCCCAAGTCTAAAGTTTTCAATAATGGCAACTCCCACAAAGCATCCGGCACTTCCAATAATTGGTTTGAACTGAGATCCAGCTCCTTGAGATCGGAACAATTTTTAAAAGCCTTTTGATCAATATTGACGAGTAAATTATTGTTGAGAGTTAATTTACTCAGAACAAATAAACCATTGAATAAATTCTCATCTATTGTATGAAGACGATTCTCGGCTAGGTTCAAAGTATTGAGGTTATATAAAGGCAGAAAAGCATTGTCTTCTATGTATCCAATTGAGTTATTTTTCAAATTCAATATTTGTAAGAAAAACAAATCTTTAAAAGTTTTCCCGTCAAGTCTGGTTAGAGCATTGTTTGATAAATTTAAAACTATGAGCCGAATCAGACCGAGAAAAGTGCCATCATCAACATGATTACTGGTAAGTTGATTGCTTGATATATCCAAAACTATAAGTTGTTCAAGACGATGAAAAATTCCATTTGCTAGTTGGTATAGTGAGTTATCATTCAAATAAATTTCTCTCAACTCTCTAACGTTGGCGAAGAGGCCTTCAGGTAATGTATGTAAACGATTATGTGATATGTTCAGGACTCTCATAGACACAAGGCCGTTGAAAGCTTCACTTGATATGTCTGTGATATTGTTATGCTGTAGATACAAATGTTGCAAACTTCTTAATTTAAATAGTTCTGTATCTGCTGGCAACGACTTTATTTCATTATGACTCAAGTCAAGATTATGAATATTAGAACCACATCCTTCCCCGAATCCTATTTGTCCAACAGTTCTTATTCTATTATTCGTCAAATTTAACGTATTCAAGTTTTCCAAAGAACAGAATACGCCGGAAGGAACGAACTTGATATTATTTTGAGCCAGATCCAGTGACTGCAATTCCGATAATCCATTGAAAGAGTTTAAAGATAGCTCTAGATTCTTAGTAGAGCTCCACTCAAAGTTCTTTGATCTTACTTTTAACTTTTTTAGTCTCTTTAAGTCGTGGAAAGTGTTGTTTGGTATCTGAAGAAGTTTGCAGTTGCTGATAGATAGTTCTGTGAGACTTCCCAAAGAGCTAAAATAATGCGATCTTAAGGTGCTTTCGAAGAAAAGCAAATGATTGCATTCGATAGCTAATCGCGGTACATCGTAAGACGCTGTGATAATGCTACTTCCGTCAACATCTAGAGTGCGTATTTTACACAAGACGCTACTATCAAAGTCTCTCTCATTTACATGCACACATTTATCCGATCCGTGTGTAAATATGGCCAATCCAAGGTGTAACACCACAAAAAACACAAACGTCACAGGGTACATATTCACGAACATTTTTTCCATAGTGTAATGTCTCATAAACACTCCCCGTGGGTCGATATCACCATTTCCAAAACTAAGTATGTAGACCACTTTAACTCAGCAAAACTTGTAAACATTTCACTCAACTGAAGTCCAAATTATATAGTTCATAATTAACTTTAGATAACACCAATTTACTTGTACGATAGTTTGAAAGATTATGTTATTAAGTATTAATATCGTGTGCGACACGTCGTTGCGATATGGGGCAATACCTCTTCGCGCCGCGGTTGCGTTGTAACTGACTACGACACGAAGCACGGCATTCTCGGAGCAGTCGACGATATGACACCCTGCCACCCTTCCCCCGCAAAAGCTCAACTTCTCTCAAGTAAAGGCTTTGCGCGACATCTAGTGACAAATAGCACAAAAGAGAAAACGGGTCCATTCATATTTCATTGCTTTACCTGCGCATAACAATAGCTTTGTTGTTATACATTAGAAAGGATATAAGTCCGTGCCGTTGTACAATAATCATGCTGTACACATTATATTATTGAATATCTAAAGAAGTTTAATTTTAGGACGCAATTTATCGAAAAGAATGCAAATTTTGTATATTTTGTAATTCAGAATTACATAAAAATTTTTGAGTGACTTATAATTAGTTATACTTAACTCGATTGGCCATTTTGATCAAAAGTTATAAAGAGGAGTTCCCTTTGTACTCCTTATTATATTAGCATTAGTTTTTTAATTCTTCACTATTTTTTATTAAAAAAAATTTTCCTGTAAGTTGCCAACGGACAAGTAAGGGGAAAACTTGGTGATAGGTGATCACCTCCACCTACTATTGATAAGCCAAAGACCAAGTATTTATTTTAACTTTGACTATTTTGACATTTATTTAGTAAACGATGGATTTATCAACGACTATTAATAATTGATTTTTATGGGTGGGTACAAACATGGTTATATTACTAAACTGATGGGTACCGAGTAAAAATCCCTACAGAAATCCACAATACGAGAGGAAGTAAATCTCACTAAGACTTCAAGGAGACTAGAAACTAAATGGCTGCGATATTAAGAATTTAAATTTTGAATATTTTATCCATTTTGCATTTCTAATTTATATTCTATAGATTATTAAAAAAACCAATGGATTTCTGTTCATTCTGGTATACCTTTTCTGAATTGGTTTTATAGGTTGTGGGTTATAGAATGAGCTTTAATATAATGGTCGTAGTCAAGCGGCCGCCCGCGTGACTACGATTCTTTAAATTTTTAATCGACCATTGAATGGATTAAAAGCTGTATCTTGATTGAGTTTAAAGGCCAGCAACTTATCCCTTGACACATGTTGTAGCGGATATCCATGGGCGGTTGCCTCACCTCTCCCCATCCCGTGGGCCTCTTGCCCGTTTGCCTCTCTTATATAAAAAAAAGTACATAGTCTTTTTTTTCATAAAATTTCCTCTGCTATTTCTGTTGTCATGCGCTATTTGCTTATTATATTAAAATACTTTCAGCAAAAACTGTTCTGGTATATATGTACCGTCTTACAATAATAATAATAATATTGACACATTTTACACAAATTATTTTGCCCCAAACTAGGCTTAGCATATAATATTATGCATTTAGTAATAACCTAATATTATCATTCTTCATAATTATTAACAATTTAATTTAAAAATAAAGTAATTGTACTATAGGCTCATGAACTTGCTATGAAACAAAGTAACCTTTTTGGAAACCGTTCCAGTACCTCTACTCGCCGATAGATGGCAATACATTTATTGTATCTTAACTGCAGGTTTTGTATTTCTGTTATGATAAATATATATATTTTTTTATAATTGACTTTATATTTAAACACCGTAATAAATGATATTAGTATTGATCTTAGGTTGTACCTATTTATGCTTCATTTGTTCACAAAATGTAAACATAAGTATTTATCTGTTTATAGAATTTTATTTATAAGTTATGCACATACTGTCTATGGACAGTGTTTCATTAAAAAATAAGAAAGATAAATAACAAATTCACCAATACCTTATATAAAATAAGCCAGATGTAAGTCAGTAGAACATCGTCTTGAGTAACGTTTAATCGCATCGGCGAACAAATCTTCGTTTGATCTTTTTTTTTATTTGTAGCTTCGCTTATGTCAAAATCAACAATATGTAAGCTTCTGTAACTTTTTAATACTTTATTACTAAGTGTCAGTATTCTATTAAGTTTTACCGATAATATTTGAAATAATACTCTTAGAAGAATAATCGCGGTTGGCCGCTTAGACAATGGAGTACAGCTTGATTTGTTTAGCTTATTATTATTTATCTTAAGGAAAAACCCGTGAAGTTTTAGAAAGTGCCCTAGTATTCAGTTTTGCGGAAAGTGAAACCGCATTGCAAAGTAGTAAAACTTGTCGTGTATTCAAATGGAAAAACAATTTGCTCAGCTTTTGTTCGGTACTGAAAGTACAAGTAAGGTAAGGTGTTTGAACTAAATTAAATTATTTTATTTCTTATTATTATTATTATTATTATTATTATTATTATTATTATTATTATTATTATTATTATTATTATTATTATTATTATTATTATTATTATTATTATTATTATTATTATTATTATTATTATTATTATTATTATTATTATTATTATTATTATTATTATTATTATTATTATTATTATTATTATTATTATTATTATTATTATTATTATTATTATTATTATTATTATTATTATTATTATTATTATTATTATTATTATTATTATTATTATTATTATTATTATTATTATTATTATTATTATTATTATTATTATTATTATTATTATTATTATTATTATTATTATTATTATTATTATTATTATTATTATTATTATTATTATTATTATTATTATTATTATTATTATTATTATTATTATTATTATTATTATTATTATTATTATTATTATTATTATTATTATTATTATTATTATTATTATTATTATTATTATTATTATTATTATTATTATTATTATTATTATTATTATTATTATTATTATTATTATTATTATTATTATTATTATTATTATTATTATTATTATTATTATTATTATTATTATTATTATTATTATTATTATTATTATTATTATTATTATTATTATTATTATTATTATTATTATTATTATTATTATTATTATTATTATTATTATTATTATTATTATTATTATTATTATTATTATTATTATTATTATTATTATTATTATTATTATTATTATTATTATTATTATTATTATTATTATTATTATTATTATTATTATTATTATTATTATTATTATTATTATTATTATTATTATTATTATTATTATTATTATTATTATTATTATTATTATTATTATTATTATTATTATTATTATTATTATTATTATTATTATTATTATTATTATTATTATTATTATTATTATTATTATTATTATTATTATTATTATTATTATTATTATTATTATTATTATTATTATTATTACTATTATTTTTTATTATTATTAACAAAAACACAAAAAAAAAACATTATAATCAACCTAAAATTTTGTCACAATAATTGACGTTGTTATATCATGGTATACTAGATATAAAATAGTATGCCGATCGATCGGCTTCATTTCTTGCAATTGTATGGCCTGGTTTTAGTGACATTGTAATGTCACGGGTACACTATAGTGATATAGTGATATTGTAAGACAATGATATTCTGACAATTATACTTGTCGTTAGTTTATGAGCGAATCGAACAAATCGCGACTGTAAGACGTAGCCTGTCACGTACACTAAAGTATAATTCCTGGGCTGTTTTTATTAGCTATGCAACAGAAAGTGACTTTTTTTTTTATAATAATAAGAGACGAGACGGACAGGACGTTCAGCTGATGGTAAATAATACGCCCTACCTATTACAATGCAGTGTCGCTCAGGATTCTTGAAAAACCCAAAAATTCTGAGCGGTTCTAAAATTCCGCGCGTCTCCATGAGAGTTCTGATGTTAAGTCTCATTTGCCCAGTAACTTCACTAGCTATGGCACACTTCAGACCGAAACAGTAATGTTTAGGCATTACTGTTTCACGGCAGAAAAAGGCACCGTTATGGTACCCATAATCTAGCCGGCATCCTGTGCAAAGGAGCCTCCCACTGGTGATCTAGACGTATTTATCTAAAGGATCGTAAGTATCTAAACGAATAAGTATAACGTTTATTTATTTATATTTTATAAGGACTATCAAAAATTGTTACATCAAAAAAAAATACTTAAATCTATACAATTACACATTATTACTTGTACAACTTATTATAGCAGTCATATTATTTGCCAAAAAAAATTAAAAGTAAAAAATAAAAAAAAAACCCATACTAGTAATTCTCATAATATATATATATCGGGTTTGAACCCGGGAAGTTTTCGTATCTCTCATATAGATTGAAACATTATAAGTGCCGTCTGGGACGACGTTATGCAAATAATAAAAGATTTACGTTTGTATGAGACACTTTTAAGTCAATCATCCATTTCAAGAAATGTCTTACGAGGGAAACACGGATTCTTCCTGTATACTATTTACATAAATCAATTCAATGTGCTCATAAAAGCCATCAGAAGATCTCGGCTTTGAAGACACACCAGGCATTTGCATTTAAAAATACTTTTTAAATCTTTAAGTTGATTCCGCTCTGGCTTCAGAATTGGTGTATTAAAATTTTTACATTGCTTTAGGAATTACATCCGATAGCGATTTTCTTTGACGAGAATATAATTTAATTTAATAGGTAAAATACATTCAATGGATTAAAACACGTATAATTATAACATAAAATGCTGATAATGACATAGGGTTAAGTAAATAATGTTTATTTAAAGAAAAATGAGCGGTATTTACTTTTGCTTGATATCACATATAAATAAAAATAAATAAGAAAATTGAAACAATTTTTTTTTTAAATTTACAATCCATAATGCAGATAACAATACATATTTGTTCCGAAGTTCTGCATGTTTTCAGCATGCTTGATTCCCAGTCTTCAGAGTGATACATCAATTTAAAAGTTCCATACGCAATGAGAAAAACAGGACGTGTTAACATGAGTATTGTATGGTATGGTATAGAGGCTCTTGTTTTCGCAATCAAACGTGCAGTATTGGTCAGTTACTCCAACCAGCCCAGCTCCTTCCAGACATTCCTATAGCCCAGTGGTTAGTGACCCTGCCTACTGAGCTAGAGGTCCCGTGTTCGAATCCCGGTAAGTGCAAGCATTTATATGATGAATATGAAAGTTTTTTCCGAGTTATGGATCTTATAAGTATTTATTTATGTTTAAGTATGTATATTGTATTAAATATATCGCTGTCTTGTAGCCATAGTACAGGCTATGCCTAGTTTGGGGCAAGATAATTTGTGTAAAAGTGTTTTAATATTTCTTATTTATTTATTTCTGGGGTGTTCACAGACTTCTTGGAGCGACCTCGTATTAATTAAGGTTTTTGGCCATTGGTTGGCCACCCCCGCATATTTCAGGGTTACGTGAGTGACCGTTTTGTCCTCGGCTAGACAGCCTCTGCACTTAGGACTGTCTGTTAAGCTAATTGTGAAAAGGTGTTTGTTTAGTGATGATGACCCTTTAGGGTGCCCATTATTATTCGGATGTCATGTCTATTCAGGCTGATAAGTCTACGTGTGGTAGTATGGAAGTCACATGCCACTGTAGAAATTTAATTTGTACCTAAATTTATGGATGCTGTAGAATTCGAACCCACGCCTCTCGCATTCTTCCCAACTACATCAACCATCTGAATAACGCATAATCGATACGTCTGGTATGTATGAAATTTAAGAAATATTTCGCTGATTCTAATCCCAGAAGTGGTCCCTAAAAATAACAAATGATTTAGTCACATACTGTCAAATATGTGAGGGCTACTGTTAAGATATTCTACAAGGGCGCCTTATACTACCGCCAAGCAGTATCGTGCAAGCAATATTTATGTTTCGTTTACAGTCAGGTATGATTAAAAGCCTTAATCGTCTCGAAATTTTTTCATATAGTAAAACGTTATGTTTGGCTACAAAATTTAAAAAAAAATCACAATCCACCTTAGACACTATCATTAAAACACATTTGTTTTAACTCACACAACGTCATTAAGTCTGTTTGTCCAGTAATTTCACTAGATACCCCTTCTAGACATAGACCAGACCAGACAGATAGAGATATAGACCCTTCAGACCGAAACATAATAATGCTTACACATTACTGTTTCACGGTAGAAAAAGTCGGTTAAGTCGGTCAAATATAAGTTAAATTTGAATTATGAGAGATTTAAATAAATTTCTTCACTTTTTGTATAACTTCTCTATTCGCAGAGTTCTCTCTAGAATCAAAGTTATGGCATACTTAGCCGTAAGTAGAAAATGCAAAGCAGTGGACTATTTGAGAAACATTTTATATTCTATGCTAGCATAACATCCATATTGGGATTATGATGCGCTGCACGAACTAACTTCGGACACCGGTATAGATTTTAAATGCAGATACAAGATATATTCTCGCTAGTTCTGACTATACATAAATACAATCGAAACAAGTCACAGAAACTTATTTATATCGTTTTAGTTTTTTGATAAAATATACATAAAAATGACATTATGAACCAACGCTAAAAGAAGTAACTCCAAACACAAACTGGCGAATAGTTCACTAAAATCTTGCAGTTTTACAAGAATAGATATAATTTAGAAAAATTTGATGATATTGCATTTAACTCGTAACATTTATCTCACTGGACGGTCACGGGGCTGTCTTATCCACTATCATTATATTTATAATGTTAAGCTGATAGTCATTTTAACAGGGAGAACGAGAAAGTGTCGTACTTAATGGTTCTTTTCAAAGCTTTCTGAAATTCTCTAATACTTACCTAATATTAGAAATCAGAATGTGAGTTTGTGTCTGTTAGGTTGGTATGGGTATAAAATGTTAAACTCGCGTCAGGAAATGTGGCCTGATCGAAAATTCGTAAGACAGACGTTGAAATTATGGATGAAAGACTTACTGTCTTATTCATAATGACTAAGCGGAGATTTAAAACATCGCTAATATACGCTTGTTAAAAAATGGTATTCATAATCGCATATTAGAGCTAAAACACACGGTTTTTGGACCTACGGTTAAATCATTGTGATTGCGAAGCCAAAGCACCGTGAGGTCGAGGGATCGAATCTCAGCCGTGAAATACATATTTGCAGTTTAATTATTTGGTTTTTAAGCTTTTTCATTAGCGACTCTCCATAAGGCGATAGTCAAACTTCTATTTCCTTGTTCAAGTTTTCACTTCATAAGATAAAATTATATAGTTTTATTTAGCAGTTGAGTTCTTAAGAAATTCTTTATAATCCAAAGCAAATATAATGCACTTGGCTTATTCTTAAAGATTCTCACACTGATAAAAATAAACTCACGATTCCTAAATATCCTCGCGATAATTATATTTCTAAACGAAACTTAACCCTTATATTGCATCCGGTCTTACACTTAAAGGCTTATCTGACCCTTCGTTAACACTTCTCTGAAATGCAATTGTTATTTTTTATTTTCGTTGGGCAAAGATGACTCACGCTTAAGACAGACCCTTCGATAAGTGTTGTCCTAATCCTAGATTAGGATTGTATTTAGTTTCCCACACATTTGCACTTTGCTTAAATGTTCTATGTGATTTCTGTTATCTTTCTTATCACCTAAAGTCTAAACTAACGATGTCTTATACATACATTCAAATTGCTAATATTTTTAAGCGGAAAAAAAATAATTTTAATGATCGTTTTATTAGTCTGAGAATCCTTAAGTACAAATCAACTGCATTATATTTGCTTTAGGTTTTTTTTTATTTAAAAAAAACAGTATACTAAGTTATTTCTTTTATTGAAATTAAGAACGAGACGAGCAGGAACTTTAGCTGATGGTATTTGATACTCCCGGCATATTTCAATGCATTACCGCTCAGGATTCTTGAAAAACCCAAAAATTCTGAGTCACCTTGAGACATAAGATGTTAAGTCTCAATTGCCTAGTAATTTCGCTAGCTACGGCGCCCTTCAGACTGAAACACAGTAATGTTGACACATTACTGCTTCACGGTAGAAATAGGCGTCGTTGTGGTACCCATAAACTAGCCGGCATCCTTTGCAAAGGAGCCTCCCACTGGTACTCCCATATATTACCGATTTTAGGTATTTAATAGGATTACAATATTATTTTAGAGATAAAAATAGATTTAATGTAAAAATGTTTACGAAACAAAAGGACTTCAATCCTATCAATACGTAACACATATACATAATAGCATTTTATTAATATTAAAGGTAAATGTTTGGATAAGATTTCTATTAAATTAAATTTTTATCAAGTTATTTTATACTTTTCAGTTTTTGAAGTCGGTTTTTAAAGCGTTGTTTATTTTTATAGATATTTTCTTTAATACTTGACATAATGCGGATTTTCTTGTCAAATAATCAAATAAAATAATTGATTTAAAACACATTACTAACTCAGGACTCAATATACACACAGTTCGGTCCGTTTATTTCGTCCAAAAGCCAAAGTACAGAAAACAATAAGATGTTTACGGCGCCCTGAATTGAACAAAGTCTCCTATTACGTACACCAAACCGCCGGTAATATCTTGACATCATTATACCCGCAATCGCTTGACAATGTAGATGCGATCCCCGTTTGAGGGCAAAGCTAAATTTGTATGGAGAACTTTACTCAATGAAATTCCGCTTTACTTAGTTTTGAATTTAAATGACATGAGTATTAAGTATTTATGTGAATTGTTGTTTGCTTTCGCGGAATAGCATTATGAAAGACTTAATTGTAAACATTAAGTGTTTTTTAAATTTATATATTATGAATTGTGTCTACTAAGAAAATCATTTTTATGGTAGAGGACGAGTAACGGGTAACCCGATATGAATTGATCACCTCCACCCACACAATCCTGTGACAGAGGAATCAAAGGAGCGTTATCAACCCTTTTATATACAATCTTAATATAAAATTAAAAATATTTTGAGCAAATTTTCAATGAATATTGAATATATTTCTTGTAGTCGTTATCAAATCAAATTCATTTTCAACATTCAAATCCACACTTACAATTGATACAGCTTCTTCAATTTGAAAATTATATGAATTACAATCTGTGTAAAGTGGTGCAACAAAACTATTTAAACGTCAAATTCTAAATAACTTACACAAGTAAATCAAAAATAAAAAAATCCACAAACACAGCAAATAAATAGAGGTATTATGCGAGCATCGTATTGATGAATATACACGATGCGAGACTCGAACCCACGACCTCCGGCGTTCCGTGCCGGTGCTCTTACCAACTGAGCCAACCGTTCGAGTACCGCCTCGTTACAAAATTCTGTTTGCTTTGTTCAACTCTCAGGTTGTGGCTTCATCTACAGGATCCACTTTACAGTTGATAACCTGCTCAACCCCAATATTTGCATATTAGGTAGTCCCGCATCGATCATAAAATTATGTTTATCAAATTTTATTTGTGTATTAATCCTAGAAGTGACGGTTATCACTTTAAAAAACATAACATATTGTTTAGATGAATATACAGATATACTATAAAACTATTTTCTGGTAATCCTCTTTGCGAATATGTCAAACCAAAAGTTGTGTTTACTTATTTATATTTTAAAATTCTTTTTTAACTCAGAGATTACATAGGTTACCTTACGTTCCGTTACAGAATTGTATATTTAGGGTTGGTACCTACTTTCTATCCAATTTTTAGGTCTTTGATCGTATTTTTTTTTATCGAAAAAGAGGACAAACAAGCGTACCTGGTGTTAAGTGATCACCGCCGCCCACATTTTCTTGAAACACCAGAGTAATCACAGGAGCGTTGTCGGCCTTTAAGGAAGGTGTACGTGCTCTTTATGATGGTCCCATGTCGTATCATAGTGGATTATAATTAATTAATTAATAAGTTTCTTTTTATTTCTATGTTTATGATATTATGGATCACATTTTTTAACATCGTTTAACTACAAAATATTTAAATACTTCATGGACACGTTACCATACAAAATGGTTAAAAATAGATAAAAAAAAGTGTGTATGCACGCAAGAAGTTATACTTCTTTGGCCTAAGCAAAAATCGTTAAAATGATTTATTCCTCTTACTATTCTACGTTATAAGAAAGAACAATTTTGTAAAAATCTTGCAAAGATGGCTTTGACAATTAATTATTAAATAATGAATACGGCTGTATGGGCTTGAACTCTTTGCCTGTCCTTTGGAAGGAATAGTGGATGAAGAAACCAAAAAAAAAATAACGAAAACAAAAAATTTTTAGGAACCAACTTCAATCTGTTACTTTTGTGTTACAGTGATGCGCGCGCATCTTAAAATTTCAGTCTCATCATTTTTTCATAACGCGCCTCAAGAAGTACAACTTCAAAAACTAAAAGTAAACTTGAATCAAATATTATGTTTTAAAAAGAAGCGAAAGTTTTAGTGTTATCTTTAATCTAAGATTGAAATTATAATAAAATTGTATTCACGCACAAATACTTCCATGTTATTGTAACATTATGAGTAGTTTCATATCTTCGGTTGTTTCCTGGCCGTTCTATATCCCTTTTGAAGACATTAACATCTCAGTACACTAATAAATAGGGTCGTAATGATTGCTATTGTCTTGCGAAGTTATACGTTATTAGATGTTAATGATTACTGCGACAAATGTAGTGAATTATAACAGTAAATAATTTTATGTAAAGATATATTATTTATTGAAGCTTATATTTGAAACAAATTCGTGTGCAAATTCGTTACTTGTACTTTTATAATTTCTTAAATTGAATGTTTGTATTGAACATGTTCGATGGACAGATGGCCGGTGGGGCAGAAAAGTCTTCGAATGACGACCACGTACCGCAAGACGCAGTGTTGGAGGCACCGCATAAGATGGAGCGACGAGATCGTCGATCGTCGATACGATCTTGATCAGATGGTCAAGATCGCTGGAATACATTGGATGAGGGCAACGCAGGACCGATCGTCGTGGAGATCCTTGGCCAGCGGCCAGATGCCAGCAGCGGACGTCTTCTGGCTGATGATGATGATGATTGGGAATATTGGATACTATATTAAAATTATTAAGTCAATATAACACCCAAACAATGGAAGGAATTATAGGTTAATACTATTTTTTGTAAGTTAGATGACTTTTTGAGTAATGGGCTGGAGAAAACTAATGAAGTAATCCAATGTTATAGAAACTCTGTCAAAGCCATCAGGGATAGGTACCATATTTGAGGTATCTAAGGTGTACGATTTCTATTATATGTCTCATGCTTCTGTATGATTTTTGGCAAACCTCGGCCAAAGATTTTAGTTCCTCATAATATCGCTCCTCGTCTATCTCAAATCTTTTGCGGTGGTAAATTATGTAATTTGGGCTATGTAGTTAATTGATTCCCATGTGTGATATATATTACCTCTACTAATAAATATCGCCTGTTTTCATGTTCCTCAAGCTTATTGCTGAACACAACTTACCCGAGCCTGTAGGATTCCGGTATTTGTTGTGACTGTTCACAATTTAGTTAATGTTTATTTAATTTACATTCAGCTTAGCAAAATTGCTTTGTTTATTCAACTTTGTTGTGTTATTGATAGGAGCGGCGCTTGGAAACAAATTAATCAAGATTAATCGCTGACAGTTGAGCTCCACCCAATGAATAGTAATTAGGTCGCCAACTCGGCAATCACGTATATTTTTACAAAAAAAAAAACGACCGTTAGAGAACCAAGAGGGTAAACAAAGAAACTCGATTTACTACCCTTCAGGAGCTTAGGGGGCGTATTAAATTTGCATTAGGCTAAATTGAAATACGCCCTCAAATGAGATCTACAAGGGAAGAGTAATAATGTCGTCAATTGGTGAGAATATTCAGCGTCATGCCGTGTCTGTTTGATTAATTGAATCATTTTTTATCCCCTGGAAGTATTGGGGAATTTGTCAAACTTACAAAGGGTGCATAACTTTCTTTATTATATGTAAATCATATTTCTTAGATGCGTATTATTTTCTTACATGAAATACGATTCATTCTCATGGCTCTTTTGTAAGATAATAATTAGTTAGAATGCACTAGACCCACCATTTGAATGCCCTTGAAATATTAATCCCCAATGAAATAACTTTTAATAACATTACTAATTATAAAATTGTAGAATAGAAGACCTTAACAAATATGTATATTTTTTACTATATAATTTCACCAGTGGGAGACTCCTTTGCACAAGAAGCCGGCTAGATTATGGGTACCACAACGGCGCCTATTTCTGCCGTGAAACAGTAATGTGCAAACATTACTGTGTTTCGGTCTGAAGGGCACCGTAGGTAGGAAACTTACTGGGCAAATGAGACTTAACATATTATGTCTCAAGGTGACGAGCACAATTGTAGTTCTACTCAGAATTATTGAGGTTTTCAAGAACACTGAGCGGCACTGCATTGTAATTGGTAGGGCGTATCAATTACCATCAGCTGAACGTCCTGCTCGTCTCGTTCCTTATTTTCACAAAAAAATTATTAACCTTCTTCTTTCTTCTTTAACGCCAAAAAATGTTGAAAATAGCCAAACGACACCCGGACACTAGCGTACTATTTCAGCGCGCCTGGTAAGCGCTAACAGCGACATGCTAGTTCATATCAACAAACATACAAGAGCATTTGTCGAAAACTCTTAAATATATTATTTATTTATTTTTTGCAGAGGAGGAAAACACATTTACGTATTGAAGACCCCGAAATGGGGTGCATATGTCGGACTCGGATGTCAAATGGCGAAGGCAGACACCCCCTACCGACTAAAAACCTCCTATATGCTATCAGCCCAAAGGTTTTTGCTCAAGGTTGAGCGGTTGGAGCCAAAATAGAGTGCCGTTTCTTCAGCGTATTGAGTGAGCTTGGGAATAGCGACACTAGAGTCAATCGTGAAGAGCGATAAAAGAGTGGGAACGAAGACTGAGCCATGTGGCACACCAGACCTGATGGGTCGGGGCGAGGATAGGGTACCCTCTACGCATTATCGAAAGGTGCTGTCAGTAAGGTAGGCTCGTATGGTGATTTCATTTTGTATTCGTCCCATCAATGACGTCATTCTTCAACTATTGCATTTCATAAAATTTATTTATTGCTTAAAATAAATTATCTGTGATAGCATTTCTAAATAATGTGATAAATTTTATCCATAAAACTACATTACATTTAAAATATATTACTTTTTAACTGGTTATAAATCTACGCCTAAAAAGGCTATATTTTCATTTATACATTAAATTTGAACAAACATTAAGGAGAGTTCTTATAATCCGGGCTTCATACTCAAGAGGGACCACTTCTGGACCTGCAAATTATTTATTAATTTCGCGGATTTATTCATTGCGTGTTATTGCTTTACGCAATAAAGTATAAGAGATGGTGATTTTTAGAAGTAAGACACGTCTGGTAATATTTAAAATAAATACAACATTCTTCTTTTTATTAATGAATTTTGAATCCTTTCATCCACAAGATGGGACAGTTGTTTGTTTGAGGTGATCCCTCCTAGCAAGTCTCTTTCAAACCATCTTGCCAATCACGATGATGATAAATTACTTCAGAAAATATTTTATGTCAGTCATCAATTTCGAGCACGTTACTTGATGGTAGTCGACCTTCATCCTTTATAGTCATCAGCTCATATACGTCACCACCGAGGAATTCAAGCCACCCTTCTGCGTAATTCTACACAAAATTTGAATTTCTTAGCCGGTCTGTGTAAGTTATAGTGTGCCCCAATCTATGCATCACCAGCACGTTCATAACATGTTTGAGATTTCAGCGATCGTTTTTTTATTATTTTAACTTGAAGATAAGGATATAGGATATTCAAAAATTATAGCTTAAGCGAACAATCCGCACTTGCATTCATAAACTATGAGACATTGGCTTTGAATTTATTCATTAGTTATTGCTACCGCACAGAATATATCTACCTGAATAAAGACTTTTTTTATGGAAATACGGAATGAGACGAGCAGGACGTTCAGCTGATGGTAATTGATACGCCCTACCCATTACAATGGAATGCCGCCAGGATTCTTGAAAAACCCAAAAATTCTGAGTACAATTGCGCTCGTCACCTTGAGACACAAGATGTTAAGTCTCATTTGCCCAGTAATTTCACTAGGTAAGGCGCACTTCAGACCGAAACACAGTAATGCTTACACATTACTGCTTCACGGCAAAAATAGGCGCCATTATTGTGCCCATAATCTAGCCGGCATCTTGTGCGTCCCACTGGTAAATAATATAATATGTGGACCTAAAGTAAAACCACGCTCCTTTGGGATCTCTTATAAAATTCGGGTGATCGGTCGAGTAGGCGGAAAAGCGTAAAAAACAAACTTATATCCACATTTATAATATTGGCAAGAATTGTCTCATTCAAAGTGACCATTAATGCTTTTTTTTACCGTTCATGAGATATATAGCAGTCTTATTTTATTAAGACCCTGATTATTTAACAAGTCACGTTCCATATTTGTGTCTAATCCTTCATCTCTCCACTGCACGTATTCGCTCTCTGTTTTCATTAACATTTTATGACATCTTGATTTTTAACTCAAGCACCTACATGACTAAGACATGGTATAAAGTATAATATAAGCCAAAACAAAACATTTTTAATATAACTTAATACTAATCTCAACATATAGGAGAATATTTTATTTTTATGTATTACGTTAGCTTGTGTAAATTTAAAGTAGATACTATTACTAATTCTAATAAGCCAAAACATAGCCAGCAATAATCGCTCACCTATCTAATCTGCTTAAAACAATAATGAAACTTGCAAACAGATAAAGATGATTACGAATAGCTTTTTATGATCATTTTCATCATCAGTTGCAGATCATCAAATGATACTTCCGTATAAAATCCTTATCAAATGAAAAAGAAAATCCTTTTTGCTACATTTTTAAGGGAGTTATGAACTAGCATATAAAAATATACAAGACTTGATAATCTCCTTGTTTTTTATCAAGTCTATAGTATAAGAAATCTAAGCCTGTAAATGTGCATTGAGAATCAATCTGTCAAATTTCACTATCTAGAAGGCAAAGATATTAAGAGCTTATTGCATATACCAGCAATCTATTGTATTTATCCCTTCACCTATTTTTAATTATAGTCTTAATCCGTTTCCTTTGGCATCTTTACAATTATTATCTGCGCAGTTTTTTCGTATTTAGTATAAGTTGTTAACACCAAAGACCAATTATCTGCCCCATCGTATTCTTTGCAAATGCTTCCAAAGATGTGATCAGCGTAGAAATACCTTTAAATATTTATATGCCGTTCTAAATATAGCATGCGTTTCTGTTATGGGCATAATTCGTTATCATTTGGTAGGTTTATCAGATTGGGCTTGGCAGTTGGTACACACGTCACGAAATCACGTTTTAAGCACGCGCCATAACCAGCTGTAGCTAAGATTTTAGGCACGCTTTTAAGTCACACATTCAGTGAGGTTATAATAACCAAGTGCAATGTATGAATTTATTGTGATATCGGTAGGGTATGATAAGAGGGTTTCTGTTTTCGCAATCAAACCACTTGGTTGGGGCCGATTTGGGTGCGGTGTTCGCCAGTTGGTTGTTGGAAAGTGGACCACCAGCTTTCTCATGGGGCAGCATAGAAGTCGTTGTCGATGAATAGTGCTTGATAATGAAATGAAAATGTTCAAAACAAAAGTATTACGTTAATCAAAAGAATTGTTAAAAAACGTTTGTGTGGTAAAGGTTACTATAACATAAATGACTTTCTTAATGATATCACAGATTGGGAATGGAGCGACCGCCTTCAGGCTATTAAATAATAAGTTTAATTTTACAATATTACTTTGTAAAGATATTTATTTGATGAAAAAAAAAGCACCCGAGTTTGTTGCGCCCATTTTCTCAGGCCTGAGGCATTCATTTTGGAAAGGATGATAGTTTTTTTTTTACTTTCAATTAGTGATGTCACATCCTATTTTGAATAAAAATATTTGAATTAGAATTTCTGGTCTGGTGCATCCTGGTATAAGCTTGAACCATTAAACCGTGCGTAATGCAAAGGGTTTTCAGGACGATACAACATGGGTTTCTTAAAAAAAGTGCGTGTAATTTTCTAAGAAGCCTCCAACGCTCCTGTGAGTCCTCTGGTGTTGCAGGTAATGATAACTTAGTAATTATTATAATATTATACTTATCAGATGACCCTTCATTATACCGCCTGTGTGACTTCTGCAGGCAGTCAACAGATCGTAAACAGTTTCTATTGGTGATTTTTGAAGTATGGAACCAACGTCACAATGACGTCATAGTCATGTCACTAAGATGGCTAAAATATTAGACATGTTCCAATGTAAAGGACTCAATGTTTTCCTGGTTTCCTCAGTTTGTTGCCATTTAATGTAATGTAATGACTTATTATTATTTTTATTATTTATTTACGTGTGATCCTCACATTGTAGTGCTTACTTTGGTAAAGGCTATTAATCAAAAAATATTTATGCCACCAAGAGTATTTTTTAAATCTAAATACATATTATAATCAATTAGCCCAGCGAGTTTTTTTTATGATAAAAAGGGACGAGACGAGCAGGACGTTCAGCTGATGGTAATTGATACGCCCTGCCCATTACAACGCAGTGCCGCTCAGGATTCTTGAAAAACCCAAAAATTCTGAGCGGCCGCGGCACTACAATCGCGCTCGTCGCCTTGAGACATAAGATGTTAAGTCTCATTTGCCCAGTAATTTCACTAGCTACGGCGCCCTTCAGCACGAAACAGAGTAATGTTTACACATTACTGCTTCACGGCAGAAATAGGCGCCGTTGTGGTTCCCATAATCTAGCCGGCATCCTGTCCAATGGAACCTCCCACTAGTAAAGTGATTAGTTAAGTAGCTATCAAAAGCTAGCTTACAAGGGGCTAATAGAAAATTTGGCTTTTTTAGAGCGCTTCTTACTTAATGAGAAAGATTCAACATAATATTATGTGCGCAAAGTGATAAAACGATAAAAGTATTTGAGGACACCAACCATTGTAATGACGCACTATTTATAAAATACGCTAAGTGACTTCGTATAATAGTATCAAATTTTCTTCAACAGCTGCAATAATTAAAGTCTGAAGACCGTCATCACATTAGTAGATACTAATGAACTTTATTATTTTTATCCTGGCCGCGAAGGCGATGAATGAAGGCGGGAGTTGTGAGTGACAACATCGCTGTAGGTAAGGTAGATCGACTTAATGACGCGTTCATCTGACATACTCCTGTTCTGGCTTATCACACAGGTTGCGTTTATTTGCTATTGGCGTCTGCCCGCGACCAAGACTGTAATATTTTCTTAACGATATCGAGATATCATTTACCTTTACATTTACCTTTTTATAATTTTTTGCATCCTTGACGTGTGTGCAATATTTCATGATGGTTACCTTTATAATATTAGTTAAAATTGCTATGATCTTTGTAACATTTACATTTTGTTCAAGCACATTATGTTGTTTTCTATAAAGATACAAGACTGGATGTATGTACAATAAAATTCTTATTTTTGAAGTGTTGCAGTGATTTCGGTTATTATAATAATTCTAATGTATGAATGTTTCCTAAGTAATTCTCTCTTTTTTTGACATACTTATATATCTTTTATCAAAATTATTAACTTTCAGCGAATTGTTGTGATATTTGCATGGGTTTCTATAAGTTTCAAAACATGTATTTCCTGCTACAATAAATCATATTTTTTTTCGACTGTAGATTGAGTTTCCTTGTTTTCCTTGTGCGGTGTTTCCGGGACGATACGACATGAGTACCTTGTGAAAATAAATAATAATTCTTGAAATTAAACGAGTTATTTTTTTTTATGTTTATTTAAGCTATCATGAATACTTATGTTATACTTATATAATATTCGTTATTTGAAATTAACATTAAGTATCATTTTTAATTTAAATTTCAACTAAAATAAACGCGTGTAGTTTTAAATCTCTTATTAAGTACCTTAAGACAGACGTTGAGTGCGATGCGAGTGTGCTACCCCAGGATCCGCTTTTATGATTAATGTCTTCCGTTCTCGTTTCATAGCGATCTCCAACACGCAGAATTTACGCACGCTAATTTGAAGTACCTTTGTTTGTTCGTAGATTTACAATTTGAATACTTATACAAGTTGCTCTATATACTACTCGCTCTACATGCTATAATTATGTAATATTATGCCTGCATCTAGTGTTATAATATTATGTAGACTATAATATGTTGTCCCGACCTCTAGTGATTGTTCATGCAAAATTTTAAAATGCTATAAGCTACTTTATGGCTTTAGTATTGTCTGTAGAACATATATTTAGTAACATATTCAATATGTAACAGTTTTTACTTTATTACGATTTTATTACATATACGAATATGTATACATAAATATACACACATCAAAAAAGTCTAAGCAACATGCATGATATTACAAATTTACCATTTATATTAATAAATTTCTAAGTCTTTATTCACTCAAAGTGCATAGGTATGTAAACTTTTTTGTTATTGATAACACACTGGCTGGTTTAAAAAAAATCGGTTATGCTTTGTTCTTTTCATAAAATTAAATGAAAGGGAATTTGTTTGAATTTTATTTTATTATTGCTACGTTTAGTCTTGATTTTATAATTTTACCAACCATTTAAATAAAGTTGGCGACAAAATTAAATTGCTAGATATTCTTTACGTCATGAAGCGACGTCATTTGACGGCAAATGAAATGCAAAGAGCTGTGGGGATGTTGTATGCGGATAGTAATAAATCTCAGATATCTCGGCATTTTGGCATTCATAGAAGTGTTATTTGTCGTCTTTGGCAGCGCTACAAAAATACAAGGGAACCCGCTGAACAGCAACTACTCGGCAAGACCGGTACATACAACTGACTGCAAGACGCCAGCCGATGTTAACTGTTAGTCCCCAAACTGTTCGAAATCGACTGCATGAGTACGGCCTACGAGCTCGACGCCCAATTAGGTGCCCACCGATACGTCATGGAATCGCGCTCGTCGAAATGAATGGTGTAAAAAACGCAGAACATGGACCCAGGAACAATGGGATTAAATTATGTTGTCCGATGAGTCGCAATTCGGGTTTAGGCCTGATACAAGAAGGTTGCGACTGTACCGTCAGCCCGGAAATACTGAAGGGCTCAGGTGCATTCAGGAAGTTCATCCATACAGCGGCTCAACAGTTATGGTATGGACGGGTATAATGAAGAACAGGTGAACTGAGTTCGTTTTTGTAAATGGAAACATGAACGCTGAAAATTACGTTGAGGATATTCTCAGACCTTATGACCATCCATTTGCACACTGACTGACAATGCGCGTCACATACAGCTCGGCAAACCAGTCAATACTTGGCAACGGAGAACATCCGGGTATTCACCTTGCCTGCACAATTGCCAGACCTCAACCCCATCGAGCACGCATGGGATATGCTCCAGAGAGGTGTTTTGAAGGACTTGGACGGAGTGACAACAACCCAACAGCTGAAGGATTTGCTACAATTCCATTGGGAGCGAATACCGCAAGATGACATAACAGTCTCATTAATTCAATGAATATTCGTTGCCGATAAATTCTGAATAGCAGAGGAGGCCATACTTTGTATTAAATTATCCTATTCTTTCACAATAAATTCATTTTCTTTAAAAATTTCATTTTGTTAAAAAAATGTTTAGTTGCTTAAGTACCTTAGTTTGTGCAGTATATTCTAATATTGTTAATTTCTGTTATTAAAAGAACTTATAAAGGCAACAGCTTAGACAGACAAAAATATTATTTTAAAAATAAAATACAATGTTATATTGTGAAAAACCACCCTAAAATTGAAATTAGTAAGTACATGTTGTTTAGACTTTTTTGATGTGTGTATGTATAGAATATATGCAAGAATTTGAAATCAATCCATTTACAAGTTTTTGAAATTTGTATTCGTAAACGGAAGCGAAAGTTCTATGTATAAATAAATATAAAACATATTCTTCAATATCTTGTAAATAGAAAAAATAAGAACAAAATACCGACTTAAGCCATGCATATGCTATACACAAGGTAACTATATACTAACAAATTCATTGGTGATAGGTAATTTCTAAGCCGTGTTAGCGCGATGATATGTAACCGCAATTTTTAACTGATTTCAAAAAGGAGCAGGCTCTCAATTCGATCTGTATGTTTTTTTTAAGTATGTTTAATGATTACGCTGAGATTTATGATTAACATGATTCTTCTTTAGTTTGATGCGGAATGTTTGCCATTTGGTCGAAAAAATTTGATTTAATTTGGCCCAGTACTTTTCATTTTATGAATATTTTTGTTTACGTGGATGATACAGTTATAGTTTGTGTACGGTTATTTAGGATTTTTCATGTAGGTTGATTATATATTATTATTAAGTATTAACCAGTGTTTGGATAAGTGGGTTGTAGGCTACCTGTTATTCAAAGCTAACAAACGTTCGTAACCATTATTCAGTGTCTCACAAGAACGTGTAATAGAGTTTCGAACAGCATTTATTCAGAGTCAATTCCTATTTTCCGTTTCTTGGAATCTTTAATGTTGAAGACTCGCGAAACCTTTCATAGGCCTACCCACAGTCACTTAAAAAATATATTTAATATATATGTAAAGTAAAAGCAATGAGATCTTTTTATTTTACAATAACCTGACGTAATCTAGAAAAATCCTACTGTAGTTTACAGAACAACCTTTGCAGATACTAAAAAGCAAAAGTTAAATCCACGTTAAAAAAATGAATTCAAAAACTGAAATATATAAAATAACTTAATTAAGATAAAATAATTATATACACCTCTTATGCAAACCTAGTACCTTTACTTTAAAAACCTATACCTATTGATAGGTTTAAAGTCGGTACCAAGCCAAATATAATGCAGGTACCTACACTCGCCACGCGTGACTGAGGGGGATAGCTTCATCTAGAACATATCAAGCGGGCAGCCACCAACTAACACTATCAATAGGTAGTATTTTATTAATATTAAAGGTATTATATTAGGTTTGCCTACGAGATGTTTTAAATTTAATATTTATTAAGTTATTTAAAGTATATTCTAAAGGCCTTACAAATAAACTTGGTATAAAGTTATAACTGATGATAAACAAAGAAAATGCAAAATGTTTACAATATTGTTGACAACAATGTCAATACAATGATGATTCTGAAGTTTTCCGTTAAAACGTGTTAAACGTCCGAACAAACCATTCGTAAGCAAAATGTCTATTTGTAAATATTTTACATATAATTGGTTTATCCTTAGTAATAACTTTATGCCAATTTTTTTTGTAAGGCTGTAAGTATATGAATATAACAAATAATCATAATATAAACAGAACATTCACTTAATTAATTTCAAAGTTTCTCTTAATTTTCTCAACGCCAATTAGAAAGGAATTTGATGTTATAAAGACATTTCGAAGAAGACTCATTAAATATTTTTTGTTTACGATGACCTTTCCAGGGCAGTCTTCATAATTAACGCTCCCTTTAAAAGTATCATAAAAGTATTTATTTGTACGTCGATTGTAAATTTGTAAATAGTTGTATCTTAATACACTGTAAAAAGTTAAGTGAAATTTAAAAGCATGGGAGCGATTGTAAACTTATTTATAGCCGTGTATATTTTTTGTGGTTGCTGAGTAAGCAATACTTCTCAATGTTATATTTGTAATTATTATCACCAATGACGTTCTATACATATAGATTAAGCGCGTCGTATATATGTATATGTAAACAAAATCAAAGCCGAAATATGGCACATGCCATAAATGACACCATAATAAGCTTCGACTGCTATGTCTCTATATTGCTGTGTTTACTCCAGTTGCTTAAAATATTATTGGATAGCACATAGCAATCTAAATACTTTTTCAGTTTAAGCTGCGTATTTTTAATTTATTGTCATCATCATCATCAGCCGGATGACGTCCACTGCTGGAAAAAGGCCCCCAAAGATTTCCACCATGATCGGTCCTGTGCTGCCCTCATCCAAAGTATTCCGGCGATCATGACCAGATCGCCGGTCTACCAACATTGTGTCTTCCGGTACGGGGTCGCCATTCGAGGACTTTACTTTACCTTATTTTGAATTAACTCTTAATAATAATTAATTAACTCTTAATAATAATTCGGAAAGCAATTGTTAGGCATAAAAAAGCCATAAAAAGGCATTTATTTTCTCAAAATTAATTCCTTTAGAATTGTTTTTGATGTCATTTCTAATACACCAGATGCTACTACCGCTTCGGAAACAAATGGCGCTCTGAGAGAGAAGAAAGGGCGCAAGAAACTCTCCCAGCATTCTTTTTCTGCGCTCTTTTTAATAAAAATATACAATATTGTAAATAATCATAATGTAATCCCAGGCTGTCTGATCACATAGATATTAAGCTGTGGAGTAGTAGGATAAGACAGAGCCTTTTTTTTATAAATCATTTAAATTTATTTATAGATAATTCCTGAACAGTGTCTGGGACTTTATTATAAAAGTGTATACATTTAGATAGATTTGTTGGAGGAACCCCTTTCCGTTCTGTTCACCGTTTGACAATTGCTACTTGCTAGTGAGTACCAATATTTTTACACAAAAGAAATTAAAATGTAAGGGGCACCATAAGAAAAGCTTTAAAGACATACTCAAAGCAATTGATGACGCAATTTTCTGTTCCGTAATCGACCGTTGAACGAAGCAAGCGGCATGAAATTAGATCATTACGTTTTATATATTTTTAGCTATATTTGCCCGCGGTTTTGCTCACACCCACTCTTTTATTGATAAAGAAGGCGTATACATCCGTAGTTATATTGATAATCAACATTAGTGCTAGTATTGTACCAACTCAAAGAGAGAGTCTCTCAAAGAAAAATTTAAAGAAATAAATATTATGACTGTTCATTGTCAGTACATTCATGGAAATTTAATACACGTTCTCAAAAATCGTCACCATTTTGCTCTTAATAGTAATTTTCATTATTATAATACTAGAAATTAGAGATTGTTTGTAACTAATTCTAGTTGGCTACATAAGATACATAATAGCTTTATAGGTAAATTTATACACATTTATAATAAAACCCCAGCTACTGTTCAGGCATTATCTATATATAAATTTAAATGTTTTATTAAAAATGGCTGTGTCGTTATCACCTACTAAAATCTTATTACCTACTCCACAGCTCACATAATATATAATTTATATGTTTTTGTTACTATTTAATGGGTTATATACCGTTAACCCTATTGCGATAAAAAAATTTCAACATTTTTTTTTTACCCATGTCGTATCGTCCCTGAAACACCGCACAAGGAAGCTCATTCCACAGCTTTGTAGTACGTGGAAGAAACCGCCACACATCCAGATGGTGAGGAAGATATCCTAACTTGTGGCGTGTCGTGCGAAGGTGGAATTCGGCGGCAGGAATCAGGTTAAACAGCTCTTCGGAACACTCCCCGTGATAAATGCAGTAGAAGACACACAATGAAGCGACGTCTCTACGCAACGCCAAGTGATCCAGCCGTTCACAGAGCACTGGGTCCCCGACAATTCGAGCTGCTCTGCGTTGCACGCGGTCAAATGGATCGAGCTGATACTGGGGTGCGCCAGACCAGAGATGACAGCAATACTCCATGTGTTGCCTGGACCTGCGCTTTGTACATCGCTAGTATGTGGGCCGGCTTGAAGTATTGCCGTGCTCTATTAATTGACGCCCAGTTTCTTTGAAGCCAATTTGGCTTTGCCTTCCAGATGACCACGAAATTGGCAATCGCTCGAGATTTCGAGACCCAGTATTCCGATACTAGGCGAGGCTTTGAGGGAAGTGTTGTCAAAGAGCGGTGATACGACAAATGGGGTTTTTTTAGTGGTAAACGCGCAAACTTGAGTCTTCTGGGGGTTAAATTGGACAAGGTTCAATTTTCCCCATTCCGCGACCTTCGCAAGAGAGGACTCGATAGAAGACACAAGTTTCTCCCGGCACTGGTGGATGATTTCCCGAGAGAGACCTGCATGGCTCGTGTATATGGCATCACCAGTGCTATCGTCTGCATAGCAATGAATGTTGGAGGTGTCCAACATATCATTGATATGCAGAAGAAACAGTGTGGGAGACAGCACACAGCCTTGGGGCACTCCAGAATTCACGGGCTTCGGGTTCGAGCAATATCCGTCGACAACGACCTGTATGCTACGCCCAGTGAGGAAGCTGGAGGTCCACTTGCACAAGCTCTCGGGAAGCCCAAATGATGGAAGTTTGGAGAGGAGCGCCTTGTGCCATACACGATCAAAGGCCTTGGCTATATCCAGGCTAACTGCCAGGCCTTCCCCCTTGCTTTCAATAGCCGCAGCCCATCTATGTGTCAGGTATACCAGAAGATCACCTGCCGACCAACCATGGCGAAACCCGTATTGTCGGTCGTTGATCAACTGGTGACCCTCTAGGTATACCAAGAGCTGACGGCTAATTATGCTCTCCATGATTTTGGAGAGCAGGGAGGTAATAGCAATAGGCCTGTAGTTTGCCGGATCCGAACTGTCTCCTTTTTTTTGGATCGGATGGACAACGGCAGACTTCCATGAGTCAGGGACTACGCCTTTAGAATAAGAGTGCTGGAATAAACGCGTTAGCACCGGTGTCAACTCAGGGGCACACGTCCTAAGCACGATTGGAGAAATGCCATCCGGCCCGCTCGACTTCCTGACGTCCAACGAAAACAGAGCTCGCCTAACAGTTTTCTGTCTGAACTGTACTTCAGGCATAGAGCTCTGACACCGCGGGATGGTCGACGGTGTTTTTCCGTTGTCGTCAAGAGTCGAGTTGGAGGCCAAAAGAGTGCACAAGAGATCGGCTTTCTCTTTTGCCGTATGGGCCAGGGTGTCATTCCTCATGTGCAACGGCGGCATGGACGGCTGGCTGAAGTTACCAAGAGCAGCTTTCGACAACGACCAGAACTTGCGTGTTCCGGTCGGGTAACTGGAAAGCTGCTCGCCGATTTTGACGATGTGTTTTGACTTTGCACGGGCGATTTGCTGCTTAAAAAATCTAGAGGCACGGTTGTATTTCCTCTTAAGAACTGTGCAGTTTGGATCCTTGTTGCTCAGCGCCGCAACCCAAGTTCGATACGCCTGATTTTTGCAGTCAGATGCTGCTTTAACTGACGCTTCGAACCAGGGCTGTGATCTGCCACCAATGGGTACTATAGAGTTTGGTATGAAAATATCCATATCCATTGGCTACTGCAACGGCGCAGGCACTAGGATCATCCGAAGGGAAACAAACCCTGCCCCAAGGGTAGGATGCAAAAAAGGAACGCATCCTATCCCAATCTGCTGACTTGTAGTGCCAAACGCGGCGGGTCGCTGGTGGTCTGCGACGTTGGCGTCGGATAGGCACTACACTCCTGACCAGGCAATGGTCGGACGTTCCGAGAGGGGCGTCGACAAAGACCTGGTAATCATCGGGATGTGTAGTCAGCAGAAGATCCAATAAGGACGGCATGTGGCTATCCACATCCGGGAGCCGCATTGGCGACTCAACCAATTGGGACAGACCATACGCCAATGCAAAATTATGCACACATCGCCCTGCGTAGTCTGTGGTACGTGATCCAAGCCATTCGGCATTGTGCCCGTTAAAATCACCCAAGACTACGATTTCAGCGGAGGGGATCTGTGCAAGTAGGTCGTCAATTGCCGCTTGAACGCAGCCCATGAGATGATCGGTTTCTGCGTTACCACTATGGGACCTGTAGACACACGCATAGATGCGGACGCAGTCCTCTAAATCTACGCGGAGCCAGAGAGTGGACAGGTCCCTACCCTCAAAATTGCCGAGACGGCGACAGCAGATATCCTCCCTAACGTACACACATACCCCGGCATGAGGCAAAAAATTGTGCTCAATTTTGTACCCGGAGTACGTTAAATATGACGTATCGCTAGGTCGAGATATCTGCGTCTCAGTAAGGAAACACAAGGCCGGCTGCGCCGTCTCAAGGTGGTGGTGGACGGCGTTTAAATTGGAGTGAATTCCCCTGATATTGCAAAAGTCCACGTTGAGAGTGGAGCGGGGTGCCATGGTGATACTGCCTCGTTTGTCCTTGGTCATGCGCGGTTCTGTGCCCTCCCCAGAATACGAAGGGCAGCCCGGGCTAGAGTGCCCGGGGAGGGATTCTCCAACTCTGGTAGAGCCGGCACCCTCCTGGGGTAAAATCTTTTTTAGTTCCGCTGTCATATTCGGGTGGAGGGGGGGGGGGGGAATGCCCACCGGTCCTCGACACTAACCTATGCGAAACATAGCGGCACTAGTGGAACACGGGAAAAGTACAGGGCAACTTGTAACTTGCACAAATAAAACTAAAAACAAAATTTAATGAACGACGCGGGACTCGAACCCGCGACCTTTCACGTTCCGTGCGAGCGCTCTTTCCAACTGAGCCAACCGTTCGAGTGACGTATCGTTTATAAAATTAGGAAATCGACTTGAGATGTCGCTCTAGCAAATCTAAAGAATTTGTTGTTTTTAAAGTGATAACCCTCACCTCTGTGATTAATTACACAAATAAAACTGAGAACATAATTTTAACAACAAATTATTCTTGCTTGTACTTTGGGACGGTATGAATGACCTTAACTATACAGATGTGCAATAAAACTTTCATTAACGTGATGGTAATGAGACTTGTTTTTGTTTACGGAAGAGGTGGATACAAAAGGCTTCATACGAATCACCAGATTCTGACATATTATATGGTTTATTTGACTGTTTGGTCATTTATAAACCAAAGAAAATTTATAGTCATAGTTTCGTTTTGGCTTATTTTTATTTTAAAAAACTATTTTTTTTTATGAAATTAAGGAACGAGACGAGCAGGACGTTCAGTTGATGGTATTTGCTACGCCCTGCCCATTACAATGCAGTGCTGCTCCAGATTCTTGAAAAACACAAAAATGCTGAACTCATCACCTCGAGACATAAGATGTTAAGTCTCATTTGCCCAGTAATTTCACTAGCTACGGTGCCCTTCAGATTGAAAAACAATAATGCTTACACATTAATGCTTCACGGCAGAAATAAGCGGAGTACTGGATACCATAATCTAGCCGGCATCCTGTGCAAAGGAGCCTCCCACTGGTAACTCCCTCCCAATATAGGCAATACTTCGATATTGACGCAAGAATATGTCTCATAATGGATTCCAGTTCGATCCTCGCCCACCACGCACCAATGTGATTTCGGTTTTTGATTTCACATGTGCGTTAATTTGAAGCTTTGTAAGATCGCTACCGCTCCTGTGCTTCCTTTGGTATTTCAAGAGAGTGTTAACCGTGGTGAGTAAAAACCATCATACAAACCGGTGGTATACTCCTTTGTCCTTCTCTATATAATAATATACTATATTAAACTAATATTAAAAAATGCTATATTTTGGTAAAATAAAAATTAGATTTTAATGCCGTCATTTTAATCACATTTGTCATCGTACCACAGGTGCTCAAGACGATACAAATCGGTGGGATTGTAAAAATTAAAATTGTTGATAAAATTATCATCAATTTTGCAACAGAAATAAACAGTCTGTAAGCAATCCATTAAATGCAACGAGTTCTAATGCTTAAGACTGTACTCATTTCAATATATTTGTAGATAGGAAATCGTTTTATAATAATTATTGATACTATTGTAACATAACGTATCTGTAGCTGTCATTTACCTATGTGTCAAACCACACCTCTATGACAGCTGTCACTTCGGCATTTATCTGTTGTAGGAGAACACACCGTCCGTGATCTGTATATTTAATATTAATATTATAAACGTGAGTTATAAATAAACCCTCAAAATAATAAAATATAATCTTTAATCTATATATATATAAATTACTTGACACGTTGTTTTTCCGCGATGGACTCCTAAAGTAATGAACGGATTTTAATGGGGATTATTTCCTCAAGTGCAGTTTAGTCCAACATGAGGGATAGGATACCTTTAATTTCGATTTGGGACTCATAATTATTTTTATTTCCAATATTTGTTTTGTATGGACATACTTTCTATGAGAGAATAATTTAGTGACGCACGGTTTGACAATTCTTCTGTGAAAAAATTTCATTATAACAACAAGGAGCATACGTTACGATATAATTCTTGATGTTTTGAAATATTATTGGCAAATTCCTATAAAACAGTATTTTTTTTATTATCTACAGAACAACGTCTGTCGGGTCAGCTAGTTTAATATTTATTTATTTATTTATTTATTTATAGGACAACCAGTAGTTGTTACATTCTAATATGCTTAAAATATATCAAATATTAACAAATAATGAGTTGAATGTACAACAAATTAAGGTGTCACAACATGCACAGAAAACAATTATATAAAATAAAGCAAAAATTATAAAATCAAGATATGAATTTGAAAAGAAGGAAAAAAAGGAAGAAGAAGAATATTAATCATATTTTGGCGCCTAACAATCTCGTAATATTTTTTTTAAAAGCAGGTAAAGAATCTTTAAAAATATCTACTTCACCACAGATGGAGTTATAAGTTCTTGATAGACGTGGTATGGGAGAAAATTGCTTAAGGTTAGTTTTGGCAAATGGCTGATGGAACAGGCCAGCTCCGACCTGCGCACGCCTTGGTACTCGGCGGGGAACTCGTAAGCTGATGGAGTGCACGAGTGATGGACTGTCGAACTGATTTCTAATTATTTTGTATAAAAATATTAGATCTAGCATTTGTCGTCGAACAGAAAGACTTTTCAAGTTAAAGTGTCTCAACTTATCGCAGTACGATGGCAATTGCTTATGTACCCCACAAGAAAAAGCAAGGTGCCATAAGAACCGTTTTTGAATGCGTTCAACTCTTAATTGGTGAATGTTGTATTGAGGAGACCAAACGATGCTACAGTATTCTAGATTACTGCGCACATAAGCATTATACAGGGTTATTTTAGTTGTTGGATTGCGGAATTTTTTACAGTTACGGATGATGAAGCCCAGCATTTTGGAAGATTTATTAATAACATTATCAATATGAGGCAGAAACGTTAATTTGTTATCAAAAAAAACCCCTAAGTCTCTAATATCAGTTTTATCCTCTAGAATTAAACCATTAATGCTATATTGAGTTCTGAGTATATCGCGGTTGCGAGTGAATGTGATAGAGTAACATTTACTTGTGTTCAATATCATTTTATTACTAGTACACCATTTGTATATTGCATTAAGATCTTCTTGTAATAAATCGCAATCTAAAGGGCTTGTTATAGTTCTGCATAACTTCAGGTCATCTGCAAAGAGATAAGTGCTACTGTGTTGGATGTGAGATACAATATCGTTAATAAATAAATTGAACAGCCATGGCTCCAAATGAGAACCCTGAGGTACTCCTGAGATCACTGCGTAATTGTCGGATTTGAAGCCCTTCACCACTACGTATTGAGTTCTGTTCGATAAGTAGGAATTAAACCATTCCAAAAGCGTCCCGCCTATTCCATATAACTTTATTTTTTGCAATAAAATAATATGGCTAACTCTATCGAAGGCTTTTGCAAAGTCCATGTAAATAGCGCTTACTTGTACACCAGCATCAACTGCATTTACTATTTCATTATGGTATACAACCAAGTTAGTGCTCGTTGAACGGGATTGAGTGAATCCATGTTGCTCATGTACGAGAAGTTGTTTTGTATGGCTCTTTAAATACGGATAGAGCAATACTTCGAATAACTTCGCAAATACGGACAGAATTGAGATGGGCCTATAATTCGAAATAATGTCTTTATCTCCGTTTTTATGGATAGGAGCTACTTTGGCAGTTTTCCATATATCAGGGAATATACCAGTAGAAAGAGACCTATTTATTATAAGAAAAAGTGGAAAACTTAAAGCTAGGCTGCACCTAGACACGAAATACGGTGGAATGCCATCTGGTCCAGCCCCTTTGTGAACATCAAGTTCATTTAACTGTTTTAGGATGCTTTTTCGATCAATATTAATTTTGCCAATAAAGTTAGTATTATGAACAGTTGTACTAATTTGTGTGGTTGGTTGAGCTGAAGTATTATCAAACGTTGAAGAAAAGTAGTTGGCAAACAAGTTACATATGCTCTGCCCATCGGATGCAGTTGTATCATTGAGAGTCATATTTTGAGGTATCTGAACTAAATTACTGCGTTTATTTTTTAGATACGAATAAAAATATTTGGGATTAATTCTAATACTATCTTCAGCCCTTTGTATATAATTATTATAGCATGATGTAGCTAGTTGCTTACATCTCTTATTTAAGATTTGAAGCGAAATTTTATCTAACGGGTTTTGATATACCCTGTATTTATGTAAAAGTTTATTTTTCTCTTTTGTTAACTTAGTTAATTGCTTATTGAACCACGGTGGATACTTGTCTTTAGCGACTCTAGTTTTAGGTACAAATTTTTCTATTAGACTGTGTAATGAAGTGTAAAAATGCAATGACATTTCATTTACACTTTCACACTGAGAAAATTTCTTAGTCCATTCTATTTTATTTAGTTCTATATTAATATTATCATAGTCAGCATAGGTTTTTAGACAAGTACCATTGAAATAATGTATTGTTATTTCTAAAGGAGGGTGGTGTGTGTCAATGTTGATTAGGGCGTCATCACAAGCTCTGACAACTGTGCCAGATGTATTGCTCAGAACCAAATCTAATACCTTCTGTGTGTTGTTAGTAACATTGTTAAACTGTACGAGATTATTAAGCGCCAAGAAATCCACAAACATTTGACCTAATAAGGAACCGTTATTAATTATTGGAGATGAATTGTTGTTAATGGAAGAAAATGGCCATGAAATAAAGTTCATGTTGAAGTCACCTACTATGTGGATGTTATCTATTTTCTCAGAAACTCGATTAATAATTAATATAAAACATGGCCAGAAAGAAGAACGATTTCCAAGAAGATTGAACAAGTAAAACAAATACCCCATACTAAATTCCCCTTACTGCGTGTACTAATTGCCATATAAAATATATCAGGGTAAATATTATAAAATTTCGTGACCTCACATAAATAAGCTGTAATCTCGTCCCGCATCGTAACAAGAGCAAAGCCCATGGCCCAATTAAAGTTGACACAGGCGGCAACTCGAAGGTGTCCGAATCACTCACGCGATCTGAAGCCTCCTTAATCGATACTATTAATTTTATTCCCACCTCCTTGGTCAGTTAAAACTGGCCGAATATAAGATTAAATAATTATTCTTGTCAGTTTTAAATTTCGATCGATGGTCGTTTTGATGATTGCTTGAAGTTCTCTAATAAAATAACCGAATCAAAAGATAATATTGAAATGTTGATCTTGTTAGGACATTCATACTAAATGTGACTCGATATAGCTTTTTGCACTTCTTCTCTTCTATGAATTCTCACAATGCCAAGACTCAAAAAAACCCGTTCTTGGCGATATTCTTGACTCTTTTTAACAACTACAAAAAAATTGCATTATTGTAATCATTATTTAAATTGAGAAAAGCATTCCAATGACAAAATGTCAATAATAAAATAACAATCGATATTTCAACATTGTAAACGCTTTTTATTTTGAATTTTAAATTAAGAATATAATTGCCTTTCAAACAGTTTGAATTTGGAACATTAAGGTGTAGGGTGCGTAATTAAAATAGACGCTTTCGTCGTGAGGCTCCGACTTTTATCAGTTCAGTTTTAATTTGAGGTTCGGACACGCGAATGAAACACGCAAACGCATTGGACCTACAACAATGCGAGAAACTTAAATATTATTTTTGAATATTGCAGGCGAACAAATATAAGCAAGTTAATTAACGAAATAAATTTACGATATAATACTACAGATGTTGTCATTAATATTCTTTTTTAGAATTATTTATACTTCAATATTTCAGATCCTTTAAAATAATGGGAAATCCTAGCAGTGGGCAGCAAATAAGTACATTGCCTTATTTCCAAAGTCACAAGGAATTTTAATTAATTTTAATTATTTAAAATTAATTGATTAATTCACATAAGATTACAAACCCTCGACCAAAAGTAATTGACACCGTTTAACTAAGAAAAAAAAAAGTAGAGTCTCCTCAAAAACTTGTTAAACTTTCCAGTACAGTCGTAGCAACTCAACAAAAATTAATAAATTTAAAAATGTCCTACCAATGTCAAACACATAGAATTGGACAATTGGTTTTGTGAGCAACAATCCGAAAGATATACATGCACAACTTATAATAATTATATCATAGTTTTGATAAGAAAGTTTAATCCCGAGTTAAGAAAAACGTTATTAGTGATATTTAAATCAGTTTTCATTCCCTCGATGCAGGTCATAGATGTGTAAATAGTGGTAACTCTCCCTTTTTTGAGAGAATGAATGAAAGAACCTCCTCTATGATGGTAGCTCAACAACTTCTTCAGCGGAGCGTGGCCGCGAAGTCCAAAATTTTAAATCAGGGGTGGGGCATATCGGAAGGAGACTTGAACCTCGGACCAGATAAAAAGGCATAAAAGGCATTTGGTTTTCTCAAACTTTTTAGAATTATGATGTCATTTCTAATATACTAATAATCCTACCGCTTCGGAAAAAAAACACGCTCTGAGAGAGAATAAGCGGCGCAAGAAACTCTCCCAGCATTCTTGTTTTTGCACTCTTTTCAATAAAATATACAATATTGTACTTTCATTTCTGTTGCTATAAAATAATCATAATCTGATGATGATGATGGAGCCACAACCTGAGAGTTAAACAAGACATACCAAAATTTCAGGATGGTTGGCTCAGTTTGTGGGGGAGAGCTGTCTGACGGAGCCCGTTAGGTGCGGGTTCGAGTCCCGTATCGTTCATGAATTTTGATACAAATTAAATGTATATCTCTAATCCAAGAAGTGAGGAATATCACTTATTAATAAGTATCTGTGTACACATAATATTTCGAAACAGAAAAGGTATTTGAAATTTTGTGCTTCTTACTTTGAATATGATGGACTGTAAGTATGGACGTTATTCTTATTTAACTCCCCCTAGGGGTGAAATTCCAAAAGAGACACAGATATTCGGATTATCATCCTGTATGGTTTTTATATAGAATAATATATAGGGTACCATAATGTAATGGAACATTTGTGCAATACTATTTTCTCTCGCTTGGATTGCTAAGTTGAAATTTAGGCTATACGTTGATGAATCATCCGGTCATTGTAGACAAGTCATTATATTAAAACTATTGTATTATTAATTATAATTTAAATATAATAATGTTAATATAACAGACCTGTCAATGTCACACGATTTCCACTCCTTAAACTGCATATTTTTTTTTCTATTACTCTTACACATTATAAAAAGTACATCAATATAAAGCTGAGACACTAATGAATAATCCTGATATTTTTTTTATGTAGTTGAATACGTATTAATATAAAAAAGAAGTTCATTAAAATAATTATCGTGGATGTCCATTAGCCTGTGGTTCACAAAAACGGCGTGGTACGGATATCTCGAGAAAGACTTGACGAAACGACTTAATTTAATTTTCACAATTTAGCAGAGAAGGTTCCTTTCAAAGATCACTACTGTAGGCCTTCCCGTTTTTAGAAGAAACGCAGGTGATTCGATTTTATTCGAAATTTAACTTTTATAAAAAAAATAAAGCATGAGCGTTCGAGGCGTGCAATTATGGATTTTCCAATTTTTATTGTTGTGTTATTGTTTTTAATAATGTAGGTTTAAAAAAAATGTTTTGTATTGCTTTTCAATTCATAATTCTTGTTGAGTTAGCCTCTAAGTAAGGTATACAATTTCGATAATTATATTTAAGAGTGTGCTTTAGAATAAGGGTTATTATTGCATGCAACGTTGGCTTCCTAAATTAAAAATCATATAAATTAGCAATTTTGCCCATTATCAAGTATAAGTGGGCGCTTGTATCATCTTCGTAATTTTCTTAGATGAATTATTGTTAAACATAGTATATATATTGATCTGTGTATTTTTTTTTGCAATATGCCATCTTAATACGCTGTAGCAGATCTAGCGTTTAAAGGAGTATGGCGAGTATGGACCCACATAACATAAAAATTAAGGAAGCATCGTACAAGTACAAGTTTATATTAATTATAAACTTTCTACGGTGTTTATACAAAAATATTGAGGAGCTAAGGTATGGGAGTCAAATAAATTTATTAAAAAATAGGTCATTTTGCACTAACGGAACGTTTTGTGCAATTGACATCTACATTTTTGTTTGTTTGCATTGAATAGGCTCCGAAACTACTGAACCGATTTGAAAAATTCTTTCACTGTCGGAAAGCTACACTAACCCCGGGTGACATAGGCTGTATTATATATTTTTTTTTAATTAAGGATCCTTATTAAGATTCCAATATGTAACCCGAGGTGTAAAAAAATTACCTAAAATATTATTTACATCGCGTGTGATGCGAAAAGTATTAATGGCTTTGCAGAACACTTAATTATTTACAAAAAGTGTTGCGAAAGCGTATTATGTAACGAGTGTTCTTTTATTTTTTCTTTTGTCCTGTGTGATCGCAGATGAAGTTGCGGGGTATCAGCTAGTTACTTATATGGATGTTCCAACACCATCAAACTATCTATACCTACTCAAATCAATAATTCAGAAGTAATTCACAATAAGATTCAATATGATAAGTATCGTTTTTTGATAATAAAATCGGTAGGTAAGTACCTTTAAAAGATTCGATACCTGTTTGAAACAAGAATGAATTGTAAATACCCAATTATTAGCTGCTGGCCAACCTTCCTCATATATAGGTATTATCTTTTAACAGACAGTAATTAGGCATAGTTCTAAGATACAAATTATTGATTTAATAATATACTCGTATATTGATTAATAATTTTAAGTTATGTTTTACTTTTAGGCATATCTTTTTTCTCCAACTTTTTTAGACCTAGTCTCTTAGTTTTGTTACGTTCTACAATTATTAATAAGTTTCCATGATGTACGCCACTTATTTCAGTGGGTCCCAAAACACATGCATTCTCGCCATCCTCCTTTCATTGTTTCTTACAATAGATTTCAATAAAGTGTCACAGATTTTATTTACATTGTCGAACAAAGCGTACTAAGGAAATGGGATTACACGTCATAGTTTTTAGGTGAAACCGTTGGTTGCGTGACAAATTGTAAATAATTAGTCCTGACTGTGCTACGATGCGTTAACTATTGTTTGTTTATCGGAGACAGTGTGATAAAAATAGATTGAAAATTATCGTTCTTGAGGAATATCAACCTCATACTTCTATTACTTTTACCAGTGGGAGGCTCCTTAGCACAGGATGCCAACAAGATTACTGCCGTGAAATAGTAATGTGTTAGCATTATTGTGTTTCGGTGTGAAGGGCGCCGTAGGTAGTGAAATTACTGGGCAAATTAGATTTAACATCTTAAATTGTCTAAAGGTGACGAGCGCAATTGTAGTCAATCAGAATTATTGAGTTTTTCAAAATCCTGAGCGGCACTGCATTGTAATGGGCAGGGCGTTCAATTACCTTATTGTAATAAAAAAAACAATTAATGAATTCCAACATACATGTCCAACAAGTTAGAGAATATATATATATATGAATGTGATATTAGTTTGCTTATAATTTCTCCCGTGAAAAAGCAAAACCGCAAAGTTAATACAAAAGTCGTTACAAAAAACATTTTTTTTTAAATTGACATATTCAGTCAAAGTCAGAATTTTAAATAATATCTTATACCATTGTCTACACATTCGGAAAGACATGCTCAGATTTTTTTTATGAAAATAAGGGACGAGACGAGCAGGATATCAGCTGATGATAATTGATATAATAATATAATAATAATAAATCTTTATTTCGAGTATCATGACTCATATTAATTGTTAGTAATACAGCAAACTTATTTTCTATGTTAGTACTTATCCTAAACCTATTACTTATTAAGTTACAGATGTGTGTCACCGCTGCACCATTCCGTTAGAAATACTGCAGCAATGACCCACATATCTGCAATCCAACCTGCTCGCAATCATCTTTAGAATGCTGTTGGTACTGCCCCGCACTCTGCTCACCAGGGATCCACATCTTTTGCGTACAGTCGCATAAAAACAGTCGACCCGTGCTTCCGCGAACATCCCTGATGCGCTACAAAATCGGGGCAGCCCCATCAGCACCCTGAAAGCATTGTTATATTGAACACGAAGCGCGTTGTAGGATTTTTGAGTGTACATGGCCCACAGGTTGCACGTGTAGAAAGTTGTACAAAAGGCTCTGAACAGCGTAATCTTGACGCTGTTTGAGCAACGCACGAATCTGCGAGCCAGCATATTCGCTCTCACCGACAACGCCCTCCGTTCTCTCTCGATTTCCGTGTCGTCCCTGAGGTCGGAAGTCAACATATGACCAAGATATTTAAACGTAGATACTCTCTCCAACGCTGTACCATTGAGCATTACAGGTGGTATTTTATTTGGTGTTTTACCACCGGCCTCAAAGACCATCACTTTACTTTTTCTAGCGTTATAGGCAAGACTATGTCCTCCCACATAAGCCTCACATATGGCCATCAGTTGTCTGAGACCACAAATAGACGCACTGAGCAGCACCATGTCGTCTGCGTAGCTTATATTGTTGACACAAGTTCCGTCTATGAAGCAGCCGACCCTGGTGCCACTGAGCTCGTCAATCAAATCATTTACATATAGGTTGAAGAGCGTTGGTGAGCTCAATCCTCCCTGCCTCACCCCGCACTCCAACCCACATGGACGTGACAAGACTCCCGCCCATCTGACATGGCTGACCTGGTTTTCATACCAAAATTTGAAAATATTGATAATCTCAGAAGGTATTCCAACCTTTCCCATTTTTTGCCATAAGATATCGTATGAAACCAGATCAAACGCCTTCGACAAGTCAAGAAAACAGGCATAAACTGGAGTCTTGCGCTTAGTATAGTATGTGACAGCACTTTTAACACACAGTATAGCACTCTCTGTAGACAATCCAGGTCGAAATCCAAACTGGTTGTCATGAGGCTTTATAAACTTATTTAATTGCATATTAAGCATGCTGTCAAACACCTTTGAGATGACCGTAGCCAATGAAATTGGTCTATAGTTGTTTTTATCAGCCAGATATGCCCTGCCCGTTACAATGCAGTGCCGCTCAGAATTCTTGAAAGACCCAAAAATTGTGAGCGGCACTAATTGCGCTTGTCACATTGAGACATAACATGTTAAGTCTCATTTGCCCAGAAATTTCACTAACTAGGGCGCCCTAGAGTCTGAAACACAGTAATGCTTACACATTACTGCTTCACGGCAGAAATAGGCGACATTGTGGTACCCATAATCTAGCCAGCGTCCTGTGCAAAGGAGCCTCCCTCTGGTTGAGTTGAGAGCATAGGCACAAAACGCAGTCATTTTGAAGACGAATTACCTCACATTTAGACTAATTCATTGAATAGCCTGGGGGCGACTACTCTACAACGAAGGTGTTACATGTAAAAAGTCACTGGTGATATTGTTTTTACACGTTTTTAATTATCTTCAACTGTATGTATTTTGGTCTGTAACCGACTCATTTGGGCGCGATGACAATACATTAATTTGATAAAATTATTCCATTTTTCAATCTGCAAAATAAGAATTTTGTTAATTTATATAATTTCATCGATAAGGATTTCTTTTCATACGATCGTCAATAAGGATTGATATTCATTTTAAATTTCAACCGTTATCTTTTGGACGAAAGCGTGTTTTTTAGTTTTTTTAAACTGTTTTTATTATTTGTACCGCTCAAACGATTTTTTATACCGTTTTGAGTTTCTTTAGAAATATTTTCTGAAATCTTGTTGATAAATTATATACTATAACTAAAAAAAACTTACTTACTTGACTTAGTCGAATGGCATAACAAGTTTATATATTTTGTTTCTGGGATCAAAATAATGAGTATCACAAATTCTAGAAAATTCTATAAAGTGCCTTGTACCTACTACATTAGAATGTACTGAGACTTCAATAGTCTTAATAATTCTCTAGGTCCTAAGCTATAAATAGCGCAAAAAACTCTCTTCTTCAGCAAAAAAAACATATAAATATATTCTGCATTGCCCCAGAATAACATACGATAGGATACATCTAATACCATTCTCGTGTCCCGGTGCTTGTTACCAAACTCCTCCGAAAAGGTTAAACCGATATCGATGAAATTTTGTGTGCATATCGGGTAGGTCTAAAAATCGGCCAACATCTATTTTTCATAACCCTAAATGATAAGGGTCACCCACCCCTAAATATTTTTTTGACAATTTTTTTTTATTATGATTCAGCATTTAAAAATACATACAACTTCAAATTTTCACCCACCCACTTCAAACTTTAAATATTATTCTGTTCCATCCACAGATCCGCAATAGGGTGGCAAGATGGCAATCGAATATATTGATTATTGTAGTACGATAAACTTTATGTACGATATATTTGATAGGTCGTCATCTATTTTATACTCCAAAAATTCTAATTATTGATTTTTTTTATTATTTAATATGGCAATACAACGTTTGCAGGGTCAGCTAGTCTAATATATAAAATTCTCGTGTCATGGTGTTAAACTTTGAACTCCTCCGAAACGGCATGACCGATTCTCATGAAATTTTGAGTGCATATTGGGTAGGTCTGAGAATCGGACAACATCTATTTTTCATCCCCCTAAATGTTAAGGGTGGTTCACACGATTTAAATTTTTTAATTTTTTTTGACACTTTTTAAATTTGTTTGATTATGAGTCAGCATTAAAAATACATACAACTTCAAATTTTCACCCATCTACGATCAACAGTTACTTTTGTATCGCGATTCGGCAATAAAATCGGCAATACAACGTTTGCTAGGTCAGCTAGTAATATTATAAAAATAACTGAAGTAATCTAGGCGGGCCTTGTCTGACGTAAGTCAGTTATAATGAATAACAAGCGTTTTAATCTATTTGAAAGTTTTTAAAATAAGAACATCGATGCTTACACTTTTTACAATTTTTCGAATTATATGTCGTAAAAATTTAATAGTTCTCTCAGAATATATCTTCGCTTTCCGGTTTTCTGTCTGTTTATCATAGCAGACAGCCATGTAATGTATATAATCATATTTGGTTCTTTTATGCTTAAATAAATATATATATGCAATCGCATGCATTTAAATTTATTTGTGCTTTTTTTATGTTAATAAGGGACGACATGATGACGTTCTGCTGATGGTAATTGATACGCCATGCCCATAACAATGCAGTGCCGCTCAGGATTCTTGAAAACCCCAAAAAAATATTTCTACTCGTATTTAATACTCACGGTAAATTAATTGGTTAATAGTTTGCTTTTATTTAATATTCGTCTCATTTGTGTTATAATTAAAAGTTTATACTAAAATATGTCATTTAGGTATTTAAAATGTTCCAAATAATTTATTTACATTACTTCGACACTTATTTCGCCTCTACATGAGTCATCTTCAGGAGAAAAATGCTAGAACGAAATTTAAAACAAAAGTAGATAAATGTAATTTAAATAAATAATGTTCTGAAACTAAATCAAAATCTTTACGGTTTATCAGTCGTAGAGTTAAAATACAGTTAGTTTGAATGGTGGAGCCTACTTTGCTATCATGGGATTACCTACCAATAACTTTAGAACTTAGCCACCTAAAACTATATAGTATTATATTGAGAAGGCTTAGTTGTAATATGATTTAAAAGATGGGCTGGTAGTTTATTATCAATTCTTCTCCCCATTTCAAAGCTGCTCTTCGAACTTATGGTAGCTTCATCACGTTTCCCAAATGTTATTGTAATATTTTATGATATTGTCACTCCTCTTTCAAGTCACTCATTTAACAAGATACCTACACATATCACAGAACTTAAGTTGACGTGTTTTAAAAAGAAACTATTTAATGTCCTAGTGACAAAATCGTACTTTTCCATAAAAGACTTCTATTCAAATACTACACTCAATTAACATTTTTTTAAATATCATTTTACTTAATTTAATTTATTTTTACCAATTTCACTTGTTATATGATATTTCAAAATATTCAATTATTGATATGTATATCAATTAACTGTCATTGTGTATATATATATTTGTTTGACTTGTTATTAATTACTATTTGTACGCCACAAGCATGCGGGCAAGGAATGGAGAACCTTTATTGTGATTTGAAACATCTATGTGTACCCATGACTACAAATAAATGATCTTATCTAATCTAATCTCCGTATGCTTTCCTTGTCACTTCTTCTCAATAGCACAACCGTAGCAGTAAATTCAATAAGAAAAATATTTTGACATTCCTCAGTGATTTTTATTTTAATTTGATCTTGATTTATGGTAAATAAATATATTATTATTGTATTTTGTTCCATTTAAATAAGCTCGTTGAAACATTATGAAGATTGAGCTTATAGCGTCTCGGTTTCAAAAGCAAATAATAATTTTGTAACATTCATCTCAACGCTTGATCGAATTGGGGTGATATTTTGTGATAAATAAACAAAACCATCGAAGAATCATAGAATATTCCCCCTTGAGTGTCCCTGTGTACCAGCATTGTTTTAATATCGCCAGCTCATAGGGTGGAGTTATTAGTTTACAAGTGTATCAAACGCTCCCTTATTGACTCAACTCAAGCGATATTACTTTCCAACTCTTTCGGAAGTTTGCCGTCTTTGTTGACATCTGCAGTTTGATTATTGGAAATACTTTACGATGATATGATTCATTGGGGGTTGTGAAATATAACAAACTTTGGATTACTTCGTAAGAGCCGTTGCATAGGCTTACCACCTTATTCATAATAAAACGCTTATGGAAGGTATAACCCTATATTAGTTAAAACGTGTTTAAAGCCTATCGAACGTTCGATAAAATTCCTAATTCATAATCGATTGATAAACCTCAGATAACTAATATGTATCTATAGTACGCAATGTTGCCATTTCGCACAAAAAATATGATTTTAACTGATTTAAGGAGGAACTGTCTATGGGAACAGACATCTTTTCAATATCAATGTCAGTTGTCAAAAGACAATGTCGAAATAAGTTCAAACTTTGAAAATCCAAGTCTTGAGTAGCTAGCCTTGTCTAGTCTCTAGCTTGGTAGTTTTTTTTTTTATGGAATAGGAGGACAAACGAGCGTACGGGTCACCTGGTGTTAAGTGATCACCGTCGCCCACATTCTCTTGCAACACCAGAGGAATCACAAGAGCGTTGCCGGCCTTTAAAGAAATTTAAGTTTTGTTATAACTAAAAATTTTTTAGTAATAACAAAACAGCTATGAATAAACATCGAAAAACGAAGGTCAAATACGAGACAGCTTATCGTTGTCAGCCATGTTTTTTGCAATCGAGGGCTTAAAATAGTTTTATAGAAGGGTTCTAGCTAGTATAAGTCACATCAGCTTATCGAAGAGATAATGGACGTTTCAGCTCTATTATGCGACAGTGAATACCACTTTTTTTAGCGATTTTTTAACGCTCCCCCACACTGGCGTCCTGCCTGCGTTTTTATCGTCCTATATTTAGACTCTCAAACTGTCGATAAAACCAAACGTCCTACAAGTCCTAACGTTATTACCGCAGGTGTGTTTACGGTCGTTTGCGTCATATCATATCAGAATATCGTAGGACGAAGAAATGCAACCTCCTTCTTCCACTGCGGCGTATTATCGCATGTAACTCCATGGCCATCCTAATACAAAATATACTGAAAACAGACATTGCAATAACGCATGCGATATTACAGTGGCCACAAATTAGGATATCATCCCCACATCTGGATGTGTATCGGTCCTCCACAGTGCGGTTTTCCAGGAACTTTCTTGCACGTACTACAAAGCTATGGAATGAGCATCCTTGGGCGGTGTTTCCAGGACGGTACGACATGGGTACCTTCAAAAGAAGCTCGTACACCTTCCTTAAGCGCCGGCAACGCTCCTGTGATTCCACTGGTGTTGCAAGAGAATGTGGGCGGCGATGATCACTTAACACCAGATGACTCGTACGCTTGTTTGTCCTCCTATTCCATAAAAAAAAAGATGACCAATGCGTTTACTTGATAGTAAGTAATACGCCCTGCCATATAAAAAGTAACCTGTAAGAGTAACTATTTTGGGCAGTGGGAGGCTCCTTTGCATAGGATGTCGGCTAGATTAGGGGTACCACAACAATGTAAGTATTATGTTTGTACTATGTTTCAGTCTGAAGGGCGCCGTAGCTAGTAAAATTACTGGGCAAATGAGACTTAACATCTTATGTTTCAAGGTGACGAGCGCAGTTGTAGTGCCATTCAGAATTTTTGGGGTTTTTCAAGATTCCTGAGTAGCACCGCATTGTACTGAGCAGGGTGTATAAATTACCATCAGCTGAACGGCCTGCTCGTCTTGTCCCTCATTTTCATAAAAAATAAAAAAGGAACTTGTCATTAAACGGTGACAGCAATGTATCCGTAACTAGAGATACATTATTGAAAACGGCCGTAAATTGAGCAACTGTCACAGAAATTTGCGTAAAAATAGGTCTTCAAAAGGTTCGGAAAACTAAGCCATATATTGAAGTTAAAATCTAAACGCAATGAAATATATATTAAAAGATCGCTGACAACTTACTACAGTAACTAAATCGCAAACATCCAACGTATGAATAAAATGGATTAACAGTAATTGTAATAGTAGTTGATTATTATATTATATTCTATCAATAGTCAGTCAGCTGCCCTAACAACATAAACTAATTTCAATTCAAGAAATCCTTGCGTAAGAATTTACATATCACGGTACAGTATCAAACTTACATCGTAAAATAATCCTCAAATTTCCCTTTAAAATTTTATGTTAACACCGCGTACAGTTAACTTAGCAAACACATTAAGGAATAATGCACACCTTACCCCAATAAACGGATCTTACATCTGCTAACATTATACTAAATATGCACATATAAGCCAAAGTTATTAATAAAAGGCCCAAGGGGTTAGCTGGAGAGATTATAATCCTTATATACTGCTTTGAACATAAGAATTTACAAATCTGTTTCTTAAGTTTTAAAATGTATTGAAATTGTTGTTATAATGAAATTGTTTCACAGTGGAACTATCAAACTGTGCGACACTAAATTCTCTCATAGAAAATATGTCCATATGAAAAATGTCAAATATTGAAAAAAAAAAAATTATGGGTCCCGAATCGAAATAAAAACTATCCTATCTCTCAAGTTCGACTAAGCTGCACTCCATGAAGTAATCCCCATTGAAATACGTTCATTAGTTTAGGAGGAGGAGGATTAGTTTAGGAGGAGGGATTTGAATCATTTACGTATAGTTTTTAATACTTTTAATAATTGGTATTAGGGAACGAAACCATTACCTCTGTATAATTCAGTATTTGTAGATAACAATCTTATTATAAATTTATCGTAAAGTTAATTTTATCTCTAAGATTTGAACTGCACAGGCAAAGTCAAACGGCAGTATTTAAAATAAAACTAATAGTTCTCTCCAGATTTATTACAAAGTAATTATTCTCGAAAGCTATAAACATCTCTGTAAAATGGTATTGTGATGTTAACGAGTCATAATTATAAGACTGTAGACGTATGATGAGTACGATACAAGTTTCTGCAAAGAATTCTAACTTGTATGTTTATTAAATTCATGACTTGGTTGTTACTGGTGAACGAAACTACCAGTAAAACTGATAACAAGGAAACTTGGATATTTATTAAGTATTATAGTAACGAGGATAAGTAATACTCGTACGTTGAGAAATTAAAGTTCTAGGTTATATTGTTATTACTGACAATTTACCATATAAATCCTTCATAGAAAACCCCAATGATTTTCTCGTACATAAACGAGTCATAATAATAGATATTTGAATTAAATCTGTGGGAGATTTATTAGCAGAAGACGTTTACCAGATAGTATCAGAGCTGTGCCTTTTTCTGCCATGAAGAAGAATAGTGCACGCATTGTTGTTTTTCGGCACGGATGCCTAATATAGGGCTGTCAGCACAGAGGAGGTATTTAGTCGGTAGGGGATGGTTACACCCAAGCCCAACATATGGGGCCCGTTTCGGGGTCTAAAATAGGTAAATGTATGTTCCTCCTCCCCAAAAAAAAGGCACGGGCGCCGCAGTGAAATTACATTGGTTATGAGACTCAAAATCTTATGTCTTGAATTGACGAGCACAAATGCGATGCCACCTGGATTTTATGTTCATTCAAGAATACTGAGTGTAATAATGGTGTATAATTTACGATGGTAAAATGATAAAAGTGACGTAACGTCGTTTTGTTATAAAAAGACGAATGATTTTATGAAAATTATCAACATGGACTATTCTGAAAGCCATCATTAGCATAGTAACAGTTTTTGAATACTCAATGTTAAAACTAGCTTCTACCAACATGATTGAAACATTTAACTAACTCCCTTGTAAAATAGCATCTAAGTAGATATTTGTATCAATCGTAGTCTTAACGTTAGCGAATATCTGCAGAGCAAACTTGAAGGAATTTATTCCACAAAATTTGTTTAAGTTCATCGAAACGGATTATTTTCAAAGAGAGTTTGCATATGTGTAGAAACAATAAACTATTATTCAAAAACATCGTTTGTACTTTCCAAAATCAGTTTCCGAATATATTATTATAAAATTAAAACTAGATTCTACCTACATAATATTTTAAGAAGATATTTGTATCAATCGTAGTCTTATCGTCGGCGAATATTTGCAGAGCAAACTTGAAAGAATTAATTCCACAAAATCTGTTTAATTTCATCAAAACGAATTATTTTGAAAAAGAGTTTGAATTTGTTTCAAACAATCAACACACACTATTATAAAAGTCATCGCTTGTAGATTCCAAAATCAGTATCAGTTTAAATAAAACTTAAGGATTAAAATGCGTGTAATTGTAACTGTGTTTTTACATTAGGTTTTTGCGTAAAAGTTAAATTTTTATTATTAATTTCATCAGCAGTCCTCCTGAAAACGAGATCTGGAAAGGTCTTGAAACGTCAGGTTACGTAAAATACACAGTTAAAATTACACTAATCAAAGATGATGCTAAGATATTTATACGTAGTCTAAACGTCAGCAAATAGCAGAGCAAACTTGAAAGTATTAATTCCACAAAATCTTTTTAAGTTCAGCAAAACGGAATAATTATCAGAGTGTGGTGTAGAGGTAATCGAAGCTGAAGGCTGCCTCATTACGACACGGGGCGTGAACAATGGAAGCAATTGCTTACGGCACCGCCAAGCCAAACCGCGCTCAACTTGCTGTATAAAGCTGTTCTTTAGCTCATGACGTTTCATGACTTCACCTGTAGGGATTGCACATTAAATGGACTATCGATGATTTAGAAATAAGAATAAGTTCGTTCATATACTTTTTAAAATTGCGGTTTTCTAAGAAGTATCGTTCGGGGCAGTACTGTCATTACAATTTTTTTCTATTATCTAACCCCATCTTAACATTTAATTGCGTTTTGCACATTTGATTTCATTTGACTTTGATTTGGAATTCTCTGTTAACTTGGTGTTGTATGAAGACATCGAATCACTGTTTGTCTTCTATCGCATTAATCACGGGGAGTATTCCGAAGTCCTGTTTCACCTGATTCCTGCCACTGAATTCCACGACACGACATGGGTACCTTCAAAAACAGCGCGTACACCTGTCTAAAAGGCCGACAACTCTTCTGTGATTCTTCTGATGTTGCAAAAGAATGTGGGTGGTGGTGATCACTTAACATCATCGCGTATACTCGTTTGTCCTCCTCTTCTATGAAAAAACCATAGGTGTCAGATACAGTTTAATGTTTATAAATTGATTTTGAAGTATTTCAGAAAATTTGCAAACGGTTTGGTAAAAAGTTTTTAGTATTTAGTTAAAATTTACTTTTCATAATTTATACAATACTTTAAGTATGACTAAAAACATTCCCAACACGTACTTTGAGCAGAAGTGTTTATATTTATTCGGAACCTATAGTGACTTTTTTTTGCGCCCAGACAAAGGGAAAGGGCTACCCTCCGGGATAATGACGTGAGGGAGGTGGTGAATGCTCATTCATACCAATGCAGCCTACGTGTACGTTGGCTATTTGGGACTCACGTAAACCCTAAGTGCCTACACACTAAACACCACCTGAGGTTGGATTTGGGCAAGTGCCTACTTAGGCCTTCATTGAAGCCGATCTTCTCTTGGGGAGAGAGAGGTGCAAGTAGCACTCCCTATGGAATATCCACTGGGATACAGCACAGAATGTTATATCTATTTGGGACTAGTGACATCAGAAGGATGATCACAAACTAAAGGTGAATCTAAATGCGTCTGATTATCCCCGGATGCCAAGGGGTAATCCAGGTTAGACGAGAGTTGGTTAGGGGGAACGGTGAGAGCATTTCTGGGCCTCCTGACTTGGTGACGTGAAGGAGGGGGTGACGGTATAATGGCCGCTGCCTGCTTAATCAGGGGACTGGGGTCTTAAAGAAAGTTTCAGACAAGCATTTTATGTGTTGTTGGATGGTGGGGAGCTCTAAGTCCCGATGAAGATCTGCATTCCTGATATACCAGTGAGCATTTACGGCCTTACGACAGAAAATGGACCGTTTGGAGCGTATCAATAATATTGGGTTTCGCATGAGTGGAGACCGGAGCGGCATAAGTCATCGGATGTTTATATTATTTATCTACACCCATGCTTTAAATCCTCTATTAAAGATTCTAAAACAGTTAGATTATTGCCAACATTAAAACACCCAATGTCCTAATAACCATTACATCAACCAAACGAGTATTGTAATGAAATTCAGTACAACATTACAACACTCGTTCGGATGATGTAATGGTTACTAGGATTGGCTTTTTTAATGTTAGCAGTAAACTAACTGTTTCAGAATCTTTTATAGAGGATTCAAATTATGTAGATTCATAGTGTGTAGATAATGTCTTGTATGCAACTGTTGATAATTAGGTATTATAACACTCATGTAATACTATTATCACAAACCCACATTTTAATGTCCCTTATTACACAACAGTTGAATTAATAACTAATTCAGTGTTCCATGGTTGGACACAGAGTATGTGTTAACAAAAACTTAAACAGCATTCGTTTGTGCTGCCATACAACAGATCACGTACTTAATCGAACTCCTAACAAAAGAGGATATTACATCGTGACGCCAGTTAACAGAGTAATTTAATTGACGAAATTGTTTATTTCGTCTCCCACTTGGAAATAAGGACGAGATTGGCATATTTTTAGTGACTCAAAGTGAACCAATTATGTGTTTTTTTTACAATCTCGATACCATAGTAATAGAATTACTCGGGTATTTAAATTCATGTTGTGAAAATGTATAGCACTGTGTTGTTTGAATAACACGGCGAATGTGTTTAAATATTTAATGAGTTAAAAGTTGTTATTATCATTTAATTTGTAACTATAATCTATTTACATGTATTGGGGTACACATTAAATTTGGAAACAAAATTTAGGAACGATGCTCGCACGGAATCGGGTTGTCTTGTTCAACTCTCAGATTGTGGCTTCATCTACAGGATCTATTTTACAGTTGATAATCTGCTCATCCCCAATATTTGCATATTAGAAAATTGACTTGAGATGTCGCCCTTTCAAACCTAAACAATTTGTTATTTTTTAAAGTGATAACCCTCACTTCTGGGATTAATTGCACAAATTAAATTTGAAAACATACAATATCTATCAACGATGCGTCACTCGAGCGGTTGGCTTAGTGGAAAGAACGCTCGCACGGAAAACGAGAGGTCGCGGGTCCGAGTCCTGCATCGTTCATAAATGTTTTTAGATTAAAATTGTGTAATCAATCCCAGAAGTGAGGGTTAGCACTTTAAAAAATAACAAATTATTTATTTGAAGTATTTATGTTTGTATTTTCATTTCTTTTTTACATTTGGTTTTAATTTATGTAACCAATTAATTAAATTCAACAGTTCAACCTGTGGCTCAACGGTGCAATCATGTTTGTAAACTTTACGAAACCTGCGATACAGATTTACCTAGTGCGTAGTCCATTGTAAATGTTTTGTATATACAATACAATGAATGATTGAATTCTTCATTATTATTAGCTATTAGTTGATAATTTGTCAGAATTCTCTCCAAAAGCCCCACTTTGACTTTTCAAATACACATTATATACTTGTGATTCTATAGTAAAATGACATGGTATTTAAGGCCCGCAACGTTTTTTGAACCCTGGTGTTGCAAATGGCCATGGGTGTTAGCTTCACCACTCCCGATTGCCTTTGAGTTTCTTGTATGTTCTTCTCACGAGCTCTGCTTTTTCCCAACATATGGAAGCTTCAGTTATGTAAAAGCGATTACTTTAAGCTTATTTGAATAAAGATTATTTGACTTTGACTTTGAAAGAATAATATATTTCGATCTATCGATTAAATCTTCAGCTTCTTCATTAATCCTCTCCTCTCATAACGCATAAATAATATAAACTAAACATTTTAATTTACCAACATAATGTTATAAAAGTATTCATATACGATACGTCTCTAGCTAAGATTGACGCGTTAGAACGAAAGTAAGCCCCTGCTACGATGTAATTACTTCACGAACACTTTGTCGGCCAATCAAACACGTCTTTTGCTTTATTATGAAGCCGCAACGGACCTAAATAGCGAAACAAATGCCTAACAGCTATGATTTTTATGAGCCTTATTGTTTTAGCTGCAAATGTTTAAGAACGAATGTCAAGTAAGGTACTTGCATTTTATGCCAACTATGAATATAGTAAATACATTATTTATAGTAGACAGTTTTTTTATGAAAATAAGGGACGAATTGTGCTCGTCACCTTGAGACATATTATGTTGTTAAGTCTCATTTGCCCAGTAATTTCACTAGCAACGGCGCCCCTCAGACTAAAACACTATAATGCTTACACTTTACTGCTTCACGGCAGAAATAGGCGCGGTTGTGGTACCCCTAATATAGCCGGCATCCTGTGCAAAGAAGCCTCCCACTGGTATTGAGTGAACATGATTGAAGGGTATTGAAGTGAACATACATACAAACATCAATTAATTAAAATATGCTTCTATATATACACAATATTGTGTAAAAATTTCAAAACAATCGGTTAAGAACTTTAGGAGGTGTGTGATCTTAAACAAACGAAGATTAATATTTACCATCTCAAGATTATTGCTTTTAAACTGTTTGTCGTGAATGACATGGGATTTTGTTTTTAATACTAAAGATACATACATATCATCATCATCATCATCGGCTGATGCCGGAAGTCGTCCACTGCTGGACAAAGGCCTCCCCCAAAGATTTCCACGACGATCAGTGCTGCCCTGCCCTCATCCAACTTATTCCGGCGATCTTGACCAGATCGTCGGTCGATCTTGTTGTGGACCTACCAACACTTCGTCTTCCGGTACATGGTCGCCTTTTTAAGGACTTTACTGCCCCAACGACTATCTGTCCGTCGCACTATGTGCCTTGCCTACTGCCACTTCAGATTCGCAATCATTTGGGCTATGTCGCTGAATACAACGCTATTAATACGATGATTGTAAGTCCATAAGTACATCAATATAGCAATAGAATTAAAAATCTTTACCAAAAAAAGGAAAGATTGAGTGAAATGGGATTACTTCTTCGAAGAAGTAACACATCTTCAGTAACGTATGTGGTTATTTCCGAAACAAGAATTTCACTGTCAAGCAATATTTCACAAGTTAATAAAATTTATTTAAATTCCTGATATTATCTCTCTTAAGTTTGTAAATGAGATATGAGGAATCAAATTCACTGAAATTTATATTTGACAATGATTATCACTTTAAGTATAAGCCATACACCAACCTATAAGCCATAGACTAATTAATATATATTAATACAGAGTACAGACAAAGTGTGCGAGAGAAAAGACCATCTCTAACGGAGATACAGCTAGAAAGAAAAGGTAAGCGAATATGTTGTTACTATGACCGATTTCGATTGACAAGTCGTAAAAAGTCAGCCGCGCTTGGTATTTATTCGCTCTTTAGTATTTTGAATACACACACATTGACAAATCTGTACGCCAGTATCAAAGAAGATGTAAATATTACGTAATAAGAGGAGATACTGCCTAAGTAAAAATTTAAATTTAGTTTAGTATTAATCGTGCAGTGATTTGACATATGTTTGAAATTACTATTTCAAACATATGTCAAATACTAAGGCGATTGGCGACGAACTACAATCCGGCTAAGTTTGAAAGCGAACAGTTGCTTAAAACGTAGTGGATTTTGATTATCTCCGTTTTTAATAATATTATAGCCGTCATCTGTCAATATATCAATGACTGCGCGTTTCATACAATCGAGTGAATCGCTTTTTTTTGTTAGAGAGTTTCGCTAGACTGATACTGTAATCCGTCGTTCATGTAGGCTTCATTTATAACACATCAGACTACCGATACAAAGGCGTCACCGACTAGATGTGAATTGTTCTATTGAATTCAAAATGGCCGACACTCAATGAAAAGGATTATTGAGTTTCATATCAATCTTGTGATATAAACGTCACAACTATTATATATAAATAAACTTTGGTATACAGCGAAACTAATTAAGATGACTGTTTGTACTTTTAATATATAATAATTTTTTGACTTATTGTTGTAAAGATAAACTATTGTCGTCACTGGTTTTTATCTGTGTAATTTAATTTTATAGCATTTCAATTATTTTATAAATTTATAATTTTAACTTCTACAAAACTTATTCAGAGTTTTAATTACGAAATAGACGATTTTACGTTGCGCTTTTTTTTATGAAAATAAGGGACGGGATGAGCACGACGTTCAGCTGATGGTAGTTGATACGTCCTACCTCTTACAATGCAGTGCGGCTCAGGATTCTTGAAAAACTCAAAAGTTAAGTCTCATTTGCCCAGTAATTTCAGTAGCTACGGCGCCCTTCAGACCGAAACAAGGTAAAGCTTTCACATTACTGCTTCACGGCAGAAATAGGCACCGTTGTGCTACCCATAATATAGCCGGCATCCAGTGCATAGGAGCCTGCCACTGTTAAAATTGTGCGACGATTATCTGTATATAAACTGACATCAATTGTTAGTGTTTCGCACTGGCCAAATAGTCACTTAAATTATATATAGCTTCTTGACAATTGGAGACAATTTTACTATAAAATATCCAAAAAGTAAAAATTTTACAACATTTTTGTGTTTCTTGTTTTCTGTTCATATAGTTGAATAAGGCAAATTCTAAAAGACTTATGATTTTTGAAAGTATGTACTTAGTTTGAATATTACCATTAGCTTATTATTCATATATACACTAGATGTAAAACTATTACACCAAATGTAACTGTTTCAGACCAGTAAACTGAACTTCTATAAACTTATATCGAATGCAGTTTCTGTCAAAGCTATGCGCCGCACAATATCCATCATACACATTTTGACATGCTCAGCAGCTACGCTCTCAAATATAGTAATGTATCTGAATATGGTATTAATTTGTAAAGTCATCTGTGATGTTTAACCTCCCAATTTAATGTTGTAAATAATTTTTAATGTGTAGAACAACAGTGAAGAGATAAACTATGCCTATGTTACTTTACAATACCATTTTCTTATGATGCTGTTAATCGTAATCAATAATAAGATAATAATCGTGTTATCTCATCTTCTAATATATTATGTTCTCGTGTCACGGTGTTCGTTCGTTACCAAACTCCTCATAAACGGCTAAACCGATTAATATGAAATTTGCATATCTAATACGTCTGAGAACCGGTCAACATCTCTTTTTCATACCCCTAAATACTTTTATTTTATTTTATTGACAATTTTTTAATTTTAATTTGATTATGATTCAGTATTGAAAAATACATACAGCCTCGATTTTTATATTAAAAGAAGTTCCATCCACAGATCTGCAATAGGGTTGCAAGATGGCAATCGAATACAATAATTGTAATACGATAAATTTTATGTACGATACATTTGGTAGGTCTGAGAATCGGTCGTCATCAATTTTTTAAACCCCAAAAATTTTAATTATTGAAATTTATTTATAACTTAATTGGCAATACAACGTTTGCTGGGTCAGCTTGTAATTAAATATTATTATTAATGTTATTATAATCTATTCTGAGGGTTCTCGGTTCCTCGTGGATATAAGACAGAGAGGTTTGTTCTTTGTCATTAATTATACTGGGGTCTTTGTTCCAGGTTTTGGTTCATTGTGACAATATTCGGGTCGGCCATTACACACCCTATAATAAACACGTCGGAACTCGATGAGAACTGAAACATGACCGCATTATAATTTTTATTCTATTGTGATAAATATATTTTTACAGGATTACGTCATAGCAAAAATACTATAACTCTATGTATGATAATAACCTATATGTTGTCCCGATCTCTTGGTAATTTTTATGCAATAATTCAATTAAATATTTCAGTAGTTTTTGCATTTTGGTGCGGACATTTTCGTGCATATTATTATGTCTCCAAGTAAATGAACACAATAAATAGATATGAAAAATAAAGTACGCATGAAATTATGAAAAGCAATTCTATCTACCAGGATATAACTCTAAAAGTTTGCTCCTTACGAAGTTATTCCTCAACTTAACAGTTGAGGAATAACTTCGTCACTAACATTTTTAATAAAACCACTTGATTTTTGGGTATCAAGTAGAATAATTTGCTACAAAGCAATTTGTAATTGTTTGAACCTTCTAGCGCAAGTAAAAAAGGAGTGATAATGTAACAAAGTAAATAAACATTATATTGCGTTAACAGCCCTAAATTTTATTTGATTATTGAATTATGTTTTTTTTTAATTATATAATGGCACAAGTCACTAAATCAAAAAATATCTTAATATATTTAAATTATGTGACACGTTGTTTGTCCGCGATGAACTCCTAAACTAATGAACGGATTTTAATGGGGATTACTTCATGGAGTGCAGTTTAGTCCAACTTGAGAGATAGGATACTTTTATTTCGATTTGGGACCCATAATTATTTTTATTTTCTATATTTGTTTTGAATGCACATATATTCTATGAGAGAATTTAGTGACGCACGGTTTGACAATTTCGGATCCTCTGTGAAACAATTTCATTATAACAACAGGGAGCATTTTTTACGAAAGAATTCTTGATATTTTGAAATATTATTGGCATATAAAACATAATTATTTTTTATTATCTACAGGGTAACGTTTTTCGGGTCTGCTAGTATTATATATGTTCTACCGTCAAATTACAATTGAAAACTTCAACAATTTTGCTCAAGTAAAAAAGTCATAAGGATCCAAGTCATATGAAGTTTTGTTTACCCGAAGTTTGTTGTTGATTTTATCTTATTACACAAGTTGGAATTGCTGTTGTCATAATAAGTCTGAGCTGTAACAATGTTTTGCTTTTCCTAGTTTACCTTTACTGATTAGTTCTCAAAACTGTCCTGAGGGACAGCGTTTCTTTTTGTTTGCTTTCACATTATTTAAGCATTTACTGGGTTGTAAAAGTATATAACTGTGTATAAATAATTCAAAATCATGAAGTATTTACACCATTTGGCATGTTTTCACCAGTGGGAGGCTCCTTTGCACAGGTTCCCTCCTAGATTATGGGTACCACAACGGCACTTATATCAAGGCAATAATGTGTAAGCATTACTGTGTCTCAGTCTGAAAGGTGCCGTAGCTTGTGAAACTACGGGGCAAATGAGACCCAACATCTTATGTATCAAGGTGACGAGCGCAGCTGTAATGCCGCTTACAATTTTTGGGGTTTTTCAGAATTCTGAGCCCCACTGCATTGTAATGGGGTGGGCGTATCAATTATCATCAGCTGATCGTGCTGCTCGTCTCGTCCTTTATTTTCATAAAAAAAATGTTTCCTAAGCCAAATGTATCCTATATTACATTTTTTAAACAAATATGTGGTCCTTCTTCATCTTCTGCTGCATATATCACGGGAGTACTCAGAGGAGTTGTTCAGGTTGATACCAGCAGCCAAAGTGCAACAGTGGACATTACCTCAAAATTATAAATTACACCTGTATCATGTTGACGTCTGGCATTTTAGAACAATACGTTATGCGTTAAGCACAAGTCCGGCCACATATGGGATATTGCTGTCATCTCTAGAGATCTAGTCTAGTCTAGTCTGGCGCTCCCCAGTATCAGTACGATCCATTTGACCGCGTGCAACGCAGAGCAGCGCGAATTATCGCAGACCCAGTGCTCTGTGAACGGCTGGATCACTTGGCGTTGCGTAGAGAGGTCGCTTCATTGTGTGTCTTCTACCGTATTTATCACGGGGAGCGTTCCGAAGAGCTGTTTCACCTGATTCCTGCCGCCGAATTCCACCTTCGCACGACACGCCACAAGTTAGGATATCTTCCCCACCATCTGGATGTGTGGCGGTCCTCCACAGTGCGGTTTTCAAGGAGCTTTCTTCCACGTACTATAAAGCTGTGGAATGAACTTCCTTGTGCGTTGTTTTCGGCACGATACGATATGGGTACCTTCAAAAAAGCCCTTCCTTAAATCCTTAAAAGCCGGCAACGCTCCTGTGATTCCTGTGGTGTTGCAAATGAATGTGGTGATCACTTAACACAAGGTACGCTCGTTTGTCCTCCTTTTCCATTCCATTCCAAAAAAGAGCAACTTATTGCCTCGTACTCCATTTTTGTGGACTTAATTACTGGCTGCAGTTTTTACCAACCGGTACGACTTCTCTAAGTCGTCGTAGGTCTCTACCCTTAAGCTTTGAGTATACACATGTCCATGGGCGGTTAACTCACCAAATTCCACTTGACTCTCTTGCCCGTTTGCCTGCTCTATGAAATTTTCTAATACAATAATTAGATCTTCGGTTATTATTATTTCATGTTATTGCTACTCGTATTCATATCCTGGTACTATTAGGCGACGCACCAGTTTGTTGCGATTGGATCGATCCAAAAACTTATAAAAAAAAGATATAATGATTTTTTTAATAGTTACTAAAATTTTATAACAACTTAATGCTATCAAATACAAGTTGTTTTAAAATTTTGATGAAGTTTTCTTAGAACAGAGGAACGCGGGAAAGTTTTTGTCACCATGGACCATCAACCCCATCATTTCCTCCAAAAACTTATTTTTATGGGGAAAATAAAGGGTAATAAACTGGGAAATTAAAACCACTGAACTGAGGGACTTTACAAGAACCGTTGTTGAGATCTACGCTAGATCCATTCTTATTGACAATAAAGGATCTGTTGTTAACAAGAGTTTTGCAGAGAAACCATAAAAATATTAGCACACTAATCATTTTCATTTCCTTTCTATATATAGTATCTCATATGTATGTACTGACAACTCGACTGTCATTACGTCCGCATTGAATTCTCAATTTGTGCATTCGATATGAACTATGCACCGGAGAGCAATAGCTGTAATAGGGTTAATAAATTTCTATAAAGCTTATCCTGAAATAGGTAATCTAACATCTACACTTAGAGTTCAAATTTGTTTGCTAATAGAATTCGCGTTGTTAATGTCGTCGGTATAGTCATGCAAACATTTGGATCCGGTCAATTAGGCAGTGCATATTGGAGCACGCGTGACAATATGGTCAACAGAAGCTGAATATTGGCTTTACATAATGCAAAACTAATGTACCCCAACATTACTGTTAAGCTTTACAAAATTGTTTTTAATACATATACATAATGAGATACTAATCGAATAAAGTAAGATTACGTACACTTTGTTATCTAAAGCATTTAAATTCGATTGGAGAAGTCTGTTGACTATACTAGTATTGTTCGAGTATTAAATTTTTTAATTCAATTCTATTTAAAAGCTTAAAACGCGTGTTTTTATAACTCAGTTTTAATATTCATAGTCTCGTTGAGTTTACATGATTAGGAAATTATTATTGTAATGATTTTTGATGATCTATTTTCTCTTGTGACATCTAGACAAGATAAAATTTGTCCAATTATGATTCACGCTATTATTTCAATTGCTTTTTTCTATATTTTGTAATTTGATATATATAGATATATATACATATAAGGAGAAAGTTACTTGACAACTTAAAGTTTTTGGTTTTCTGAAACAAAGTTTTTCAAACAACTTGAACGCAGTGTACTGATACGAATTGACGCTTTCATGCACAGGATTATTATTTACTTCTACCAAGTTACATTGATAATCATAATAAAAAAGAACAGTTTCATTGAGATGAATCTTAAGGGTTATAATAGTAATATAATTAATGATTAACAAAAATTATATTTCACACGTCTTTTACAAATATTCCTCACAAACAAGAAGCAAATATTTCTAAACTGTCTGTTATTTTTATACCTACTCATTTTTGTAACAGAATATTCTTAAATATCATTATGGTTGTTGGAGTTAGCGCAAATTCTCGTCAAACATTCTTCTTCTTCTAAATCTTCTAAGCAATCAGATATTCTAAAACTGTCTTGTGACTAAGACAAAAGTTGACTATTTTTGTTTTTTGTGGACATTGCTCGCACTTTTTTGGAAGTGTGAATACACAGTGCACTTTATATTATTACCCTATCGGTTTCCTCAACAGCAAAGTTTTCAAGAAACTTTCATCCACGTACAACATACCAACGTATGAAATAAACTTCTTTGCGCACCAACCAAGGTGCAAAGGCTGTCTTGATTTAAATAAAATTGATGAGTATTCGCCTAAATACTTATGATATATTTTTTACTTATATTAACGTTCTGTTGTCATGTCTGTATATTTATATGCTTATGTGTTCTCAGTGAAACTATTTTAGGATATATATATTGGATTGTTATTTTATATTTATTTTAAATTCATTTTTTACTATAATGATGTATCTGTTTGTTTCCGTAATAAAAAAATAAATAAAATACCGGCAAAGCTCCTGAGATTTCTTTGGTGTTGAAGAGATTCAGGGCAGCAGTGACCATATTACCATCATGGGAACCATACGTTGGCCATCTTTCTTTATACATGCAGTGGTGGGCAAAGCAATTTTATCTATTGTAAGGCCGATTAATGAAACGACCCCAATATCACCCTAGCGTCAAATGAATTGCCTGTTTCTGCAAATAATTGACGAAACAGTCCAGCAATATAATCCCAGTCGTCACGCATCATACGACGACCTAAGGAATAGAGTAATGTCATTTGAGCCCGACTACATCATCCTGCGACTATAGCAGGATGATGTAGTCGGTTGAATATCTCATGAAGGTACTTAATAATAATAATAATAACTTGAACGACGTAAATTTACTAGCGGGAGGCATCTTTGCACAGGATGCCGGCTACTAGTACCACAATGGCACCTTTTTCTGCAGTGAAGCAGTAATGTGCATATGTTACTGTGTGTCGGTCTGTAGTTAGAGAAATTACTGGACAAATGAGACTTCACATCTTATGTCTCAAGGTGACGAGACCAATTGTAATGCTGCTCAGAATTTTTGGGATTTTCAAGAATCCTGAGCGGCACTGCATTGTACTGGCCAGGGCGTATCAATTACCATCAGCTGAACGTCCTGCTCGTCTCGTCCCTTATTATCATAAAAAACTGTCATAGTTCATAACAACAAACAAATGATAGGATTGGTCAAAAAATGTCATATGTCACCTGTCATTATTTTACTTCAACTTAGCTCTGACCAATAGCGTTGCTTTCCAAATATTCTGATATCAAATAAAACTATCACCAAAATATTGATGACTGCATAATATGCATAGTACAGTATCTTGTACCACACCACTACACAATTATCGAGCTCTCTAATGAGCCGTCCAGACGCGAGGGCAATTAATTGTCAAACGTGCTCTGGATGCAAACAGGACCAATTATATTTGCGCAGAATACAACGATACTGTAAAAATTTAGATTTTAATTTGTATTCTACACGATACCAGCATTGGAATCGATTTAAGAAATATTATCGTACGTGTAAGTTAACCAAGTGATCCTTACGATAATAATATAAGATTTCAATTTCCTTACCAAGAACCTCTCTCATAAGCTGTACATTCTTTTTGAATCAATTTTTGACATATTGAGAGCTGGATCCAATGCTCTGTGGCTTGATTCCTTCTTTTTGGATTTTCTACACCTACACTATTCGTCCTTTATTTTTATTCCCATTATTTTTATTACTATCTATTTTATTTATTTGCACTGATTTGGGTGGTCTCTGATCGTCTCGGATCAGTGATTATGTTCATTGGTTTCATTCGCTTCCGATCTTTGTTTTCCTCTACAATTTTGTGTTCCCCTTCTAATTGATTTTACGTAGCCTCTTTTTATAGTGTGTCTGTGGTAGTGTGTGTTGTAGTTAGTAGTGTGCGTGCACTTTTGTGTTTCGGTTTTCCGGGCTCATAATAGTTAACATCTTATGTCTCATATTGACGAGCGATGAAGTATCACTTAACATAAACTGAACGTCTTCTTATGTCGTCGGCTTTTGTGTTTTTAAATCGAGCTGAGAATAGCATTCATAATAATTCCTTATTAATTAGTTATTATTTAGAAGTCTCTGTGAACCTGAGTCTTCATTGTGTGTATTACATCGCACCTATTGTGGGCAGAGCAACAGCAAATTTTTGTGAAAGACGAGGACAAACCAGCATCGTGGGGTGGGCCAAACCCTTCCCTTGAATATGGCTGAGTGAGGCGATAGCTGGTCCAAGCGTAATGATCGTCAACGGACGCTACTTGTGGTGGCTCGGTGATACAGCCGACGGAAACTCATCTTCATATTGTTAAAATGTAAAATAATCCTATATACTTATGATATTTAGTCTGGCCATAAATGCTGTTAAAATCAAAAATAAATAATCTGTCATTTTTATATGATTGTTCATCACGCCAATACGTTAAACAATATTTTGCGATAGTGGAGGATGGAGTGGAGTGACTCTTTGTCTTGACCCGACCTAATCGCTGTGATTGCATTACGCAAAGTAGGTATGGAACCAAATGCAATTTTTAAAACTCTCCATACTCTCCATCTAATACCAAATTAGTAAAATATTATTTGTATACTGGGCTATTAATAGGTACAATCCTCTGTTTGTGACAGAAAAAGTTCTGGCCGTCCACGTAGTGTTCGTACAAAAAAGGTGATCAAAGCAGTAAAGGAAAGAATTCGATGAAATCCTGTTAGAAAGCAAAATATCTTATCATGGGAGATGAGGATAGTATGATTTTTTAACTGATACTTTAAAAAAGAATAGAGTGGTAAAATCGAAACAACTACTGAAGCGGTACGCAAAGAGAGGTCACAGAAAAATTTTGTTTACCGATGAGATTTTTTTTTATAATTAAGCAATATTTTAACAAACAAAATGACCGTATTTATGCTCAAAGCTCTAAGGAAGCTTCCCAATTAGTCAACAGAGTGAAACGAGGGCACTATCCTACTTCAGTGATGCTTTGGTGGGGTGTTAGTTATGAAGGAGTGACTGAGCCATACTTTTGTGAAAAAGGTATCAAAATATCGTCACAATTGTATTACGATACCATTCTTGAGAAGGTAGTAAGCCCTTTTAACAACGCCATGTTCAATAACCAAGAATGGTCCTTCCAGCAAGACTCGGTGCCGGGTAATAAAACTCGGTCTACGCAGTCTTGGTTGGAAACGATAGTTTCGGACTTCATCAGAGCTGAAGACTGGCCGTTGTCTAGTCCTGATCTTAATCCGTAAGATTATGATTTATGATCAGTTTTAGAGAGTACGGCTTGCTCTAAACGCCATGATAATTTGGAGTCCCTAAACAATCCGTTCGATTGGCAGTGAAGAATTTCTCACGGAAAGAGTGCGTGCGTCTATTGATAACTGGCCTCAACGTTTATATGACTGTATAGGGTCAATGGAGACCACTTTACATGAGCTTTTTATATTTTAAATTGTTTTATATGTAGGTATGTATTAAACAAACATACTGTAAAAGTAATAAATTATATTTGCCATAGAAAATTCTCTTTTTCTTTGTTTCAGTATTTATGGCAAGATTAGGTATATTATATAATATATCTTTATAATCGGTAAAATACCTTTATTTATGTACAATGTTTTTAGATAGTTCTACTCTATTCAGTTTCCCTTGTAGTTTTGTTATTAATTTATTTGTATTTATTTTTAGGAGCAACGCCATGCTCATTTTACAACAGCAAAATAGTATCTATTTGATACGTAAGATGTGTCGAAACAAAATAATACACCAGGGACTACACATTACACAATGCATAATCCCATCCTTCTCAACAAACAAAATCCACATTGCTAAGACAAATCCTTGTCCCCGAAATTGAACAAGCGATTGGAGTCCGACAAACAAAGCGACATTTCGTGCGAAATTGTTTTCAACAGATTAAAGCGACACAATACGTCCTAGGGTCTGTTTATACACTGTCACTCGCACAAATGTCTACAATAAGAGGTTCCTTTTGAAGCAAAAATTGTTTACTTAATAACAATAGCTTACCAAGATGAGCGTTGGCTGTTATGATAACATCTTTGCAATATTTCGTCGATTCTGGTGACATAACTGAAACAAATTTGGTCATAATCTTTTTCATAGAAAAAGTTTTTGCATAACCTTGAATGTACAAAATGTTATCTTGATATATATATATATATAAATTACGTGACACGTTGTTTGTCCGCGATGGACTCCTAAACTAATGAACGGATTTAAATGGAGATTACTTCATGGAGTGCAGTTTAGTCCAACTTGAGAGATAGGATACTTTTTATTTTGATTTGGGACCCATAATTATTTTTATTTCCAATATTTGTTTTGTATGGACATATTTTCTGTGAGAGAATTTATTGACGCATGGTTTGACAGTTCTGATGTGAGACAATTTTATTATAGCAACAGGGATCAGATTTTACATTCATTAATAAAATCAGTATGTTATTTATTATGTACAGAACAACGTCTGTCTGGTCAGCTAGTATATATACATATAAGAAATTTTTGTTGTGAAAATAAGAGACGAGACGAGCAGGACGCTCAGCTTGAGACATACGATATTAAGTCTCATTTGCCTAATTTCACTAAACTAAATACACGTAAATATAAATGCTTGCCAAATTACCAGTACGTAAAATGATACAATACTGTTCGTACGATACAATTATTTATCGTAGGGTGTTCACTAAAATAAGAACCGGTAATTTTTATGAAATCTAGTTGTAGTTTTGATATCGTCGCCTTTTAGCATAATACTCTTAAAATATCTTTTTTTTAATTTAAAGTTACTTTGTATATCTTGTTATGTCTTGTTCAATTCTCAGGTTGTGGCTTCATCTCCAAGTTCCTTTTCTAAACACCTCAAAATATTATACTGCAGTAACTAAGGCTTAAAATATTTGAAAATCTGCACTTTCAAGTAATCCTTAAATCCTTGAAATAAATATATATAACTGGAAGCTAGACCGGCTGAATATATAGAATGCTCAAGTATTTCGAAGCCAGTATCTTGAATTGTATCTGTGAAATCTGTGAGCCGGGGCATTTACTTGATCAAAAAAAAAAAATCCAGTTTGCGTCACCATTTCACCAGAATTTCGTTTACAATTATTTCTGCATGTATCCAAATAGCCAGTAACCGTACCTTAGTTGAGATACTGAATCATGATAATCCCTTTATATTCCATCCATCTTGGCTATATATGAGCCAACTCATGTTCATCAGGTCATCTTGACCAAACTACCAAATACATACACTGAAAAGACCATTTAGTTTTTATTTTATGACAATAAGGGACGAGACGAGCAGGATGTTCAGCTGATGGTAATTGATGCGCCCTGTCCATTACAATGCAGTGCCGCTCAGTTAAAAACCCAAAAATCCTGAGCTGCACTTCAATTGCGCTCGTCATCTTGAGACATTAGATGTTGCCTACTAATTTAACTAGCTACAGCGCCCTTCAGACCGAAAAATGCTTACACATTACTGCTTCACGGCAGAAAAAGGCGCCGTTGTGGTACCCATAATCTAGCCGGCATCCTGTGAAAAGGTGCCTCCCACTCGCCAAAGCAGTTCACAAATATTTATATTTTCTATAGTGAATCTCAAAGGTCAATTAAATAATCAATCGACAATGCATCTGTAACAATTTATTCTAGTAAATAATATTAACTGACTCTCACGCTAACTGGTTTATGTATAACGTCCCATCACCCTCAAGACTAAGATAAATACAAATACCATCTCAGCTGATCTTTAAGTCTAAATCTGTACAATCCAAGTTGAATTCCTCAATGAAAGAGCGAGGTTAATCCATTACGCTTACGATTAAGATAAAACCTCGGGAACGTAATGACGTCGTGACGTCATTGTACAGGAATTCCATAACGCTCTAAGTTTTGGTCGATTATCATTTGATCATGCATCAGGCAACCACACACGAAGACCGTGTCCTTATGAGCAATTAAATGGACGGGGACGAGCGTGATTCTGGGAATGACATTTACGTCTGTCTGTTCTAATGTACTCGTAATACAACAATGTTTTAACTAGAAGTGTCATAAACTGTAATACCTGGTACACCGCGATAAGCGTAAATTGTAGCTTAAATAGTGGATCTTTTGCCGATATGACTTGATATTTTACGTGTATATTAAAATACTAGCGGACCTGACAGACGTTGTTCTTTTAAAAAAAACTCTCGCCGATGGAATTTGGTAAGATCCGTTAATAGCACGTTCCACCTTCGCACGACACACCACAAATTAGGATATCATCCCCACAATCTGGATGTGTGGCGGTCCTCCACAGTGCGGTTTTCAAGGAGCTTTCTTCCACGTACTACAAAGCTGTGGAATGAGCTTCCTTGTGCGGTGTTTCCGGGACGATACGACATGGGTACCTTCAAAAAAGCGCGTACACCTTCCTTAAAGGCCGGCAACGCTCTTGTGATTCCTCTGGTGTTGCAAGAGAATGTGGGCGGCGATGATCACTTAACACCAGGTGACCCGTACGCTCGTTTGTCCTCCTATTCCATAAAAAAAGCTGACCTCTACTCGACGAAAGGAATATTCCTACAAAATTTCAAGTCTCTACGCCTTTTGGTTCCAGAGATATCGTGATGAGTAACTATATACGTGGAAATCTCTTATATATTATATAGATATTCTTTGAATAAACTCATAAGGATAAACAGGATGGTTTTTCGATGGCCAAGTCGGAAGCTAGGTGACCTAGAGGAAATTCGTGAAAGGAGTCATGCCCTCGATTTATAAGAAACCAATAACTGCATATTTAGTTTTTTAAAACTACTTGACCTTTTGACGGAAAAAGTATTTCCTTTTAATTTTTAGTAATACATTTTTTTGCAAAGATTGATCCTTATCAGCAACAAAGTCCACTGGTTCAATAGTACAGGATGTAATTTGTTTGAAAAATCATTCGGTTCGATTTCTGTGCAAAGTTCGAGAAATTAAAAAAAAAAAACAGTTATTGGTTTCTCATAAACATGCAGGCATGACTCCTTTCACGACTTTCCTCTCAGTCTCATAGTTTCCGACTTGGCCATCACCGCCCATCTCAAATACTTTATATAGGCTACTTGCCGGTGACGGTCCGCTCTACCTCACCTTATCAAATGCACGATAATAAAATTTTACAAAATTTTAAATCTGTTTTGTTAATAACGATATTTGTAGAAGTTAATAATTATAAAAATTATCATTTCTAATAATTATATAATTTTTCCCTATTCCTCTAATGAAATATTGTCACAGCAGAACTGTCAAACTTTGCGTTAAAAATTTTTCTCACACAGTAAATTGTTTATACAGAAATAAAATTTCGACTGAATCTTCTGACTTATCGAAATAAAAACTATTCTATCTCTCAAGTTTGATCAAACTGCATCATCATCATCCGCCGGAAGATGTCCACTGCTGGACAAATGCCTCCCCCAAAGATTTCCACGACGATTGGTCCTGCGCTGCCCTCATCCAATGTATACCGACGATCTTGACCAGATCGTCGGTCCATCTTGTGGGGGGCCTACCAACACTACGTTTTTTGGTAGGTACGTGGTCGCCATTCGAGGACTTTACTGCCCCAACGGCCATCTGTCTGTCGAAATATGTGCCCTGCCAACTGCCACTTCAGTTTCGCAATCATTTGCAATGATTCAATACAGGATGCAAAATTTGTTAAAAATCGGTTTAATTGTTTAGAAGTTCATCGCGGACAAAAGACGTGACACGAAATTTTTGTTATGATGAATATCTTCTAAGTTTCAATATTTCATATTTTTTATGAGAAAATAGATGAGACGAACAAGTCGTTGAACTGATGGTAAATAATACGCTCTGCCCAATACAATTTCTGCCATGAAGCAGTAATGTGTAAACATTACTGTGTTTCGGTCTGAAGGGCGCCGTAGCTAATGAAATTACTGGGCAAATGAGACTTAACATCTTCGGTACGAATCAAGTTGACGAACGCAATTGTAGTGCCGCTCCGAATTATTGGGTTTTTAAGAATCCTGAGCGGCACCGCATTTGTAATGGACAGGGTGTATCAATTACCATCAGCTGAACGCCCTGCTAGTCTCGTCCCTTATTTTCATTTAAAATAAAACAATGAAGTGCCGCTCAAGCTCCTATCTAGGATGCTCGTCATTTTGAGGCATCTCATTAGTCCAGTATTCTCGCTTACTCCTGTGCCCTTCAAACCAAAACACAACAATAATGCAAACTATTGCTTGTAGCCAAAAAAGGTGCCACTATAGTATTCAGCTAGATAGGATACTGAGCAAAGAAGCTTAATATTAAGGCTTTATTTCAAAACGTATCACATAAACATAAATGAATTCAAAAAAAATTACCATAAAAGCAACCGACTTCAAAAACAATAGATATAATATGCACTATAAAGTTATAAATAATTGCGTATGTCTATACAATCTAATTCTACTAAAAATTCCCGCGGCTCCGCTCACGCCTCTCGCCTCCTCACGTCGCGACTCAAGCACATCTCACCTATAACTATGGATGTAGTTACAAACCTACATTGGCGGACACCGATTGCATGGCACCACACGAGAAGCACCAGCTTTCGAATGAAAAAAAATTATCAAAATCAGTTAACCCAGTCGAAAGTTCTGAGGTAACAAACATAAAAAAAAACATACCGGCGAATTGAGAATCTCCTCCTTTTTTGAAGTCGGTTAAAAACATAAAACACATGGGGGTGAGGATTGTTTCGGGGGAATCGAGAGAGTCAACAAATTTTAACCAATTGCGTCACTGTTTGTACTCTAGAGTGCAACAAAGGAGAAAAGAACCTACTTATAAATTCATAACCTTAGATTAAGGATTAGACTCTGCTGCGCTCCAACTAGATACCGCAGGCGCAGTCACAGATTGCGGCAACTTATTCTAAGCCCAAGCGTGCGTACTCGGGTTAGTTTCATGTTCCTGTCATTGTGTTATCTCATCTCTAATCTTTTGTTAAACTTTGCTAATAATTGAAACTAAAATGCCGGGTTGCATAGTAAAATTTTGTAAAAATAATACTACAAGAAATAAGAAAGACACTGGGATCACATAACAACAGTAAGTATTTTGTTTTCAGTAATTTATTAATTTCAATGTAAAATAACACAAAGCGTATGTTACAAAATTTGAAAGATGCTATGCACATAAGCATCTAATAGTAGCGGTATCTAAATCTATATCTCTATATCTCCTTTCATCGCGTATTTGTCAAAAAATAACTCAACTCAACTCACTCTTATGGCATCACATACAAGTATAATAATAACCGAAGCCTTGAAGCCTTAGTAATAAAGTTCTGAAGATAAGATCTTTAACCATTAAGCACAGAACCTACATATTTCTCGGCACAATAACTTCATTCGGTTAAGCCACATTATTTACTGCAACCTCAGATGTCTCCCGATGTGATAGCATCTATCTCTGATATAAAAAAGCTCCTGCAAAATATAATCGCTAGTCAAAACACGTGCTCCTCACAACACCACAAAGATTTTAGATAAACTCAACAAAAAACCTTTTTCTGCCTTAACAGTGACTCTATCCGGTTCAATCTGGAATCTGTTCGGCACACATTTGTAAGCCTTTGTAGCTCTTATCGACCGGATTAATCATTGTAGAAATTCTTAGACCCAACCGCAATTTTTTGTTGTCGCCCTTAAATAAACATCATTTTAATGTTTCTTCATGTGAAATTGTCCTACAGAATGACTCTTAGTATAAGCTATAATATTATTTGGCACAAAACTACATGATGTTAATTTATTGCCTTAAGTCAAGTTTAGGTTGCCTGGAAGAGATCGCTGAGTAGCGATAGTGATAAAGTCGCCCTAATTGTGCTATCATAACTTGTGTGTACAAATTTTATCATTTTTAGTGCACCAATGTACTTTTATTCATTCATTCATTAATTAAATAGCATATCTATAAATACATCAGTAATCAGGGAAATACAAATTTCGGAAATTTTATTTATGTGATTATATTTATGGCTTTTATTTATGACAAAAAGGGACGATACTAGCAGGACGTTCAGCTGATGGTAATTAATAGATACGCCCTGCCCTTCATAATGTAGTACCGCTCAGGATTCTTGTAAAACCCAAAAATTCTGAGTGACACTACAACTGCGCTCGTCACCAAGGTCTCAAGAGACATAAGATGTTAATTCTCATTTGCCCAGTAATTTCACTAGCTACGTCCTTCAGACCGAAATACAGTAATGTTTACACATTACTGCTTCACGGCACAAATTGGTGGCGGTGTGGTACCCATAATCTAGCCGGCACCCTGTGCAAAGGAGCCTCCCACTGAACTATCCAACTTTTGAATTAGTTTAGTAAATATTAAAAAAATCGATTGCCTTAATTACTTGTTCGACTCCCACAAAGGAATACATATCAAACCATTACATTTCGTGCTATCGTGACGAGAAATACTTCTGGAATAGCTGGCCCGTTGGTCGTAGCAAAGACCCGACGGATGACGACATTCAAAGGAAGCACTCCAGCGGTATTTTTCGTTATAATTTGCTTTTGAATGTTTACATTGGAAACATACAAGAACACCAATTTTTGAATCTGCTATTTGTTTGTCTGCTGCTTCCGGATAATACGTGAAATAGCTTGCAAATGAGTTTTATTACGTTTTAATTATACAATACAATAACACACTTTTTAAAAGATTAAAAAGTGTGTTATTGTAACTGTGTCTTTGCATTAGATTTTTGCGTAAAAGTATCATTTCTATTTTTTATACCTTATTTATATTATAGTTAATGACCTTTCCAGATATTGTTTTCATCTGCAGGCAACCTGTATTACACGCGTTTTAATCCTTTAAAAAGTGTAACACTCGCGTTAGTTAAAGAAAATACTAACATACATGTAATACATACTCCTTGGACGATGCGTATTATTATGAAAAAAGAAATGAGATCAGATAAAAAACATCAGCTGTTTATTCATAAGCATCGTGGTAAGAGGGCGTGATATTTATAAAAGTTTACACAATAGGGGGATGTAAAGCCACCTTTGACAAATCACCAAGTTCAAAATTTTGAGCGTGAAATATTAAATATGTACCATATAGGGACTTGGGAGTGGGCTTAGTATTTATATATTATTATATTTATATATTAGGGACCTACAAGAATAGAACTTTCAACTATAAGGCCGGCACACATCCTTTGACCCCTGCTTTTGCTAATGTCCATAGAGATAGTTGCCCATCACGTGAGCCTCTTGACCGTTTGCTCCCTTATGATAATACCATTGGAGGCTCCTTTGCACAGGATGCCGGCTAGATTATGTGGACCACAACGGCACCTATTTCTGCCGTGAAGCAGTAATGTGTAAACAATACTGTGTTTCGGTCGGAAGGGCGCCGTAGCTAGTGAAATTACTGGGCAAATGAGACTTAAGATCTCACGTCTCAAGGTGACGAGCGCAATTTTATTGCCGCTCAGAATTCTTGGGTTTTTCAAGAATTCTGAGCGGCACTGCATTGTAATGGGCAGGGCGTATCAATTGAACATCCTCAATTATCATCAATCTCATCCCTTAATTTCATAAAATTAGTAGATTTTAAACAATGTGTTTCCAACTTAAACAAAGATGTAGAAGCTGTCTCAAGTTTAAATAATGTTATTCACACTTATATTAATAAATAAACATTGGATTTGAAACTAATAACAGAATAATATCCCGAAGTTGCGTCTTTGCGAACGACTTTAATGCGTACAAAATCACGAGCAGTATATATTTATTTATAAAATATAAATACCCTTCAAATTAGTAACTTATTAAACAGCAATTTTCACTAAGATTGTGGAAGTCTTTCTTAAGTTATAAAAGACAAAAATTCAATAATTTATAGAATTGGTGTTAATACATCATGAAAGATATTATATAATAACAGACAGAGAGTATAGATTTATATAGTAGTATAGATTAACATTGTGTATACCGGCGGTAGAACTTTTTTCACACTCCTAACTAATATTACAAATGTGAGTTCGTTTTTTTATACTTCCACTCCCTATTTACTCAACCATCATCATCATAAGATTTCTACATTTTATTTTAATTTCGAGCCCCCGAGGGAGTTTGGTAGGAATGTTAAGTTGAGTACAAATATTATAAAAGAGAAACTGAAAGACAACGAAAGAGAGCTACGATAGAAAGAAAAAGAGATTGTGAGGCAAGAAGAATGAAAAGAAGCGAGACATTCATCCAAATTTCGATGGCCATTGTTCTATATATGTGAACAAAGCATAATGTGAACGAACCTGCAGGCAGAAGCTAGTCTCTTCTGGTCAACTCTCACAGAATATAGATAGAACTAAAAATTCTGAAATCAACATATGTATATATATATTTGCTAAAATTCTGAAATCAACATATGTATATATAATTGTGTTATGAAAATCTTAATGTTTAAGCAATTAATTATAATATTGCTGAACTCTACAATGACCAAATAAATGACAATCACGCATCATTATTTTATTACAAGAATTTCATTCTATTAAATGTACTGCAATTTATTGACCAAGAATCCACAAGTTTCAATTGGCAACATGTATCGATAATAGCGCAGTCAATAAACGCCTGCGGAGCTCCATCATATTAATGGAGGCTGCATTAATAATGGCTATTTGCCGTGCTTTTGTCAATGTGGGTTTGAATGGCGGACCGTGGGTGCGTCATTACTATGACAGCCAAATCGATACGCCTAAATGTTTTAGGGATGTACCTAATTTTACTAGTATCGATAATAATATACTCTTGTTCTTGTTCTTCTTCGAAATTAACGTGGTGTAAAAATAAAGCCTGTAAATTACAAAATTTCATTGTTATTTTTGTTTTAGGTTAGCGTAGGTATTACGTATTTATTTAATTGAAAAAATTCGCAAAAATTTGAAGCTGCAACTCGTAGGAGTTTAAATTTCAATATTTTCCGTAGTGGTGCTAAAAGGTAAATGTATCACTACATTCATGTGTCATCCCTTTGATACAAATGAATAAAGTGATTTTGATTTGTTTTGATAAGATATTAAGTAAAATTGCAAAGTTAAAGACCAGCTAGAGCGTCAGTGGTACAATAGGTAGAATCGTTGACTTTCATCACGGTACATCGGCGTGATCCTCGTCCGCGACCTACCAATGTGTTTTCCGTTTAAGAATTTATATTATGTTTATATTAACGCTTTCAAACGTAAGCCATCTTCTTGAAATTCCGGCTTATACCGTTGTAACATACAAGAGGATTATGGGTGTAACATACAAGGGGTTATGGGCCGCGTTAACATACTATCAAGTGACCGGTAAAAATGCTCTTTTGTCCTTATCTCCCTTAAATGTAAAGACTTGAAAAGTCAATTTTAGACAAAGCCTGCAAATATTTTTATATTAACTAATAGTAAATAATTTCTTTAAGAAATAACTTTTTTTTTGTGATTGGAAAACTTATCGACAATACTACTCCCAACACTACACACACACGAACCGTTTCTCACATTTTTTGCGCATGCCCATAGGGATTACTCAACAATATGCGCAAACGCAGGCCACACATCATCTCGCAACTAAACCTTTTTGAACGAATTAATGGGATCCAGTCAAAGTATTTAAAAATTCTATTATATCTATAAATAATAACAGCTAGTAGATTCAGAAGTTAAGGCGTGTTAAATTTATTGTGTTTACATAGACGTATTGTTAGCAAATATGTTATTTGTTAGTAGTGATTTTACTAAGTAGAGTATTCAAGTATACCTTACGCAAATTTTACAAGTAGCTCTGAGTAAAAATAAACATAAAAATACCGATTCAACGTGAATCATTCAATGATAATTAATATTATGTACAGTAACGGCAACTCTTCCAGCATTGAAATATCTTGATGAAGGTGATAACCTCCGCACATTACAGCAATTACTTCATTTCTTTTCATTGAGGAATAAATAAGCAATTGCAAGGGGCTTGTTTAATTGTCTTAATATAGCACGTCTTGTAGATACAGCCTGGCTTCGACATAATTTGCATAGACAATGCATGAAATTATGATATTATATAAGCATTCCAAGTAAATAAAAAAATTAAAAGATAAATAACTTAAATTTGATTTTATACAGTTTTGAGGAAAATTCCCGTGTAATCGGTAGAATAATGTGAAAAGATAATATTATAATGCTGCTACACCATCTAGCGTTGAGTTACCTACATAAAAGTGGACAGCAAACATTCTCCAAATAATCGCTATCGGATAATTGGTTTAGCAACGAAACTTGTGCGAAAAAATATAAACATTGATTTTAATAATATTTTTTTTTACTTACCTATATCATTAATATTATATGTACATCCAATGGCAAATAATCTATTTGAAAAAGTGGCCGTTGAGTTTCTTGCATGTTCTTCTCACGAGCTCTACTTTTTCCGAATATATGGTAGATTAAGTAATTAAAATTAAATATTTATAATGACGATTCAAAAGCGCCTAGTTTAAGCCTATTTGAATTAAGTTTATTTGACTTTGACTTTGAAAATCAAGGCCTGATCATTGTGTTGTGAAAGGTGCATTCTACTGAAGATAGCGGCAGGAGAAGCACATAACCTTCATAAAACCTGGATGATAAATAACCAAATGGATATGAAAAGTCTCATTCTCAACATCCGGAACACAAATCATTATATCAAACGGCTCTTCAGGGTAAATATTTAAGTCTATGTGACAAAGATTAGAATCTATTGATCAACTTGCTCGCTGGAAACTCAAATCAATAGCGATCATTGAATATCAATTTTATTTTAAATTTAAGTATTCAAAAAGTAGAGCTTACATTGTAAGAACATATTTTTTTATTTTCGCTGGAACACCACTTTTTTATAATATCCCATTTAATATAACTGATATCTTTTGGCTGGCGGATGCAGCTCACAGCAATTATTAATCGATTTAACATTCAGCCTGTTAATAATCGAGTACCGATTGGCATATGGAACTTTCGTGTGTAATACTTAATACTTAAATATGCATCTCTACTCTAGACATTACAAAAAAGTTAAACATGTGTTGAACACTTGTTTTAAAAAAGTTCTAAGTATTACAAATCTGTGTCTTTCTGTTGTTTAAGGTTATATTATGATTATATTATGATGACAGATAGATGACAGCTGCCAAATTTGCGTTCCGTCCCTTTTGTTTCTGAACACGTCAGTTTATGTCGTGCTTAGCGTTTTAATTAAACACAAGCTAAACACTGTTTTGTAATAGAATAATATAAACTCCATTTTAAACGTCGTTATTGTTAGGTCACTGACGTTGTTATTAGTTCAATGTTTAACAAAACACGTGTCTAAGCCATGCTTAAATTATTTCTTTTATAATAACACCGTGTATCTTTAATTTTCTACTAAGATTTTACTTGATTAATTTAATAACTTACGATTATCATTTTAATATAGGATACGTATTTATTTAAAAACAGTAGAAGCCGTTCGCAGCACCCTGTTATACGCAGAGCCTTCGAAGGTTGAAATAATTCTGATTCATCTTGAGAGATGGCGTGGAAATAAAATTATTTCCAATGAATATCTATTTAATATAAACATAATATTGTGAGAATGAATTAATACAAGAGATTAGTTTGTCACATAATTAAGTAGAAATAAGTAAATGTAACTATTAATTTTCATGAAATATTACTATAATCTAATTTCCTTAGGAAATCAATGATTTTGAAACTATCTTTTCATTTGCCAATGGTGGCAAACATATCAAAGATCTGTTTGAATATTGGTTTGAATCATTAAATTTGATGAGTATATAGAAAATACGACGTTCTGATAAACAATAACTTTGAAATGTAACATATAAATTGTTAACTTTTCTTTTTAACGCACAATTAGGAAGAAATGTAGTCAAGTTATATTTATCATGATTTTTTGTATTTAATGTCCCTATTTCAAAATAAATCCAATGGGTCTGCAAATCACCATATCAGATTTCAGAAAGGTTTGATTTAGAAAAACTGGTTGCGATTGCACGTAATTTACGTAATTTTTACGTAATTACTAATTAAATAAAAAAAATTATACCGTTTACATCTTTATAGTTCTTAAAAAAATAAGCATAATTGGACGTAATTCCAGAAAAACGTTCCAAACCACAATCATGTCTAAATTGAGTTAAGAAACACAAAACTGGTCAACTGGTCACTCTATAAATGACATCATGACTTAGTAGCCCAACGCACATGTATGGAATACACTAATTTTTATTAAACTTTAAACACGAATTCCTTAAAATGTGGTGTTTGTGTCTTGCAACGTTTTTCATTTACAAATTAATTGGACGTACCAATTAATTTGTAAATGTATAAACCAAATTTATGAAGGATATAAAGATTTTTCTTAGTTGTCTATAATTATGTTGCAAGATCAATTAATAGCAAAGTTGACAAGCGTCAATTACTCGTAGAACAATTTATACACTAGCGGCCCTACAAATAAACTTGGTACAAAGTTATACCTGCGAACAAACCATACTATGCAAAATGTTGATCATATCGCTGACAACATTGTCAATACGATGATAATTATTGTAAAGTTTCCCAAATGTCAATCCGCCTTGCAAATAAACGGGGGAACCGCCATACGTCCAAATAAATCATACATAGGCAAATGTCTATTTGTAAACATTTTGCATATTCTTGGGTTATGCTCAGGTATAACTTTATGCCAATTTTATTTGTAAGGCCATAGCAATATTGTTGCGATTTAACTGGACATTTGCCTGGTAAAGCATTTGTTTTTATATTATAGGAAACAATATTACAAAAGATCTCACGGCAAGAGTGTGAAATCTTTCTTATTTGATCTGCTTCTACACTTGCGGTAATGTGTTATTAAATATATCATTGGTGAAAGAAATGTTCATAAACGCTCTGTGCCTGTAGAGTTCGGTTTCAACGTTAGTTTGTGAATGGTTGCACATTTCTGAGGATCTAACATCTACATGTACATCCGTGGATGATGGACATAAAACAGAGGTTTTGTACTAACGTTCAAGACATATCATTATACTAAAATTAAATAACAAAATTTTATGAACGATGCGGGACTCGAACCCGCGACCGTTCCGTGCAAGCGCTCTTTCCAACTGAGCCACCCGTTCGAGTGACGTATCGTTGATAAAATCTTGTATGCTTTGTTCAACTCTCAGGCTGTGGCTTCATCTACAGGATCTACTTTACAGTTGATAACCTGCTCAACCCCAATATTTTTCATAATATTTTTTCAAATTTTCGAAGTGGCGGTATATTGAAAAAGAAAAAAAAAGATTTTGACATTCATAAATATTTCCATGACCTACATGAATAAAGTGATTTTTATATGATTTTGATAGAAATTACTCACACTGTACAGACTTCTAGAGTACTCGATGACAACCAACCCCATGGCTGGCTTTATAATCAACAGTAGATGACATACATGTAGTCAAGAAAAAAAAGAGAATTAACATGACAATATACCATTCTGCTGTTGCTTTTAACTGACTTCAAAAAGGAGGAGGTTATCAATTCGATTGCTATTTTTTATCTATGTACTACACCGATTTCGCTGAGATGCATTATCCGATTTACATGACACATCTTTTCTTATCGCCTTTGCAAAGAGATATTAAAAGAACTAAAGGCTTCTTATTAGTCGTTAAGTATACTGAATACTAAGATTATTTATACGTCAAGATAAAGCCGATGAAATTAAAAAAAAAAGAATATTTAACCGAATGAAAATTCTGTAATTTCTTGTTATATACTTATTCTATACTTTCTTATAAGGTAAGGTTATTATGAACCAGTCCCTCAAAAATCTTGATCGTTTCATATTAAAAATATTCAAATAATTTTTAAATTATCACCTAATTATAACTTTTATCTTAACGCGCCAGCGCGTATCATAATTTTTTTTTATTTTCTTTCGACAGGAAAAGTTTGAGATAAGAAAATGAAAATTTTGATTTGATTTATTTGAATATGCTATAATAGGGTCCGATCCAATAGGTTTATTTTCGAGTACTTTCTTATTAGGAGTAATTGGATACAATATTATGTAAAAAAATAACGTTTTTTCGTCTACCTGAATGACATAATTGTTTTCTGTGTACGGCTTTTTTTTTGGAGTTTTCATTCAGGTTGATTATATATTATTATTAACTTACACTAAAACGTAAAAAATTAAAAAAATCTACGTTTAAAAAACCGACTTAAAAAACTACAAAGTATCAAATAACTAAGAATTTAATTTAATACACCTTTACCTTTAATATTAATAAAATACTATGATTTGTATGTGCTACCTATTGATAGCTTTGAAGTCGGTGCCAAGCCAAATGTACTACGTGAAAGTACCTACCCTCGCCACGCGTGACTTTGAGCGGGATAGCTTCGTCTAGAACAAAACAAACCAAGCGGACAGACACGCGTGGCTAGACTACCTTAATAATTACAGTAAGTAAGCTGTTTATAATATTAAGTTTTATTTTGTTTAGGGCTTGGCACCGACTTAAAACCTATCAATAGGTAGCACACATAAATAATAGCATTTTATTAATATTAAAGGTAAAAAGGTATTTAATTAAATTTTTAGTTATTTGATACTTTTCAGTTTTTGAAGTCGGTTTTTTTAAACGTAGTTTTTTTTATTGTTTTGTAGTTTTATATCTATTTTAAATGTCTATTTTATCTCTACAAATATCTCTCGATTTCTTATTGATGCCACAGACTGGGAATGGAGAGAAAACCTTCAGGCTATTTTCTGTGCGATATAACATAATACCATCACCATCATCATCAACCGGAAGACGTCTACTGCTGCACAAAGGCCTTCCCCAAAGATTTCCACGACGATCGGTCCTGCGCTGCCCTCATCCAACGTATTCCGGTTATCTTGACCAAACTTAGTAATCTATTGTAACGAAATTTAGAAAAGCCCGTTGAGATTCTTACGCCCATTCTTCTCAGGTCAGAGGCATACTATTTTGAATGGGTTCGATAAGTGATTTTAAATCCTATCACTACATATTATAAAACAGAGTCCCGTTTGGTTGTCTGTTTGCAAAAAACTCAAATACTACTGCACCGTGTAGTTTTTGTGGATGGTTTTAGTGTATAATTTGTTAAGTTTTTTTTTTTAATTTTTTGTATACTTTAACGATATTTCGTGGAGGTGTCGTAAACATAAACCGTCTGGGAGTCTGTCTAAACCTAAATACATTATTTTGTTATAGCTCAATGGGTAATATTTATTAATTTAAATTGTAATAAATATATAGTTGACTTGTGATCATAGTACGGAAGAAAGACCATAGAAGGGAAGGATGAGTGTGTGTTAGACTTCTCATGATAATATTTAAGGGAATAAATACAATGTCCCAGTATAAGAATAAGAATAAGAAATAAGAATAATTTTATTTAAATTGATCTTTTTACATAAATTACATTAACTTTAAATATTTTACAAGCTTATATATAAGTATGTCTAAATTATGATTGCCATTGAATCACTACACTAGTCGGAGACTGTATCGTGGGATCAAATAAAGATATGATTAACAGTAAACCACTATCTTGGTTGTCATCATTGGCATTACTATTACAAATTTGAAGACACTATATACAACTGTAAAATAATAATTTAATTAAAAAAAAAACTACAAATTTATCAATACTAAATTTAAAAGAAAGTAAAATAAAATTAAAGTAACAACATGTGTGTGTGTTTATGTGTATGTGTGTGTGTAAAATTAAATACAAGGGATCAAAATATTTTCAGTTTTTTCATAATCTAATTCTCCTAGGTATTTACTGATTTTTATTTTCATATTTTTTGTACTTAAGTCTAATATACCAACATGTTTATGCATAAAATTATATAAATATTTAGATATATAAGGTGCCAGTCGTTCCGAAAACTTGGTATTAATTCTTGGGCGAGTTATGTTAAACGTGGGTTTCATTTTGTTAGTTTAAACCCGGAGTATTGAGAACATTTTTGTGCTCCTTCACTACACTAGCCAATATGAATAATTGTCGAACTGTCAATAATTGACTGAATTGTCGATTGACATAGTGCAATATAGATTGATTTAAGCAATTGGCAGTCAGCTGAGTTCCTGAGTAGCCTTATGATATTCATGAGTTTTCTAACTCTTCCAGATAAGGATAAGATGTGCGGCAAGAAGGTGACTTTTTCATCCAATTGGACTCCCAGGTACTGTAATTCTGTCGTCCTCTGTATCTTTGGACAAGAGCATGGTGCTTCTGCTGCTTTATCACATCTATGTAAAAAACTAAAACACCTTAAAAACCCTCGCACTGAAATTTAAATTAATATACAAACTATTTTATTTAAAATAGAATTTTAAATCACTTATTGAATTCAATTGAATTGAATTGGCGTAAGAAACATGAAATGGGCATCCATTGATTTTTATTAAATAGCCTCGGTCACTCCATTTCTAAGCTGAGGTATTATTAAAAAGTCATTTATGTATGTAACCTTCACACTGCCCAAAAAAGGATTTATAAGCGTGACTTGACCGAGAAGTCACAGGTTTTTGTTTGTTCCTCGTATTTGCATTATTATGTAATGACATGAATATCATTTAGAAGTCAGTTCATAGAAAATTTGCTATTGTGCCTATGTACGTACATAACATTATCATAATTAATATGTTGATTTCTTCGATTAAGGATTGGCCTCTGCTGTGCGGCAACTAATACTACGCCCATATGGGCGTACTCGAGCCAGTCACGAACAATGTGTGACGTTGACGTGCCCCAAGTTCTGTTAAACTTTGCTAATAATTGAATCTAAAACGCTGAATTGCATAGTCAAACTTTGTAAAAATAATACTCTACAAGAAATAAGAAAGACTGGGATCACATATTATCATCAGTAAGTATTTTGTATTTTATTAATTTTAATGTCAAATAACACGATGCGTATGTTACAAAATTTGAAAGATGCCATTGAGTGTCAAGATGCCACGCACACAAGCATATATTAGTTGCCGTAATAAAATAGTGTGTATGTACGAACGTCATTGGTATGTACTTATGTATGCACGCAAGAAGCTATACTTCTTTGGCGTAACTAAGCAAAAATTCTTATAATTATTTTTTCCTCGAGCTATTCTACGTTTGTAGAAAGAACAATATTGTAAAAATCTTGCAACGATGGCAATTAATTATTAAATAACGAATACGGCTGTACGGGCTTGAACACTTTGCCTATCCTAATAATGGGCGAAGAAACCAAAAAAAACGAATGTCACAAACGTCAGAAAATTTTAGGAACCAAATTTACCCTGTTACTTCTGTGTTACAGTGATGCACGCGCAAATTAATACTTCACTCTCATCATATTGAAAATATGCGCCTAACGAAGTAAAACTTCAAAAAGCTATTGTTCTTAGGTAGCGCGGCATCTAGTTGGAGTGCAGTGGAGACCAGTTCTTAATCTAATGTTATTTAATTTACAGAACAACAGCTGCTTCAAATCAATGATATTATAAAGGTGTTCCAATTTATACGTTTTCTTACAGAGCCCTAAAAGACAGCTTCGATAAGATAAAACATATATTTAACTCAGTTATAGGATCTCGTGAAAAATCCAATTAGTTTTCTCTTCGATTTCGCTGAACACTTTTCGTTTACTCTGTTTCAGATTTTGACCTCCACAGCACTATTTAACTTAATGGATATTGGTTTTACTCATTTTTGTGGAAGTACCCACATTTGGATGTGTACATATAAATCGGCCGACCGATGCTACGGTTCATTTAATTGTACGAAAACGATTATTGCTTTCATGTCTGTATCTTTCATATACATATTCCTATGAAAATTTTATGAAAAGAAGCCAAAATTATTCACTGCTACGGCGCCGTTGCAACCGAATAAGGCACCGCGGTTATAGGTCTTTTTTTAAACCATTCCTTAGATAGTTTCCTTTATGCGACGACCCTTATAGCCCAGTGGTTAGTGATCCTACCTACTGAGTGGTCCCGGGTTCGATTTCCGGTAGGTGTAATTATTTATATGATGAATATGAATGTTTGTTTCCCAGTCATGGATGTTTATATGTATTTATGTATGTTTAAGTAAGTATATCGTATTAAATATATCATTGTCTTGTACCCATAGTACGGGCTATGCCTAGTTTGGGGCAAGATAATTTGTGAAAGAGTGTGTCAATATTATATTACATTATTATTATTATATATTATATAAAGGTTTTGACGACTTACTTTCAAGACGTTTTTTCATTTGTGTGTGTATACGTGTACGGTCAGCACATAATTAAACCAATACTTTAATATATTTTTATATATATTTTATAATATGAGAAAGAAATGGTAGCTCAGTGTTCAGACTAACCGCCAAGTCTCTAACCTATACAACCCTCGACATCGGCATCCCGTTGATTTTATATTGATATGGAACATCTTACCACTCTGTCGATATCCTTATCCAGCCTCGCACAGTCAGCCTCATCGGTCACTCCTAGAGAGAGCTTGAGTTCGTCCGTAAATAGCAAGCATTTTGCTTCCCTGAACACTTTCGGCAGATCACTTATCATTATGATAAACTGCAAAGGTCCCAAGTTGCTGCCCTGACTTACCCCGGATCTTGTGCAATACGGTTGGGTCTTATGTCCTCTGTATTGGACATATCCCTTAAGTTGTTGCCTATCCCTCATGTAACTTGCAAAAAAATATAATAATTGTGGGGTGCATCCAACCCCTGCTAACTTTTTAAGCAAGTCATCATTATCAACGAGATCGAAGGCTTTTTGTAAATTGAAGTAAGCAGCATCAGTCTGGCTCCCCCTATCAACCGCTGGCACAACACTGGACTTGTTGCTAAGGAGATTGCTAGTCGTGCTTCTTGCCGGATGGAACCCATGCTGAGTATCTGAGAGCTGCGCTAACCTGGTTGTATATGCTCTTGTGAATAGCCGATTCCAAAACTTTTGCAGAAGTCGACAACACAGCGACTGAACTGTCCGTCCAACTGTGTCCCAGATCTTTCTTTTGATACTGGAATAATCCGAGCTATTTTCCAAGTCTCGGGAAACATAGCTGCATTCAGACACTGGTTTTATAATAAATACAGTACCGACTCCGCTAGCATTGACCGACAATCTCTAAGAATTTACGGAGGTATATCATCCGGCCCCGCAGATTTTTTGGGATAAGTTATTTAAGAGCCTGCTTCACTTCGTCAATAGACAGGCGGTCGAGGTGAACATTAATCATAATATAATAATTATTAATCATAATATAACCGGACAAAAATTGATGAAACTAGTTAGTGTTTGATTATAATCATAATATAATAATTACAATTATTAATATTTTTCTTGAATTTTTTGATCATTAATCAATTCAAAATATTTAATTGGATATTTTCTTGTGCTTGAATCACCTAGAATGATAAATACGTGGACATTTTAAAATTGTTTTGAAAGTTGAAAGACTTATGCAAACGACCTATATGCAGAATGATGATTTTATATACAATTCTTTAATATGCTGTGATTTTAAGGAACATGATTTTATGTGGTATGTATAATCGATTTTTTAAGAATAACAGTGTAATTTACACTTAAAATTACCTGTAATATAACTAATGTTAGTTTATTTAATTTATTACAGTTTATGATAATCACGCGATGAGTAAATATGGAAAACACAATGAATTCTAATCAGAATAATATTATTGTGGAATGATAAAAAATAACATAATATAAAGAAAGTGTTAGCAATTCTAATGCAAAAGACTTTTTAAGTGGGTCAAGCGCAAACCTGGGTATTTTGACTTTAAGCATTAAACAGACGAAATCTAATAAGAATAGTATTATGGAAATAAGAAATAACGATTATATCTATTGAACACAAAATACGTTAGTGTGTTTCATTCTTTCGATATAAAAAAAAGTGTTATCTTAAAACTGATTGACGAGAAAAAGTACTTTAGGTATAGACTACAATGACCTGAATGATCGACGGTGTCATTCCATTGTCATTTAAGAGCCAAATTCAAATGAAAAAATACTTCAAGTAAGTTTGGGCCAGGAATAATCCTAGGGTAGGATTCAAAAACTTGTGCGTTAGTTTTTTTCACCCAATTTGCTGACTGTGTTCTACGAAGTGAGCGTTTGATGAATTCTACAATCGTGACTAAATAATTGAAATTGAAGACCAGTTTGAAACATTTAGATGAATATCAGATGAGAGGCAACTTATGATGATGCAAGATGTTAAAAATAATATTGAATAAAATTGTTTAAAAAAAATTGGTATGCAATTTGTGGCGGTTGAAAAAAGGGCGTAGATGAACCAAGGGCCGAACAATGCGCCTGATGATACTTATCCTTCACACCATTTTCTTTCGCTCTAAAGATATATAAGATTCAGAAATACATACCAACGTGGACTATGATTATAATATGTATAATGAAGTTTATTTGGTTCATATTAAATTGTTGTAGTAATTATACTATAGAGAGTTGAACAACACATACAAGATTTATCAACGATACGTTACTCGAACGTTTGGCTTAGTGGAGGAGCGCTCGCAACGCGTGAGGTCGCGGGTTCGAGTCCCGCATCGTTCATATATTTCGTTTTTATTTATTTCGTTTTTATTTATTTATTTTTTATTTATTTATTTTTTATTTATTCAGGAACAAAACAGTCACTTACAATAGTGAGTTACAAATATACATATGCTAGAAGACAAAACAGTTCCATAAATTAAATACTAATTATGTTTACAATGGACAATAATGCAAAACAAAAAACAACAAACAACATAGATATTTTAAACCAAAAGTAACAACTACAAAATTACAATGTACAAAACGAAAATTTAAACAGTTATAAGAGTATAGTTAAGAACAGGACATAACAACAATGATTTTATTCTTAAGAGTTATTAATTTTTTAAATTGAGTATAATATCACCTACTATTTTCTTATACTTTTGTATATTTAATGAAAATATATCATTTTCAGTAAGATGTTAATTGTACAAACTACAAGAGCGCCTCACAAATGTATTTCCTGCATAATTGCTTTTATAAGGTGATACATAAAATGTAATCTTAGAACGAGAGGAGATTCGCGGTGTTATAAATTTAATTAGATTTAACAAGGATGCTGAGCCAAGCTTACTGTTAAAAATTTTAAATAGAAAAATTTGATCGACATAATTTCTTCTGTTAATTAGTGGGGATATTCTGTGCCTTTGTAACGCAGTGGCATAATCGATAAAAATATGCCCCGTCCGGTATTCCAATGATCTCAAGAACTTATTTTGTATACCTTCAATACGAGCGATATGAACCTCGTACTGGTTCCAAATAACGCAAGCAAACTCGAGGATACTGCGGATGAAAGCGTAGTAAAGAATTTTGAGTGTATTTGGTTGCCTAAATGGTTTTGACAGACGTAATACCATTCCTAATTGCTTATAAGCCTTAGAGGAAATGTTGTCGATATGAAGATTAAAGTTTAATTGAGAATCAAGGGTTACACCTAGGTCCTTATTACTGTTGACTCGTTGTAGTTTCTTACTAGAAAGAAAGTAAATCAAAAACAATTAAATTACTTTTCCGGGTAAAAGTTATTGAATAACATTTATCAGGATTTATAAACAGTTGGTCATTTTCACAAAATAATTCAAATCTTTGTAAGTCTGATTGTAAGTGAACGCAATCTTCTCGAGATTTGATTATTTTATATATCTTTGTATCATCTACATAGAGCAAATGATGAGAGTTTCTAAAACACTTCTCTATATCATAAACGTACAGTATAAACATAAAAGGCCCTAAATGTGCGCCCTGTGGTATACCCGAAGAGATTTCAAGGTACCTAGATGTATAACCCTTTAGTGCAACAGCTTGGCTACGATTGGAAATATAAGAAATCAACCAACGAAGTAAGTCACCGTGTATACCGAATTTCGACAATTTATTAATTAGCGTGGTATAGTTTAATTTATCGAAAGAAGTTTTCAAATATAATTTGTGTAATTAATCCAAGAAGTAATTCGGCGCGCGGTTGTTTTCGGCGCGCGGTGGTCTTTGCGGCCGCACGCTCTCAGTTACTGTCGGTATTTGCAGCCGCAAGTTGAACAAAGCTAGTGATGTGCCGAGGTGCTATCGATAGTTGTCGATACATTCACACCTTGGTCAAATATGGAAAAATTTCTGACCAGGTCAGAATCCAGTCTTAATTTGGGAAATAAACGACTAAGAGACGATACGTCACCCATCAATAAATGGAAGCAAGCAAAGAAGATTAATGCAAAGTCTGAGGAAGAGGCTCAAGATGGGCATATTCCAACCAAGAACCGTTATAGTATCCTTCCTGTTGATGATGCAGAATTGGATCTTTTCCAAAATGCGACTAAGAAGAAATCGGTGAACAATACTCCCCCGATAGTGATAGAACTTGAAGGCGAGTGGACCCACCAAAAGGTGAGAGACACAGTAGCGAAGTACGTGAAAGAATTCCATGTACAGCATCGGGGTCGAAAAATAATTAGAGTGCAGTGCTATTCGCCTAAAAGTCACCATGAACTCAAAAATGGCTTAGCAAAGGAAAAGGTGGCTTTCCACACATATACAAGGAAGGACGAAAAATTACCCAAAGCTGTAATTAAGGGTTTACCTAAATACGTCCATACTACCATTCCTGAAGAACTGGCATCCCTCGGATTCTCTGGAGTCACCGTTACAGAAATCAAGACTGTGTTTCCCTCTGAGTGCCCCCCTCTTCTCGCTCAGCTGCAAAGTGGAACCAATATGACCAAATTCAAGCAGATAAAATATTTATCTAATTGCGTTGTCACAGTTGAGCGCTACAAGCCGACTAAATTGACTGGAACCCAGTGTTTCAGATGTCAAGGTTTTGGTCACGCCTCGCGCAACTGCAATAGGCAACCGGCAACGTTGCGTAAAGTGTGCTCAACCACACCCAACTTGGGAATGTTCAAAAAAAGATAAAGAAACCTTCTCATCTTCATCTTGAACTGCCAGCAGGATCATCGGGCGAATTATTCCAAATGTGAGAGAAGATTAAAATATGTCGACTGGATTGAGACTAAGCGTGAAACTACACGTAAAGCACAAGTGGGAAGCAGCACCACATGCTAAAATAGGTGCTCGCTCATGGGCTCAAGTCACTAGTTCTGATCCTCCTGGCATCCAGAAAGTTCCAAAAGTACAAATAGATAAACCACCTATCCTGAATGCCACACGATCCGAGTGTACGGCGGAATCACATGATGGTCTAAATCTTAAACAACATGCACAGTCAACTCTAAACACTGGAGAAACACTTGGAAAACTACCTCAAGACAAGAATATCACAGAAATGCTGGAAATTCTAACCACCATACAAACAATTAAGCAAGAGTTTAGCAAATGCAATACTCTAATGGATAAAGTTATACTTATTTTAACTCACCTGGGTCGTTATGTCTAGTTCCCATGAGCTTCGTGTATTATATTGGAACGCGGATGGCGTCTTTAGAAAGCAACAAGAACTCGCTGAACTTGTGGTGAGTGACCTTAACATAGATGTTATTGCTCTTTGTGAAACAAGGCTTACCAGCCGACTGACTTTTGGTATTCCCGGTTTTGCATGTTACCGTAGGGACAAGCATTACAATGGTATTGGCCAAGGGGTAGCCATACTAGTGCGTTCGGATCTTATTCACAACTTAATCCCGACTCCACCCACGAAACACTTAGAAGTCATTAGTATATCGCTATCTCTGTGTAATGAGAGTATAGTAATCCACTCAGTATACCAGTCTCCCAACCTACCTTTAATCACCAGTGACTTAGATAATGTATTTGCAGCTAGCCCTAAGGTACTTGCTATGGGTGATCTTAACTCTAAGCATCCCCTCTGGTCGCCTGGTCGCTGCAACGATCAGGGCAAAAAACTTTTTTTTTTTTTTTTTATAGAATAGGAGGACAAACGAGCGTACGGGTCACCTGGTGTTAAGTGATCACCGCCGCCCACATTCTCTTGCAACACCAGAGGAATCACAAGAGCGTTGCCGGCCTTTAAGGAAGGTGTACGCGCTTTTTTTGAAGGTACCCATGTCGTATCGTCCCCGAAACACCGCACAAGGAAGCTCATTCCACAGCTTTGTAGTACGAGGGAGAAAGCTTCTTGAAAACCGCACTGTGGAGGACCGCCACACATCCAGATGGTGGGGATGATATCCTAACTTGTGGCGTGTCGTGCGATGGTGAAATTCGGCGGCAGGAATCAGGTTAAACAGCTCTTCGGAACACTCCCCGTGATAAATGCGGTAGAAGACACACAATGAAGCGACGTCTCTACGCAACGCCAAGTGATCCAGCCGTTCACAGAGCACTGAGTCCCCGACAATTCGAGCTGCTCTACGTTGCACGCGGTCAAATGGATCGAGCAGATACTGGGGTGCACCAGACCAGAGATGACAGCAATACTCCATGTGTGGCCGGACCTGCGCCTTGTAGAGCGCTAGAATGTGGGCCGGCTTGAAGTATTGCCGTGCTCTATTGATGACGCCCAGCTTCTTCGAAGCCAATTTGGCTTTGCCCTCCAGATGGCCACGGAATTGGCAATCGCTCGAGATTTCGAGACCCAGTATTCCGATACTAGGCGCGGCTTTAAGAGAAGTGTTCTCGAAGAGCGGTGATACGACAAATGGGGTTTTTTTAGTGGTAAACGCGCAAACTTGAGTCTTCTGGGGGTTAAATTGGACAAGGTTCAATTTACCCCATTCCGCGACCTTCTCGAGAGAGGACTCGATAGAAGACACAAGTTTCTCCCGGCACTGGTCGACGATTTCCCGAGAGAGACCTGCATGGCCCGTGTATACGGCATCACCAGTGCTGTCATCTGCATAGCAATGCATGTTGGAGGTGTCCAACATATCATTGATATGCAGAAGAAACAGCGTAGGAGATAGCACACAGCCTTGGGGCACTCCAGCATTCACGGGCTTCGGGTTCGAGCAATATCCGTCAACAACGACCTGTATGCTACGCCCAGTGAGGAAGCTGGAGGTCCACTTGCACAAGCTCTCGGGAAGCCCAAATGATGGAAGTTTTGAGAGGAGCGCCTTGTGCCATACACGATCAAAGGCCTTCGCTATATCCAGGCTAACTGCCAGGCCTTCCCCCTTGCTTTCAATAGCCGCCGCCCATCTATGTGTTAGGTATACCAGAAGATCACCTGCCGACCGTCCATGGCGAAACCCGTACTGTCGGTCGTCGATCAACTGGTGACCCTCTAGGTATACTAAAAGCTGGTGGCTAATTATGCTGTCCATGATTTTGGAGAGCAGGGAGGTGATAGCAATAGGCCTGTAGTTCGCCGGATCCGAACTGTCTCCTTTTTTTTGGATCGGATGGACAAGGGCTGACTTCCATGAGTCAGGGACTACGCCTTTGGAATAAAAGTGCCGGAATAAACGCGTTAGCACCGGCGTCAACTCAGGGGCACACGTTCTAAGCACGATTGGAGAAATGCCATCCGGCCCGCTCGACTTCCTGACGTCCAACGAAAACAGAGATCGCCTAACAGTTTTCTGTCTGAACTGTACTTCAGGCATAGAGCTCTGACACCGCGGGATGGTCGGCGGTGTTTTTCCGTTGTCGTCAAGAGTCGAGTTGGAGGCGAAAAGAGCGCACAGGAGCTCGGCTTTCTCTTTTGCCGTATGGGCCAGGGTGTCATTCCTCATGTGCAACGGCGGCATGGACGGCTGGTTGAAGTTACCAAGAGCAGCTTTCGACAACGACCAGAACTTGTGTGTTCCGGTCGGGTAACTGGAAAGCTGCTCGCCGATTTTGACGACGTGCTTAGACTTCGTACGGGCGATTTGCCGCTTAAAAAATCTGGAGGCACGGTTATATTTCCTCTTCAGAACTTTGCAGTTCGGATCCTTTGTGCCCAGCGCCGCAACCCAAGTTCGATACGCCTGTTTTTTGCAGTCAGATGCTGCTTTAACTGACGCATCGAACCAGGGCTGTGATCTGCCACCGATCGGTACTACAGAGCTTGGTATAAAAATATCCATGCCCTGCAGTATCACATCGCCTACTGCAATGGCGCAGGCACTAGGATCATCCGAAGAGAAACAAACCTTGCCCCAAGGGTAGGATGCAAAAAAGGAACGCATCCTATCCCAATCTGCTGACTTGTAGTGCCAAACGCGGCGGGTCGCTGGTGGTCTGCGACGTTGGCGTCGGATAGGCACTACACTCCTGACCAGGCAATGGTCGGACGTTCCAAGAGGGGCGTCGACAACGACCTGGTAACCATCGGGATGTGTAGTCAGCAGAAGATCTAATAAGGACGGCATGTGGCTATCCACATCCGGGAGCCGCGTTGGCGACTCAACCAATTAGGACAGACCATACGGCAATGCAAAATTATGCACAGATCGCCCTGCGTAGTCTGTGGTACGTGATCCAAGCCATTCGGCATTGTGCCCGTTGAAATCACCCAAGACCACGATTTCAGCGGAGGGGATCTGTGCAAGCACGACGTCAATTGCAGCTTGAACGCAGCCCATGAGATGATCGGTTTCTGCGTTACCACTATGGGACCTGTAGACACACGCATAGATACGGACGCGGTCGTCAAAATCTACGCGGAGCCAGAGAGTAGACAGGTCCCTACCCTCAAAATTGCCGAGACGGCGACAGCAGATATCCTCCCTAACGTACACACATACCCCGGCATGAGGCAAAAAGTTGTACTCAATTTTGTACCCGGGGTACGTTAAATATGACGTATCGCTAGGTCGAGATATCTGCGTCTCCGTAAGGAAACACAAGGCCGGCTGTGCCGTCTCAAGGTGGTGGTGGACGGTGATTAAATTGGAGTGAATTCCCCTGATATTGCAAAAGTCCACGTTGAGCGTGGAGCGGGGTGCCGTGGTGTTACTGCCTCGTTTGTCCTCGGTCATGCGCGGTTCTGTGCCCACCCCAGAATACGAAGGGCGGCCCGAGCGAGAGTGCTCGGGGAGGGATTCTCCGGCTCTGGTAGAGCTGGTACCCTCCTGGGGTAATATCTTTTTACGGACCGCTCTCATAATTTGTGTGGGGGGGGGGGGAAGGGATGGCCTCCGGTCCTCGACACTAACCTATGCGAAACATAGCGGCACTAGGCCGCTACTTCACGCCGGTATTCTGTGCGAGTGTGGTAATTAACCCGGACGAGTCTGGCCCGATTGTGCTGACGTCATAAGACGGCAGCGTGACTCTCCCACTTCTAAAAAGCCCTTAGTCGCCTCTTACGACACCCATGGGCCTGGGACTCCCCTATTCTTTTTACGCCCCGGAGAAAGTACAGGGCAGACTCTTTATGAAAACATGCTGAACAGCGAGTACACTATACATGCCCCAGATGATCCTACATTAGTTTACTACTTCCCAAATCTAAGCCCCTCAATTCCCGACATTCTGTTATGTAAAAACTTTCACTCTCCCAGTAATATTAAAACTATCCCTGCATTGTCTTCTAACCACTTTCCAGTTTTATAAATTTCGAGACAAAACTTATGCGAAATCCGATCCAAAAATTAAATTATGCCAAAGCTGATTGGAAAAACTATCGCAGTTTCCTTAATAGTGCTACTCTACTAAATTCGAAAATCTATAACTGTCCTCAAGAAATTGATATTGCAATTACAAACTTTCAACACCTGCTTCTTGAAGCCAGAGATCGTTGCGTGCCTTTATCCATTCTAAAACCCTGGAACTGCTGTTCTCTGCCCAGGCATATTATGAGAAAAATCAAGATCAAAAACCGTTTGCGTAAATATGCCGCAAATGAAACTAATCTACTCGTTAAGAAGGTCTTATTTCACAAGATAAAAGAACTAAAGATCGTTATTAACAACGCTATGAAACTCAACAACGATAAAGTGTGGAACAGAAAGCTGAACAGAATTGATAACCCAGGCAATGATCTCTGGCGTCTAGTCAAAAGCTTGCACCCAACTTCATTTGAAATTCCCACTCTCAAGCTAGACGATGGATCATTAATAACTAACCAACAGTCTCAGTGTGACGTCTTAGCGAATGCTTTTCTTAACAATTTGCTACTTACTAATGACTGGCAAAGTGACGAACAATCTGCTATAGAACGATCTATAGCTTCTTTAAAAGACTGTGACTGCACAAATGAGTCCATTAGGCTGGTCCGCCCCTCCGAAATAAAGAAAAATATTTTAAATCTCAAACCACGAAAAGCTCCTGGTTGTGATGACATACCCAACATCCTGATCAAAAATATACCCCAAAAATGTATCGTCTTACTAACTTAAAATATTTAACGCCTGCATCACCCAAACATATTTTCCACGTGCGTGGAAAGTGGCTAAGGTGATAGCAATTCATAAACCAGGTAAAAATCCAACTGATCCATCTAGCTACCGTCGAATTAGCTTATTACCATGTGTTGGTAAGCTATTTGAAAAAATTATATATCACCGCTTATTGCATGCTTCTGAGCAAAAGTTGATTAATGAACAATTTGGGGCAAAAAAAAGGGGGGCAGAGTTATTCGCGTCCGTAGGAACTACCTTGACACTACCCTACACGTGCCCCCTGGGTGGTGCCAAATGAATAACAACGCCGGGTCTCGGGCGGCGGTGAATTAACCTGACCAAACCAGCCTAATCAGCTTGGTCTAACAGTGAGAGTAGGAAATGACTCACACAAACCGCAACCCTGTGAACTCTATCTGCAGGATCGGTAGCCTTGGCTTAATTGTCCGGACTATGGAGAAGACAACTTCTATAAAAAATTACCCTAAGTCTACGGTGAGATTCGTGCCAAGAGACTGCATGGCTGGTGGGAGACCAGTCGCAAACGATCCACATTGACGGACCTGGCAATCTTCGTGGCATTAGCCTTCTAGGGAGAATAGGCGTCACCTTCCTAGCGACCTGTTATATCGGCCTTACTCGTGGGAATAAAATGAACCAATTAAATACAAATAATGAACAAACTTTACCAAACTCTAAAAAACCAACCAACCCTAACAGCATGATTCAACAAACTCTGTATGAAAGCATGTTTACTCGGAACAGAAGCAACTCGACATCGTCTCTGCCAACTAAGCTTAATTACTATAATTACAACCAACAAAAAAAGGAGAAAGACAATCTGGATTCACAGACCGATACTCTGCCGATTGCCAGTGACGACATAATATCAGACCATGAAGAATGGCAAAGGGATGAAAGTCCCACCAGAAGAAAGAAAAGGAAAGAAACAAGTCCAATTCACAATGACGGGAATAAAAAACAGAAAAATTCCCTAGACTTTGTGACTCCTACACGCAATAGTTTTGAACTACTCGATACGGAGCCTACGAATAAAACCAACAATACAGATAAGGTATATGTACCAAAGCCAGAACCCATCTTTGTTACGGGCGTAATTAATGTAAATTCATCAATAACTAATCTATCCAAAGAACAGAACCAATTGAAGTCCAGTCTTCTGAAACTTGAGAAAAGAGTAGATATTGGTGAGAAAAAACTCGAAATTTTGGAAAATGACATTAGCAAACTTAGCGTTTCTTCAATACCATCTACAAGTCACGCTGGATCTCAGCCACTGGTAAATGAAGAGTTACTCATGGAATTTCAAGAACGTATTAGAAGACAGAGGAACTTAATTCTCATTGGAGTGGCTGAGCAAAAATGTAAAAATGCTGTAGAGCGACATACTAGAGATGAATTTGATGTGATGAAAATACTTAAAGCTTTTCAAGACATACCTACCCCTATAAAAATTCACCGCATTGGAAAGTACAGTGAGTCAAAAAATCGTGGAATCAAGATCTCTTTTAGTAACGAAGAAACTGTCAAACGACTACTACGCTCAAAAGATAAACTGCCAATGGGTATTAAAATGTATTCGGATAATTCTCCTAACCAGCAGAAACTGTTGAATAACCTGCGAGACGAGCTAAATCGCCGCACTGGAGAGGGTGAGAATAACCTTACTATTAAATATGTTAAAGGGATACCGAAAATCATCTCCACTGCACCAAAAAACTAGTACAGACACCCTATTCATGCATTAAGAAGACCATTAATTACCAAATTATTTGTAACTATTCTGAAGTGAATAACACTAAATCCTGCCTAAACTTTCTATATCTTAATGCAAGAAGTATTTGTAACAAATTCAATGAACTAGCCTGCATAATAAGATCAATCCCTAAAACTACTCATGTAATACTACTGGCTGAAACGTGGATTAAAACAGAAGAACAAGCCAATAAGTTTCAACTTCCTAACTATACACACTATTATAACCTACGGACAGACAAAACGGGAGGTGGAGTTTCAGCTTACATACATAATGACCTAAAACATACCCTAACTGAAACACGATATGTAGGAGGAAACAACTACCTTTGGGTAAAATTAGAAAAGTATGCACTAAACGTGGGAATTATTTACAATCCAGGTGACACAAACTTTCATGAATTCATGGACATTTTGGAATCACAGCTTCATCAATACAGCAGGTCATTATTCTTCGGAGATTTTAATATTGATCTCTTAGAGAAAAGCAAGAAAAAGCAGAACTATATAAATTTACTAAATGCAGCAGGTTATAAACTTTTGAACAAAGTAAATCAAGAACATTATACCCGTGGAACTTCAACAAAGAAATCAATATTGGACCATGTAGGCACAAATTTACAACGTGATACCTACAACTTTGCCCTGTTTGACTCGTCTTTTTCAGACCATAGGCAAATTCACCTTACTTTAAAAAAGTATAACCCACCCCGTAAAAGTCGAGTTAAATATGAAGCTATAAATTATGAGAAGCTTTACCAAGAGATGGTTAATTTTCAAAGTGAAAACATTGAAAATTTTAACAAATTGCAATCTAAACTAAAGTCATTGATTGAAAAAAGTAAAGAAACAAAAATTAAAATATTAAGTCAACCTAAAGCAGACTGGATTAACAAAGAAATTCTGAGTGCGATTAATCAGCGAAATGAATGTTGGTCAAAACTTCAGGAAGATCCAAATAATAAATTATTGCAGAGTAAGGCTAAAATGGAAAGGGACAAAACAGCTAGACTAATAAAGAAAACAAAAGATGCCTACTACTTCAATAAATTCATTTACCATATCAAAGACCCAAAAAAAACATGGAATCTTATTGATTGCCTTTCCAACAACAAACTAAAATCAAGTTGTGCTCCCTCAAAACTAGTAATTAATTCAAGGGAAATCTCTGACGTCCATGAAATATGCAATACGTTTAACAATTATTTTGCTACTATAGGGTCAATATTAGCTAACCAAATACCGGCCCAGTTCCATAATAATCATACCACTGCCCACCCAAACGATACCTCAAATAACTCAAAAAAACTCTCAGATATAAGCCCCTCCACTGTAGATGAAATTACAAGGATAATTGACAATTTGGACCCAAATTCCAGCACTGGTATTGATGGTATCAGTACTAAGGCCCTAAAATGTATAAAAAACCTTATAGCTCCAGTTCTTACCGAATGAATCAACAAAGTTTTCGAGGAAGGACGATTCCCAGACTCACTTAAGGTAGCCAAAGTCAGTCCCATTCACAAATCTGGCTCCAAAACTGATCCCGGCAACTATACACCAATCTCTGTGCCAGTACTATCTAAAGTAGTAGAAAAAATATTGCACAACCGTCTTGAATCTTATATGGAATCAATACAATACATTACAGAGCGCCAGTTCGGTTTCAGACCAAAAAGTAATACTGTAGCTGCGACCGTTGACTTAGTGACAAAAGTGAGACAAAATATTGACAGTAAAAACATTGTGTTGGGCATATTTGTTGATTTAAAGAAGGCGTTTGACACAGTAAGTCATTCAATCCTTGAAACTAAACTTCAGAACATAGGAATAACCGGAAATGCATTTAAAGTTTTCCAATCGTACCTCAGTCATCGACAACAGATTGTAAAAATTGGCGACTACAAAAGTGAACCCCTTCCAGTTAGTTTTGGTGTACCACAGGGATCAATCCTGGGGCCCCTACTCTTCTCAATTTATATAAATGATATCGTTAATTTAGGTTTACATGGTCATATAACCTTGTATGCAGATGACACCTGTCTTTTCTATTTTGGGGCTTCCATCAATGACATTACCCAACATGCGCAAAAGGATCTTAATGTTCTTTCCAATTGGTTACAATCAAATCTACTTACAATTAATGGTACAAAGACTTCTTATATTATCTTTAGTGCGAAGAACAAACCAATACCTCCCTATAAACCCTTAAAAGTAAATGATGTTCCCTTAACAGAAAAGCACGTTGAGAAATATTTGGGATTACTATTGGACAGTAAACTGACATGGGGCGCCCATATTGAATATGTTAAAAAGAAACTCTCTTCTCTGCTGGGTTCACTTCGTGGCATAGTTCGTTCGATACCCCGCAAAGTTAGAATACTTATCTATAATTCATTAGTTAAATCACACCTTACATATCTAATTGAAATATGGGGCAGTGCTCAAAAAACCAAGTTAGCTGAATTGCAAACAATACAAAATAGACTCATAAAAATGTTATTCCATTTCGCTTATTTAACACCTACTTCTAAAATATACAAACAAACTAAAATCATGAACATAAAACAACTTTACACATACCATACATGTATACTGATACAAAAAAATTCTACATAATTCCATCCATACATCAATCTTACTCACCCAAACTAAACATGCGTCTAAACGCAGCACGAGACGAGCCAGCTACTTGATACTACCTAAGACAAGAACAAATTACGGCAAGCGTATGTTTATTTACGAGGGCGCACAACTTTTTAATAGTCTACCTTCATCTCTCAAAAAGATTAGGTCACTAAAAACATTTAAACGTGAGCTATCAGACTATATTGTTTCAAAGTTTTTATAAAACACATGTCTGAAATTGTTTGTTATGTGACAGTGCCCTGTAAAAGTGTGTAATCTTAAATTTTGTGAAGAAGAATAAGTACTATAATGTGTAATATGTATGTACTGAACATCTAAAGAACGGCGGATAAATTATTACATCATATTTTTATGTTCTCATGTAAGTGACAATATTATGTTTTTAATGAGAAATAAATATCTTTAAACGTAAATTCTCTTAAAGATGTACTAAACAAATTTGTAAAAAGCGATCTTTACCTCATGACCACACTAAGATCTGGGCACGTCATAAAAATTATACCTAAAGACATCCAGACATACAAAACGATTCGAGAGAATTTCATTGCCGATAATATCTCACACTATACTTACCAGCTTAAAAGCGAGCGAGCGTACAGAGTAGTATTACGCGGACTCCATGCTTCAGAAAATACCACAGAAATTTCAAAAGAATTGAATGAAATTGGACATGAAGTGAGACAAATAGTCAATATCAGACATCGAGCTACAAAGGAACCGTTGCCTGTTTTTTATGTCGACTTAGAACCAAAACCAAACAACAAAGCCATTTTCGATGTAAAATACTTGAATAACATGAAGATTACTTTTGAAGCCCCATATAAGAAAAAGGAAATCATTCAATGCAAGAGGTGTCAGAGATTTGGGCATTCCAAGAACCAATGTTTCAGGCCCTATCGCTGTGTTAAATGCGGTAGCGCTCACCCTACAACAACATGTACAAAAAAACCAGACACTGAGGCTACTTGCGCGAACCGTGACGAAAAACACCCCGCTAGTTACAAAGGATGCAAAGTGTACAAACAGTATAGAGAAAGAATTCTTAAATTAGACCCTAAGACAAAAGAAACACCAATGCCTAGCAATATAGAGATGAAAAACCCCGGGTCCCCACCCGGGTTCAAAGCCTAACTGCACAGATAATCAAAACCTAATTAAAACCTATTCAGAAGAAACGAAAACCAAAAAACAATATACTCAAAAAGAAATAAAGAACGACTTGGCCGACCTTACTGACTTAATGGACATAATGTTCGAAAAACTACAACATTCAATGTTGACAATGATGGAAAAAATCATGGACAAAATGATGAACCGTATGGTCCAGCTAGTCAGCAGCCTGGTTAAAAAATGACCCGAAACCTCCAAGTAGTCACTTGGAACGCCAACGGCTTGACGGAACGACGTCAAGAACTAGAAACTTTTCTCAGAACAGAAATGATTGATATTGCACTAATCTCTGAAACAAGATTCACACCGAAGACACACATAAACTTTAATAACTATACAGTGTATACAACCAATCACCCAACTGGGAATAGCCATGGAGGAACAGCAGTGATTATTAAAAGCAACATTAAAAACTACCCTATTGAGGTATACCGAACAGAAAAAATACAAGCAACATCTATTAAACTTGTAGACAGCAAACTAGAAACAGTATTCTCCGATGTATACTGTCCTCCAAAACATACTATAACTGCCAGCGACTTCGTTAACTATTTTTTTACATTGGGTAACAGATTTATATGTGCTGGCGACTGGAATTCAAAACATTTAAATTGGGGATCTGGGCTGACCAACACTAGAGGAAGACAACTCTGTAAAGCCACAGAAGAGATGAAGTTAGAATGTCATTCCGGCAGAGAACCTACCTATTGGCCTACCGACAGACTAAGAATCCCAGACTTATTAGACTTTTTTATTGTTAAAAACATAGATAGTAACTACTTAAACATAGAACCACGTATAGATCTCACATCTGACCACACACCAGTTATACTGAATGTTACTAAAACAGTTAATCTGGTAGAACCCCCCCTTAGAATATACAACTTGAACACTACAGACTGGAAAATCTATAAAAATATAATCACGACAGAGACAGAACTAAAGACCAAGATTAATACAATAGAAGAACTCGAAAGACAACTGGAACAACTTAATATGACTATTCACATTGCTGCCAATTCTGCAACTCCAAAAAGACAGGTAAAGGAAAACCTATGAAACATAACTCATATCCAAAGGATATTAAAGAGAAAATACAAGAGCGCCGTCGTTTGAGAAAAACCTGGCATACTACTGGATATCCCAGCGATAGGACTGCATTCAATAGGTTCTCAAACGAACTCAAAGGCCTTATCAGCACCCTAGAAAATGATAATATTCAACACTATCTTTCGAACCTAGATCCAACGAGAGACACAAACCACTGCTCGAGTTCGCTGTGGAAGGCTACCAAGAATCTAAAGCGCCCGAAAATCCACATATCTCCTATAAATGATGGAAAAGGAGGATGGGCAAGATCAAATAAAGAAAAGGCAACAATCTTTGCAGAACATTTGAAAACAGTTTTCCAACCATTCCCTGAAAACAATCCCGAACAAACTATGGAAATCAAGAAATACATTGAATCTGCGAACCAAATGTGTCGTCCACTAAAAAGTACCAGCCCAAAAGAAATCATGAAAGAAATAAGGAACCTTAAGGAAGCCCGGCTATGACCTCATTGATGCCACATTACTTAAAAACCTGCCTCATAAAGGTGTAATGAAATTAGTTAACATCTTTAATGCCAGCTTAAGTCTAGAACATCTCCCTGGGCAATGGAAAATTGCACATGTAGTCATGGTACCGAAACCCGGAAAACCCCCACACGAAGCTACTTCATATAGACCTATCAGCCTGCTACCAGTTATTGGCAAACTGTTTGAAAGGATATTGCTTAACAGGATGAAAGAACATCTAAGTGCAGTATTACCGAACCATCAATTTGGATTTCGGAAAAAACACGGGACAATTGAACAGGTACACCGTTAATTGACACCATTAGCAGATGCGTTGAAAATAAATTATATTGCTCGGCAGTCTTTTTGGATATCAGCCAAGCGTTTGATAAGGTATGGCATGACGGCCTCCTGTTCAAGATAAAAAAGCAACTCCCGCATTGTCTATTCCGAATACTTAAATCTTACTTAGATAAAAGATGCTACCAAGTGAAGTACAGCGATGATCTCTCAGAAGTACACGAAATAAAATCAGGTGTCCCTCAAGGCAGTATCTTGGGCCCTGTACTATACCAAATTTTTACAGCAGATATCCCAACAACTGACTACACCACGACTGCGACTTACGCTGCCGATACGGCATTACTGTCGGCTCATAGCAACCCAGAAACGGCTTCATCACAGTTGCAAAACCACCTAACAGAAGTTGAGACGTGGCTGAAGCGTTGGAGAATAAAAGCCGATGAGAACAAATCGGTACATGTAACATTTACACTTAGGCGAGAAACATGTCCACCAGTAAAGCTAAACTGCAAAGTTATCCCTCAAGATAATAACGCAAAATACTTGGGCATGCACCTAGACAGAAAACTTACATGGCAAAAATATATTTGGACAAAGCGGAAACAACTAGATGGAAAATTGCAGTCACTGAACTGGTTATTGGGACGCCAATCACAACTAAATCACAACAGCAAGATGCTAGTGTATAAAACTACCATAAAACCAATCTGGACTTACGGAATACAGTTGTGGGGAACTGCCAGCAATAGCAATATAGATATCCTGGAAAGATTCCAGACCAAAGCTCTGAGAACAATGTTTGGCATCCCTCATTGTATAAGTAATAGATACATATACTTCGACTTCGGCCTAAAAACAGTTCAGCAGGAAATAGTCCAACACAGCCTGAAGTATCAGGAGAAGCTGACCGTCCATGTAAACAAACTGGCACACGCTCTAAGTGGAGAAGATGCTTTTCAGTATACCCGGCTAAAAAGAAGTGACATACCGAGCCTACATAAAAGATTTACCACTTGACAACAAGAGAGTCGTGTGAAAAGAATTTTCACACAAGTGTGGCTCTTGAGGAAAACATAAACTGAGAAATCAAACAAAGAAGTGGCTTATTGTTGGAAAACAGATTGCCATGAAACAGAAATCATCAAAAAAAAAAATGAACAATTTGGCTTCCGGCAAGGTCATTCTACTGTTCATCAGTTAGCAAGAGTCGCTGAAACCGTATCACAGAAACTTAAGCTTAAGCAATCCACAGGAATGTTTCTATTGGACCTTGAGAAAGCATTCGATACGGTTTGGCACAAAGCTCTTTTGCATAAATTAATCTCAATTGGTCTACCTATCTCAATAGTTAAAATAATAAATTCGTATCTGGATAACAGGAGCTTCAGTGTACACATAAAAAACTATACTTCTCAACCTAAACCTGTGCCTGCTGGTGTACCACAGGGGTCTATTTAAGGGCCATATTTGTTTTTGTTATATCTAAACGATATACCAGTTCAACCTCGAACCAAAATAGCTTGTTGTGCCGACGATACGGCATGCTTCACATCTTCTTCTGACCTAGACCTCATTACTGGCCGACTGCAACTTGCCCTTGAGCGCTTCATGGATTATTTCCAGAAATGGAAGCTAAAAATGAATGCCTCCAAAACTGAGGCTATCATGTTTACAAGAAATCGATCCCCACTTACTAAAACACTAAAAATTGGCAATTTGTGCATCCCGTGGAGCCGCTCTGTTAAATACTTGGGATCAATACTATACACCAAACTTACCTGGTCTGAAAATTTGACAAAACTTCGCCTCAAAGGTATCAAGGTGCTAACAGCACTATACCCTATTTTGAATAGACGCTCATGTCTTAGTAGCTCTACTAAACTACTGTTATACAGCACCCTGGTCCGACCATGTATCACGTATGCCTGTCCAGTTTGGAAAAGAACCTGCAAAACCAACATGCGGAAACTTCAAGTAATTCAAAATAAAGCATTAAAATTTGCATACAATACTCCCATTCGTACCAATCTTCACAAACTCCACCTTGAAATAGGTTTGCCCAAAATCGACGTTTACATATATAAATTATCAGAGAAATTTTACTCAAATAAAATCCCAAGTATAAATCCACTAATAAAAAATTTAAGGAAAATATAAATTAATTAATAATTATTAATTCATATTAATATTATAATTTAATTTAATTTTTTATTTAATAAATTAATATATAATATAATAATATTAAACTTATCGATACATTTTTAACCTCATCCCTATTTGTTAATTCGTGACAAATTGTTAACACGCCATGGTATTCTCGCCCGTATTACTGGCCGTTTCGGGTCTTGGTTGCGTGAGCGCCAAACCATGAACAAACAAACGAGTTTGCTGTCTTGTTGCTATCTAAAGATTGCGTCGGCAATATTTAAAAACTTTGTAAAATATCAATTTTAAACGTAATATTAACTACGCATCACGTTTACGCATACATAAAATTTATTTATTAATTATATTTCCCTATGTGTAAGTTTATATAATTTTCTAAATTAAGTATCTGTATGTTAAAAGTTTTGAGATGGACTTTTGTTCGTAAAACATAATATGATCTTATGATGTTGTACCGCTAGGACTTAATATACACTGGCTTTTGTACATTTTATTTATATTGTTATGAAAATAAAGATATTTTAAAATTGAATTGAAAAAAAAAAAACCAAGAAGTGGTAGTTATCACTTTAATAAAATAATAAACTGTTTAGATTTGAAAGAGGGACATCTCAATTCAATTTCCTAATAATATGCAAATATTTGGGTTGAGCAGGTGAGGAACTGTAAAGTAGATCCTGAAGATGAAGCCACAACCTGAGAGTTGGACAAGACATACAAGATTTATCAACGATACGTCACTCGAACGGTTGACTCAGTAGAATAGGGCTCGCACCGAACGCGAGAGATTGCGGGTTCGAGTAACGCATCGTTAATAAATTTTGTTTTTAAATTTAAATTGTGTAATTATACTATATTCATAGTAATATATATATATATAGTTGTCAGGTTTTCAAGTTTAGTTTAGTAGTCAATTGTCAGTACGATAAATTGGTTGTATATGTAGGTTGATTTAGTGTACTGTAGTGATACATATTATATTAATTACACACACGTCATCAGAAACCTGATTTTATTTAGATGGCAACGTCTAAC